>NW_020799092.1:48692663-48893876 GCF_003259725.1 Athene cunicularia | reverse complement strand
TCTCTTCTCTTCTCTTCTCTTCTCTTCTCTTCTCTTCTCTTCTCTTCTCTTCTCTTCTCTTCTCTTCTCTTCTCTTCTCTTCTCTTCTCTTCTCTTCTCTTCTCTTCTCTTCTCTTCTCTTCTCTTCTCTTCTCTTCTCTTCTCTTCTCTTCTCTTCTCTTCTCTTCTCTTCTCTTCTCTTCTCTTCTCTTCTCTTCTCTTCTCTTCTCTTCTCTTCTCTTCTCTTCTCTTCTCTTCTCTTCTCTTCTCTTCTCTTCTCTTCTCTTCTCTTCTCTTCTCTTCTCTTCTCTTCTCTTCTCTTCTCTTCTCTTCTCTTCTCTTCTCTTCTCTTCTCTTCTCTTCTCTTCTCTTCTCTTCTCTTCTCTTCTCTTCTCTTCTCTTCTCTTCTCTTCTCTTCTCTTCTCTTCTCTTCTCTTCTCTTCTCTTCTCTTCTCTTCTCTTCTCTTCTCTTCTCTTCTCTTCTCTTCTCTTCTCTTCTCTTCTCTTCTCTTCTCTTCTCTTCTCTTCTCTTCTCTTCTCTTCTCTTCTCTTCTCTTCTCTTCTCTTCTCTTCTCTTCTCTTCTCTTCTCTTCTCTTCTCTTCTCTTCTCTTCTCTTCTCTTCTCCTTTTTTTTTCCTTGCCTCTTCTTTTTTCTTGCCTTGCCTTTTCTTGCCTTGCCTTTTCTTGCCTTGCCTTTTCTTGCCTTTTCGTTTCTTGCCATTTCTTGCCGTTTCTTGCCATTTCTTGCCTTTTCTTTTCTTGTCTTTTCTTTTCTTGCCTTTTCTTGCCTTGCCTTGCCTTTTCTTGTCTTGCCTTGCCTTGCCTTTTCTTGCCTTGCCTTGCCTTGCCTTTTCTTGCCTTGCCTTGCCTTTGCCTTGCCTTTGCCTTGTCTTGCCTTGCCTTGCCTTGCCTTGCCTTAGGACAGAAGTTGTCCCCCTATCTATGATTTTTTTTCACAATGCAGTTTAAGGATTTGGAAGTAGGAAGTCTTAGACAATGGTAAAGAAAATTTAATCTCTTATCTCCAATGATATCAGAATAAAATGCAGATTCCCCAGCTGAAGCCAGCGGCTTGTCTTTGGCCTTTATTAGTTTGTACTAGTCATTATAATTTCCATTACTTCCTCAAGGAAATTTTACAGTGAAAGACAGCTTTCAAAATGTCAATCACATCTTGGTCTTCCTAGAAATCTCCTCAGAGGCAAGAGTGGCAAAGAGGCAGAGAAAAGATGAGGATGTGCAAGCTTGAGTTTGAAATTATAGCTTGGCCTCTACTGACAATAGACAATGAATTTTGCAAATTCAGAATTATATGGGTAAATATCACAGAGAAGGGCCTTTTTCCTAGGACTCTTATGCCTGAATATTGTCCTGTCTGACTTCGTGTATGGCAGGTCAGAGAGTGGAGGATTATAGCTGCTCCTATTCCAAAGCCCTTGTAAGGCAAAGAGGAGACTACAGAGGTTAAGAAACCCAACCTAAGGAAGAGTAAATAAACGTTGTTCAAATTCTGCATACAAAATGTTAAGGGAAAATTTTCAAGGTCCTTAGCAGATGTTGGTTGAGGCAAAGCTTACTGAAGAACTGCATGCACCTAAATCACTTCAGAAGACCTTCTTGAGAAAAAAACTTTTGAACAGTATGCACACTTTCTTTTTTTGAAGATAGAGATTAACCTTACATTAACTCCTCCTTTGAGCCACTTCAATTTTACAGTTATAAACTGTGTAATAATATTAAATATGTTTTCCATCACTAAATTCAATATGACATGATATTTTAATGTAATTAAACTTTGTGTATTTCCTTTTTTATTGTCCATGTGGAACAGCTAATCAGACAGACAGGGAGAAGGTGAACCAGGTTGGACTGACAGTACAGGTGAGATATGTCTGGTTTTATCTAAATGAGGTATGATGCACTGATTATGTTCTACAAATTTTTCCACAATAAACCAGCAGCTCTCATCCTGGTTTTTTTTTTTTTTTTTTTGTTTTGTTTTGTTTTTTTTTTGTTTTTTTTGTTTTTTAAACCAGAATTTGCTTTATCACTGTTCTAAACTGGGCACAGAATCAGTAGGTCGGTTTATGTTTGCTTCATAACAGGTCTTCTTTTGCTTACATAGGTTTTTATCTTTTTTCTACTGCCCCATAAGTTCATGAACTTGTCTATTTAAAGACTCTCACTGGAATGTTGAGAAACTTGATTGTTTTCTTTGGGGAACTTTAGTGAAATGAGAGCCTGGGCTGTTCTCTAACGCACAGCTTAACCATCAGGTTTTGCTCTGTAAATGACAATTTACTCTTGGAAGAAGACCTACTGACTTTGCATTCCAGCAAGCCAATATGAGCAAGAAATTAGTCACTTCATTCTCTGCAAGAATTATTTAGGACTGCAGAATGGTTTTTGCATTTGTGTTTCTATTCTGTTCTCAGTATCCCTTTAAAATACATATTTTTGTGAGGCATAATTTATCTTCTGGAGCTAGGGAATATCCAAATATCATGAAATGTTCTGATAGCAGAAAAAGATCTGAATTTTTTTTTTTTTTTTGAATGGTTCAAAAGATCCCTGAAACTGAAAATACATATCTGAAAAGAATAAGCTGAATTTTATAAACAAAACTTTCTAGAAATTTTTAATAAAGTTTTTTATTTTATTTTTTGGACAAATAAGTCTTAAATATTTTGAACCAGAGCAGAGTTTTTAATTTGCTGCATTTCAAGAGTTTCAAAAGTACAAGCAAATTTTTGGCTACTTCTTAATTAAGGCTAAGTCTGATGTTTTATTTTGTCTTAGTTGAAAGTTTGGTGTCCCTGATAATGCAACATTACCAGCCTAATTTGCACAGTTATGACAGCTTCCAGATGAAGAATATCGACATTCATAAATCGTTTTAAATTAGGAAACCAAATTAGATGTCTCTCATGGCTATTTAAGGTAGGGTTGGATATATTGTCATATTACATTTCATACTTAAATTTTGCATTGAGACAAATTTCTAATTGTGAAAAAAAAAGTATATAAGAAACAAGAATCAAACTTCTTATAAGTCATGGAGTTTGCAAGGAAGGAGAAATTAGTAAGATATTCACTTAAGGGATCTTCTGCAAACATGAATAATCATTAATTAATGATTACTTTAAAAAGAATTTATTAATACAGATGATACATGGAGAATGTAAAGCAGAACACTGTCTTGTTGATAGGAAGTGAGGAGTGGAGCAGAAGTTACCCGACACAAAGTGAAGACAATTTCCACTGTGATTTTCTGACTCAGTCTATTATTTTCTCTCTGTCCTGTCGTGCTGGTACTCGATTTTCTTCTTTTTGGTGGACATGACTTGTGACAGCAGTATTGCTTTCCAGCTTTAATCTTCCCAACAATAAAAAGAAAATTAGGGTCCTTTTTCTTTGGAGGTGTCATTAGACTATGCCCTTTTCAGAACTAGAGACTATCTATAGTATTTGCAAATCTTTCTAAAAAGTGCTTAATTTTTTCTAGTTTTAGTTCTGATAATCCAATACTTTTAGTTTCCTCACTAATTAAAATCACAGATACAAAGTACTAGATTTCTTTTAGCATGGCAACAGGAAAGATTCTGGCAAGTCAAAGGAAGCAGCTGTTGAACCACATGTAGTCAATGAGCTGACCTTCTTTTGGTTCTACACACCCAACAAAACCTTAAGAAATTGTATGTGCAATTCTTCAAAGCATGTCTATAATTTGTTCTAAGCTAACATTTGACTCACTGGCTGAAGTATTTTCTTTCTCTTGACTGATGTTGATGTGCACCAAAAAAAATTTAGCCATAATATTCTTGCCAAAGAATTATTTACCTTGAATCATGCCACTCTAAATTTTGCTTCAGAGTATCTGTAAGACTTTTTAATATCAGGATGCTGTAATATCATGACTCTCCAACTCTTTGCTTTTGTGAAATGAGACAGCAGAATTGCTCACTATCCTGGATTATTACCCAAGACAGCCACAGGTTTTTAGGTCAAATGTGCAAAATTCTGAGGTCAAACAGCTATTCTAACAATCCATTCGGTACCAGCTGTGAAAATTTTCTTGACTTTGATTTTCTCCTGATCAATTCAGACAAAAAAAAATGCAGAATTGTAGGACACTTTTGGAATTATAGATGCAAACTGAACACTTTCAAAATTTCCCTATTTATCCAAACAAATATTCTAAACATCTTGTGAGACTGATCAGGTGCAGCAGGAGTGAAGATGCCTTATAAACGAAAATTAAAAACTCTTTCAAGAATAGTTTAGTAAAAGGAGTGAAATTTTACATAGATTTGGTCAAATAACGAAATTTCTTTACTAGCAAAAATGACAGCATGATGGATCTTTTTTTTCTAATAATTGGGTATAAAAATTAAATTAGGCAATCTGAAAGACAAAACCAGAGAACTAAAGGTTTGCCTCTGGATTAATTTCTCAGCTAAGGTTGGGCACTTAATCAGTAAATTCAAGACATCCTGCAAAAAGTACTGAGTGAGAGGTAAAAGGCAGAAGTACACTTTGTTCTTGAGAGCTCACTGGAAAGTTTAGTGTTAAGATACATGTTTGTTTGGGCACAAGTCCTGGGAATAAAACAGATGAGACTTGTGTTCATAGGCTTGGGGCAACAATAAGGTCAGCCTTAACTACAAGTATAGATATAGCCCAGATGATTAAAATGAACATGTTGAAACATTTGTAAAGGTACAGTAACAACTCCTAATCTCCCCAGATCTTTCAGTCCAAGAAGAGGCTTACAATGCAATCACTACAGATACACAGACACTTGTTTTCTTGTCTTTGAAATTTCTAAGGGTCATTTGTAGGTAATGAATATGATCCTTTCTTATGTTTTGGACCGGAAATATATATATTTTTTCTTTTAATTTAGACCACACAATTTTAAATAATGTGTTTTCCCTAATTCTGTGCTTTTTAGACAAATCCTTTGGTGTCCTCAACATCCATACTCAAAATAAATGCCATCCAGGTGAAGATCTTGCTTTGTGTCTGTGGTCTTCATTTTAGGCTGGAACTCTGAAGCAATGTTTAAAGGATAGGTATGACACAACTGAAAAACATCTGTAAAATCAGAAATGAATTGACAGTCTTGTTGATACATGATGAGATCCAGCCTAATGACTTAGTTTCACACATGAATTTTCCAGGCATGGCCAGTTTTAGAAACCTTAGCTAACACAGAAGTTTATTCTTGAAGTCTCACTGAAATAGGTATGGTTACTTAAGACTCTTCAGTGTGAATAAAGGTATCAGAGTTTAAGCTCTGAGTTTGGAAAATGGAGGTGGGGAAGGATAAAATAAATCTGTTGGAGAGAACTGTATTTGGTTCAGGAAGGGTGGTTAAATAAGAAGGCTTAGGAAGGGCTTTGTCTCTTAACTAAATTTAGGGTTTTCAATAGCAGGGTTACTAAGGAAAATATAGCTGGAGTCCCCCTTCCTCTGCATTATTTTTGACAGTAAAACTTACGTGTTAGTAGATTTAGGTAATTTAGCTATGAAAATTAGCTTTTCCATTCAAATTTGAAGAACAAGTAATTTCCATCAATTACTTTCAACTGCCATTCTTCCACTTCCCTTCCAAGTAAAAAAAAAAAAAAAAAAAAAAAGTCTGAATATTGTAAGAAAGCATGACTAACATGAACTAAGAATTAGCATTTGAATTTTATTCTTGCTCACATGCTTGTCGAGAGTGAGGAGAGTAGATAACAGCCATTATGGTTAAGCATTTTATATGTCATTCTAATGCAGATATTCCTCAAATCCAAGTAATAAATCGGTCTATATATGTTTGCCTACTCTCTTATTTGAGCCCAATTAGGATGTAAGATGACTCAGGAATGATACTGCTTTCAGAGAATTCATATGATTTAAATACAAAGAGGTAGAATTTCATAAAGTTGGACAAAAGAGGTGTTTCTGCACTGGTTGTAATTAAAACATGATGTATGAGTTCATATAGCTATATGCTGTACCCTGAACAAGTTGACTTGTACCCTTAATTTTACTGGAAGCATCATCACACATTTTGAGGAGGAAATGGATGCAGAAGCTGACTGAGAGCAACTGCTCTGCTGTGTTCCTTCAGGTACTTCTGAATCAATGAAAAGAGACGGTCTTGGACCTGCCTTGTTGTCTGTCTGATTCCCCTTTTGAAGGAGGGTAAGGTTGAGGACCACACAAGAGATTAGTACCCATAAACCTCTGCA
This sequence comes from Athene cunicularia, assembly GCF_003259725.1. Lineage (NCBI taxonomy): Eukaryota > Metazoa > Chordata > Aves > Strigiformes > Strigidae > Athene > Athene cunicularia. The sequence continues at coordinate 48,887,655 of NW_020799092.1, read as the reverse complement.
CTGATCACCACAATGCCAGAGCACTTGGAGTTGCTAGGGGAAGTAGAACAATGTACTAACAAAGTTTGTTCATTGGTGGTTCTAACCTGCTGGATCTTTGGTCTAAGTTATAGAACCAACGATCTCCACTGTCTTAATTCCCTCATAGCCTTAACATCTCATTATTAGTGTTAACCAGTCCCTTTGTGTTGGAGCACAAGCCCCTGAATAACAGTTCTTACACCTGATACATGCAATATTATGTTTTGCAGTAAAAAATCTGTGCTGAATTTCAAGCCTAAAAAATCTTTTTACTCTGCACAGCTTTGAGTTCCCCATGTGTAAAACTACAGACTTTGTGTTAAAAAAAAAAAAAAAGGTGATGATTTTATGAAACATCCTTCATACATTTATTGTTCTGTGCATGGTCCTTAGTTTATCCAGAGGAAAATATATCATCCAGAAAACTTATCTTTAAGTCTTGATTATTTTAAGTAGCCACCTTTGCAGGTGAGTTTTCAAGTTCCTGGCTTTTTGCTCAGCACCTGGAAGCCTGTGGTCTGAGCTGGAAAACATTGGCCATGGCATGGTGTTGGAACTGGTGCTGAAACTGTACATTATTTTGCTGTGTTCCTGGACTTTCACTGAGCTCTTGGTTTTGTTTCTCTGTGACCTGTGAGATTTGTCTGTCATGGTGAGACTCCATATGATCTAGGTAAGATGCTGCCTCCTACCTGTCACCTTACTTACTGTATGTACTTTGCCATATGTGGTATTCTGCAGGCTTCAAGAGTAAATCTGTGCCTTGCAATAGCTGCATGGAACGTTCTATTGAACTGTCAGCAGGAAATACAGAAGTTCACACAGGACTAATCGAAGTAGTGCAAAGCATTGACTACAGTATGCATTTTAAGTGTAATCAGATTTTTCTCCCGTTTCCTGAGTGCAGCTTCCTGAATATCTTGGGAAAATGCTCAGGCCTAAAAAAGAATCTGCAGAAAAAAAAAAGGGAACTGAAAGAATTTATCTCTTCAGACTAATTTCAACACATTAAACACACTTCCACTATGAGAGGGACTATTATATACCCCAAAGTTCAAATGACTGAGTTCTTTCATTCAAATGATGCTCTGTATCATGCTAAAATGATTACAGAGCTTGGTCACCACAAATCACATTCTTCATAGGTGGCATGAATAACCACATTAAACAGGGATATTTTGTCTAGACTTATTAATCTCTTTCCAGCCTTCCCAACTTCTTAAAAATCTTATGAAACGCATGATTTAATTTACTTAGACTAATTGCTGTCTCCAAAACAATAAAAAATGTCTGTTATGGATAAAAGAGAACATATTAACTTTTTTCATGTTTTTAACCTCTTTCCTATGGGTTTTCTTTTTCTAGCTTCCTAACTGAACAAAATCCCTCATTTTGAATTCTGTTGTAATTCTTAACATAAGGATCTGAACTATGCATTATTTTATTCCACATGGGAAACAACTCTACCATTCCAATTTCAAAACTTACCATTTCTGTTGTGTCTGAATTATCTTTGATAGCTCATTTTTAATAATAAGACAATATAATAGAATATTTTTACAGTTAGTTGCTTGCAGTTGGGCATAGGGGCAGCCTGGAAATTGTGGTGTGTTTTTTCAGTCAGAAGTATTTCTGCCAGTCTGCCTGGTAGGGAACGAAGAAAGGCAATGTCTGTGGATCTGGGCTGTTCTGTGATGCAGATGAGAGCTTCTCTCAGGGTTCACCAACAGGCAGCCTGGGAGCCTGGAGATTTCCTGCTGCAGAGTCAGAAGTGGGGAAAATCCTTGCAGGGTGGAATTGCCAGAGCTTCAAGCCTCAGACTCACAGTAGGTAGACTAAGCATTTTGTCACATCTTGCTTGGTGGCCAGGGTGCGAGAACTCCAAGGAGATATAATTCAGCAGAACTAAGACTGGTAGTCCACAAAGGCCTAACTAAGACTAGTTCCTGGAAACTGGAGACAGGCAAATTAATGTTGGGATTATAGTGTCATAAAATCACAGGATAATTCAGACTGGAAGGGTCCTCAGGATGTCACTAATCCAACCCCCTACTCAAAGCAGCATCACCTCTGAGGTGATGTTCCATGCTCCAATTCTGTCCTCGTAGGGAAAAATTTTCTCACTGTTTACAGTAAGAACTTTAAATGGCAAACATGTATTTATATTGTTGATGACTATAGGGATTGATCTGCCATAAGAAGTGGTGGATTCCTCATCTATTGTTACCTTCATGACTGGATAGTTTTCTGGGAAACCTGGCTTTTATCAAAGATATATAATTCTATAGGCATTTAGGAGAAATCTCACAATCGCTTGCCCTTGTTCTTGTGGGAGACTTTAACTTCCCAGACATCTGCTGGAATGTGTGGCAGATAACTTCTTGATGCAGCTGGTGAGTGAACCAACCAGAGAAGGTGCCCTGCTGGGTCTCCTCTTTGTAAACAGAGAGGGACTGGTGGATGAAGTGGCGATTGAAGGCTGAGGAGGGCACAGCGATCATGAAATAATGTAGTTCTCTATTCTTAGAGAGTCCAGGAGAGGGGGAAGCAGAACTGACATCCTGGACTTCAAAAGGGCAGACTGCGTCTTGTTTAGGCACCTGCTTGACAGGATCCCTTGGGAGACGATCCTGAAGGGTATAGGAGTCCAGGAAGGCTGGGCGCTCTTCAAGGAGGAAGTGTTAATGGCACAGGAGCTGGCTGACCCCAGGTGCTGTAAGAGAAGCTGGTGACAGAGAAGACCACCCTGGCTGAACAGGGAGCTTTGGCTGCAACTCAGGGAGAAAAGAAGAGTTTACTGATTTTGGAAGAAGGGGGTAGCCCCTCACAGTGATTACAAAGATGCTGTGAGGCTATGCAGGGTGGAAATCAGGAGTTCAAAAGCCCACCTAGAAATTAATCTGGCTTCAGCAATCAAGGAAAAGAAATGTTTCTATAAGTATGTCAACAGCAAAGGAAAGACCAGGGAGAGCCTCCATCCCCTGCTAGATGCAGGAGGAAACATGGTAACAAGTGATGAGGAGAAGGCTGAGGTGCTTAATCCCTTCTTTGCCTCAGTCTTTAATAACAAGACTAGTTGTACTGAGGGAATCCAGCCTCCTCAGCCAGGAGACAGAGACTGGGAGAATGATCCCCCACAATCCAGGAGGAGACAGTCAGTGACCTGCTGCATCACACAGACACACACAAGTCTATGGGACCAGATGGGATACACTCGAGAGTGCTGAAGGAGCTGGCTGGGGTGATCACCAAGCCGCTTCCCATCATTTACCAGCAGTCCTGGCTGACCAGGGAGGTCCTGACAGATTGGAAATTGGCCAATGTGACACCCATCTATAAGAAGGGTCAGAAGGATGATCTGGGAAATCACAGGCCTGTCAGCATGACTTTCATCCCCGGGAAGCTGATGGAGCAGCTCATCCTGAGTACCATCACACAACACCTGTGGGACAACCAGATGCTCAGGCCCAGTCAGCATGGGTTTATGAAAGGCAGGTCCTGCCTGACAAACCTGATCTCCTTCTACAACAGGGTGACCTGCTCATTGGATGAGGGAAAGGCTGTGGATGTTGTCTACCTTGACTTTAGTAAGGCCTTTGACACCGTTTCCCACAGCATTCTCCTGGCAAAACTGGCTGCTCGTGGCTTGGATGGGCACACGCTTTGCTGGGGAAAAAACTGTCTGGATGGCCGGGCCCAGAGAGTTGTGGTGAACAGAGTTAAATCCAGTTGGCGGCCGGTCACGAGTGGTGTCCCCCAGGGCTCGGTTTTGGAGCCACTCCTGTTTAACATCTTTATTGATGATCTAGACGAGGGGATCGAGTGCACCCTCAGTCAGTTTGCAGATGACACCCAGTTGGGTGGGAGTGTTGATCTGCTCGAGGGGAGGGAGGCTCTGCAGAGAGACCTGGACAGGCTGGAGCCATGGGCTGAGGCCAACTGGGGGAGTTTCCATAAGGCCAAATGCCGGGGGCTGCCCTTGGGCCACAACAACCCCCAGCAGCGCTACAGGCTTGGGGAGGAGTGGCTGGACTGCCAGTCAGAGAGGGACCTGGGGGTGTTGATTGACAGCCGGCTGAACAGGAGCCAGCAGTGTGCCCAGGGGGCCAAGAAGGCCAATGGCATCCTGGCTTGTGTCAGCAATAGCGTGGCCAGCAGGGACAGGGAAGGGATCTGACCCCTGTACTCGGCACTGGTGAGGCCGCCCCTCGATTCCTGTGTTCAGTTTTGGGCCCCTCACTACAAAAAGGACATTGAATGACTCGAGCGTGTCCAGAGAAGGGCAACGGAGCTGGTGCAGGGTCTGGAGCACAGGTCGTACGGGGAGCGGCTGAGGGAACTGGGGGTGTTTAGTCTGGAGAAGAGGAGGCTGAGGGGAGACCTCATCGCCCTCTACAGCTACCTGACAGGAGGTTGCAGAGAGCTGGGGATGAGTCTCTTTAACCAAGTAATAAGTGATAGATATAATGGCCTCAAGTTGCGCCAGGGAAAGTTTAGACTGGATATTAGGAAGCATTTCTTTCCAGAAGGGGTTGTTGGGTGTTGGAATGGGCTGCCCAGGGAGGTGGTGGAGTCCCCATCCCTGGAGGTGTTTAAGAGTCGGGTTGACATAGTGCTGAGGGATGTGGTGTAGTTGGGAAATGTTAATGTTGGGTTAATGGTTGGGCTGGTTTGTTGATGTTTGGACTGGATGATCTTCAAGGTCTTTTCCAACCTAGAAATTCTGTGATTCTGTGATATATTCTGTATATCCAACATTTCCTTGTGGCCTTAATTTAACAACTACATGAAGAGACATGCTATTACCTAGTTAGAGGAGCTTTTGCCAACATGAATGAGGTGCTTTTGACAATAAAGGAATGGGTATTTTTTTAAAAATCTCTTAATTTAAATTGCTAAGATTATAGTAATGGAATATACATAAACTGAAAACTTAGTTTGAGGAACAGTTGCTTTTTCTAATCTTTCTATGTCTTTTGAACTTCAATAAATCTGAGACATTCCTATGCCATCTAATAAAGTAATGACTTAGAAAAGAACAAGAATATTCTCAGAAGCATGTGAATAACCTAGTTTGTCCTTGTGCAAAGCCACTAGAAAACCAGCTGCTTTAAAAAAAAAAAAAAAAAACCAAAACCAAAAAAGCAGCAGACTTCATATGGTTTCCTGCCTGAAAAAAATAAAAAAAAAAAAGAAAAAAACGAAGAGAAAAGATGTTTCAAAAATTTTATTTACTGAGTGCTACACTTCACTCATACACTGGTTGTTAGACAAGTGTTTCATGTTGAGAACCAGAACAACAGCCGGAGGAGGGGGGTCACACAGGGCACAGGGGTTGTTTTGGGGCTCTTCTGATTATTTTTTTCTTGCTGCTCCATTATAACATGCTACTGGGTACATTCAGGGGAACAGCCTATTGCCGGGACTCTTCATTGTTATAATGATGCATTTTAGGCAGTGTTGTACCTCTTGTTACCCTCTGGTTTCTAAGAGGTTCCATCTCAAAAGAGAAAATGCAGTAACATCAAGTAAATTCACCATGGATGCTTACTAGTCCATTCTGTACCAAACCCCAAACCAGGAATGTAATGACATATGATGGACTGAAATCAGTTTCACACTATACAGAGGTAGGCAGTGAAAATGTGCAAACTTTGGGTAATCCAAACTAGTAGTAGTAGTTAATCTCTGTTTACTTTCTTTTACCTGGACTGCGCAGATCCAGTCCGATGTTGATTATTTATCTAAAGCTATTTATCTAATTCATTTGGCATTCAAGACCCAAGGTATAACTGTGGTCTGATTTTCTGTGATGGTAGCATCCTGCTCTCACTTTTGGGTGCTAGAGATCTATACACTCAGAGTTTGTCTAAGTGCAGATGCTGCCGAAATATACAATACAAAGAGATTTGAACTGAGTAAATTTTTCCTTAAAAGAGGAATCTTGTGTAATGCCTGCACAATTATAAAATGTCTTTCTCCGGATTAAAAAAGAAAAAGGAGTTTGAATCTGAATCCCATCCAAGGATTGTCTTTGTAAAAGAGCTGAATGTGTCCTAGGGTGGAGAGAAAGATACAGATAAAGAGAAAACAAATAATTGTTTGTGGTAGAATGGAGAGATAAGGATCCATTTAGCATTTAGCTTGTGTGGGCAGCTACAACTTGGCAGCTGTGCTGGTGATGTTTCCAACACTGGGAGTCTACACAGAAACTCCGCAGCCCTTCTTCCCATGGCCATATTTATTTCTCTGCTGACTCTGAGGCCCTAACGATTCCTGTCAACTTCTGTAGTCCATCAGGAGGTGTGTAATACTTGCCATATGGGGTGCCAACAATGACCAGACACATAAACATGTGATTGGTAGCAAAAGTGGACAAAACTGGGAGAACTTTGGTTCCTAGCAAGGGCTGGGCTGTAAATATGGCTCAGTATGAAACCTGAAAGTGACTGTTTTAAATAATTTCTTAGTCAATGATATCTAAGGACATTCAGAGTTGATCCCTACTATTATTTTGCTATGTTTTCTGGATTTTCATTGTTTCTTTAATGAAGATAGACACAGTTATGATTTTACTCTGTTTAAAATAATACTTTTCCTTATTTTATAAAAATGTAAAAAAATCTTCAAAAATATAAAAAGATTTAATTATCCTTTTTTTCACTAACATTTTCAGAGGTAAGTTTTTACCTTGTTGAAAAACTATGCTATTGAGAAAGGTACTAACTACCTAACTAAGCACACCAATATTTAGTCTTTAGTAAACATTGAAGATAGTAGTTCTGAATAAGAAATATCCTGGGGAAAAAAAATCACTTAAGTTTTGCTTTTTAAGATAGTTTTTGATAAATGTGTTTCCCATATGAATTTCTCTTTGGAAGCCCTTCTACAGATGAGGATACAGCTACATTGGTGTGAGCAGACAGACACAGTTGTGGTTTTGGCTTCCTGGTGCTCCAAGGCAGCCAGGCAGTTTTGGCGCTGAAATTGCAATGAGATGCAGGAGCAAGTTGAGAGCTCTGAGCTTACAGCTGGACAAGGAAATGACACAGAGTCATCTGAGTGGACTCCGGCTCAAATGCAAAGGGTCAGGTGTGTTTGCACATGGACAAACTACTACGAAACAAAGTGGAGAGCCACCACAAGTGTATGAGGGTTGTGTGATATGTTAAAGAGGATGTCAGTAACTGTGTTTAAAAATCTACTGACAAACAAATAAACATTCCTTTCCACAGGAAGCAAGAGCTTTCATGATCAATTTCAAAACATCTCTTTTAGTAGTGAAGTTCAGTATTTTGGCAACAGAAGCAAATTTACCTGTTAGAAGGTTTGAAAAAAAATTAATGAATACTTTTACTGTGACTTTTGTAGTTATATCAGATGGTGATTAGGTTTTGAAGATTAACCAGAGAGAGTAGTAATGGTGTATTTTAACTGTAAAATTTTAAAGCTCCCTGGTATGGCTTGAACAACTAGAACCTATATGAAAATGTTTTAAATCTTTTTAGCCAGAAGTAAAACACATAATTGGAGAAGATGAAGTTTGTATCCTTGTGGTTATTAAGTGGAATAATGACATTTATTTTATGATCTTGATGCAAGTTTCCTAAGTGATAAACTGACTATAAAGGCTTTTTATATAAACAGCTCTAGGTGAAACTGTGGTGCTGTGGGACTCCTTCCACACTATTTTGAAATATAAAGAAAACCAAAAATTGATCACATAAAGGAGCCAGCTGTTTATGTTAGAACTCCAATTACTCCAGGAAGTGTTCAGGAAGTTTAGAACCTGATGTTTTCTTACTTCTAGAAAAGATTAAGGGAAAGACAAAAAAAGGCCTCATATGAACCTTATGTGAAGATTTATTATTATCAGCCAGGCTTATCTGAAATTGATTTTCCTGTTGTCCTGTCAAGCCCAAATTTATACCATGGCTGCCCTTTTCTAGCCTTGATGATATTTATGCATGATATTATATAAACCATGAAGTCCAATGCTCTTTACAGTTATAATAAAACTTTTGTAGAAATGGAAAATAAAGGATATCACAATATCCACAATATCATGTCTCCAGCCCTGCAATGGATCTTGATGCAACAGTGCGTATCCTAAAGTATTGTATAGGAATTCTGCAAACATCATGGTCTTTTGAAGGCTTTCTGTGATGTAGCTTTGGGTGAAGATTTACCATTTTCATATAAAGATAGAAACTAAAGATAAACCACTCTATCAAATTCTGTAAGAACATTAAATAGATAATTTGGGGCAGTCAGATGTCCTGTGGAAGCTCAGCCACACCACAGACTAATTTGTATTTGCTTTGGAAGTTTCCCGATTTTAATCTAAGTGATGTGGGTTCAAGTTTGTTCTTTTTCTGAGAAAGCATTCATGAGAAATGAAGGTACTTTATCTAGCTATCTTATCTAATCTTCAGCTGATTTGGGGTCTTTTTAACTTTTAAAAAGGATCTGATTAACTACAATGGTGAGAAATACACAACATTCATCAAGACCTTTCCATAAGATTCAGCTGTCTGGAAATGCAAGAGGTTCCTTATGGTTCACCATAGTGGCTACCATTTCTTTAACAATGGAAGATTTAGGGAAGAAGTTACTGCTCATACTAGTTCTGCTCACAGCTGTGGATGACTCTGCTGCTCTTTTGCCCTAAACATCTGACTTCAGGGCTACAGAGGCCCGGGGCTCTGGTTTCATAGACACAATGCTGATAAATTGAACAAAGACTACTGTTTCAAAGGCTTTTCCACAGAGGTGAGAAACAATCTTCAGTCTCATAAAGCCAGTCTCCTTACTGCCCATCCATGTAGGCAAGCCCAAGTTAGGGCCCCAGAAGGGACTGTAATTTAAACACTTGGACTAGGTCTCTGTAGAAGTCTAACTCCTTCTGTTGTCTCTGGAAGGAGTTTCCTCTGGATCTAAAATTAACCTCAGAGAACACCCTTGTACCTATCCAGTCTGGTGGAGAAAAGAGTCAGTTTGCAGAAATGTAGGATATAAGAATTGCTCCAGATGGAAACTGTCATTCCATGTCCCAGGCGTATCACAGATTAGGAAATCCCCTCAGCTTTTCACTCTTGTACCATGTAGTCATCATAGCACAGAATATTCCTTCTTATCTCAGAAAGTGAAGAATATGAGATCCTTTACATCTCAAGGAGTGTGACTGCACAGGAGGAAAGAGAACTGCCAACTTTCAAGTGTTGAGCTCATTAGAAGTTTGTAGCAGAAGACTATGAGTTTGTGACTTGTTAATAACAAAAATATTTTGAAAAGCTGGTGAATAACCCGAGTTTTTTGTATTGGATTATAAGTTTTCCCACACTCCAGGAGTAGGTGGGTTCCTGAAGTTTCTGGAAGTTAGGACATTCAGCATGGAATTCACATTAATTAACCCTGGATGCCCATGATGAAGATGACTGTAAGTGAGCTACTCATCTAGATTCCTTTTATAGTCATTAAAATATGAATAAGTACTTCTAGGATGCAATTATTCTAATCTTAGCATAGAGGTTCAATATAGGAGAGTCAAGTTGTCCTCCAGAAGTGTGCAGCTCTCCCAGTAAGTATAACATGAATTTAGACACCTAACTTCAAGGTCTGATATTAGGTAATCTAATCTTCATTCAGAAGTTTTCAGGTTCTCTTTTAACTTCAGCATACCTTGCTATGGGAAATGGAGATTCTACTCCCTTCATTACCATATTTCTGCCACTTTAAAAGATGCTAAGCATCAAATGGAGAAAATAGGAATGATTTATAATGCAAACTCATCCAGGAAGCCTTCACATTACAGCATAAAAAATACATGAAGCATATTACTGAAAGAGGGAAATATAATTAAAGTATCTGTTCAGTTGAAGAAAAAGTTGATGATATGCCAAGAATGAATCAGTGGAGAAACAAAAATTAGTAGAGAAGGAATACTATCACTACTGAAATTTGTTCATTGAAATTGTTGTTTCTATTCATGGAACAAGTGACTGTGACATAAGTCCTTTGGTTGTGCTGAGAAACGAAGCAGGTAAGTGACCAGGTGCATCACTTTGCACAATTCCTTTACCCTAGTTTTCAGAGGAAACCCCAATTAGGTGGGCAGAGGCCCATCCTCCCTTCCTTGGCAGCATTTGAACCCGTATACTCAGCTCTGGGCCAGCCAGGCTTGAAGCAGAACCATGTTACATACCTAGAGTAGGAGTCTTCACAAATGTGTGCATTTGTAAAAGAAAGATAAACAGCAACCAAACGATGCTGGTATTAACATTATGGAGAAACTCTATTTTTACTTTGACACAGCTATCACAGGGGTATGGTAGCACTTGGAAGTCCTGCCAGGACCCCAACCCAGAGGTCTACAGCAGACTAACCTGCTGCCCCAAGGGTGTTTTGGTCTGAAGACAAAAGTAGGCTGGAGGAAAGGAAGACATATGTCCATTTAGCTGGTAGGAAACAGGCCAAGATAAATAAGAGAATGTCCCCAGTGCTTGGTGATCTGAGTGACCAAGGGTTATTCCATTCTCAGCATCTTACTGGACTATTTCATCTGACATCTATTTCTCTTACTGACAGATCTGCATCAGGATCATAATTTTAAGAATTCTGAAAGAAAAGTAGGCAAAACTGAACAAAATTTTATTTCTTATAATTTTATTTTTAATAAAAATAACTTTTTTCATGTCTTATCCACTCAGCTTGTTCTGAGGTCTTATTCTGCTGTCAGAACTGCAATCATGAAATTTTTACGAGAACTAAGCTAAGTTACAGTGGTACTTTTACTGCATCATAGACTACAGTTATATGGAATGAACTTAATCAGATTAAATGAGCAAAGGAAGAATCTATCGTGCCAGACCACCTCTCATGAACTTTTGTGTATTTGCGCATCTAATCTCTTCACTGATTTTTATGAGGAATGTATGCATATTTATCCAGCTTAATTGTTTTCTGCTGTAGTCATGGCCCCTGTTTTCTCTGTACGTGTCTAGAGCTCTGTTGTACTCTATATACAGTTCTGTGCTTGGAAAACACAGAGACAAACAAACCCTATGGAAAATAACAATATACAGAACATATCATGTGACAAACTGTTACATTAGTACTTGGGTCATTACTATCTGACAAAACTGCTTCTGTGAATAGCTGCATTTTTCATTCTTCATTCATTGCACAGGGAAAGAATGACTGAAAATGCTGCTAGAGAGGTTGGATTCCCTCCAGCCAGTGAGGCCATTGTTTGCAAACCTTACCAGACACAGCACAGGGTGGCACTCAACCAAAGCAAGGCACTTGTAGGATTTATGCAAGAACGTGGAATTTTCCACTGATCAAAACAGGTTTGCAATCCTACAGAGGCATACATTGGTAGGGGACCGTAAAAATAACATCGGAATGGGTTGAGTAACATTCAACTAAAGGTTAATGTAATTACCAGGAAAAACCCTCTGCTAATTACAGACTGTCCTGTCTTTTAAAGCTATTATAATCACATTGCTTTCAGAAATACAGCTGAAGCTCAGTTAAAGTAGTCTGTGTATGTGACAGCTTGAGTCAGCTCAAGTGCTTTCTGGAAATATGTAAACCAATGATTTTACTGCCTCAGAGGTAAGAGATGGGAGCCTGGCAGGCCCTAAGGTGCTTTTGTTACTGAAAAGAAAGGGACAGGAGCAAAACAGAAGGCTGAGAACAGGTGTGAAATGGAGAGAGCAGATTGCTCCAACCACTGTTTCTGCTGACTGGAGGCGGAGGTGGACCACAGCACTGTCTCCCTAACCTTTACCCATAGCCCTGTGTACCCCCCCATCCTCTCAGCTTTCCAGAGCTTGGGCTTAAGTAAAATAGTCAGTGGAAGTTGCCCTCCACAGCCTTTTATACCTGCCTAATTCAATGCTTTAGGTTCTTATTAATCACAATAGAGGATCTAGTACATAAAAAAGCATTTATTCTGCAGTGTAAGACATAGTATCTATGAATTAAGATATACACAGGCTAAGCATAAAAACTGCATTGCAATCAAATGATGTGTCTTAATTCTGAGCAGTTTTCTTGCAGTCCAAATGCTGCAATACATTAAAAAAAAGGTGCATACCCAAAAATTGTGTACATGTCTACTGCTTTTCCCTTGATCTTCCAGGTGTGAATAAAAAGAACACAGAAATAAGCACTTCAAAGACTAATAATAATAATAATAATAATAATAATAATAATAATAATATTAACAATAATAATGCAATATTTTATAATGTTGCTGTTATGAAGAGAGTCATAGGACGATTTCTGAATGCTGGAGGTAGGACTTTTTCATTCAAGACTAACAGGAAGCCTGCTCAAACCCTGTCCTGCAAAAGGAGGTCTTGATTCAATGAGTGTTTGATGACAGCTGAAATAATGGAAATCAGTGCCTACAACCAGCACTGTACAAAAGCCTTGACAGATGCCGAGACGTGGGCACTGGGGTTCCTGCAGGAGCTTGTAACTAAAATAAGAGTTGGGGATTAACTGCTGTGTCTGTGAACTGGTGTCAGGCAGAGAAGCCCAAAAGGGATCTGTTCATAGCTATAGACCCAAGAGAGCTCAGGAAGCATTTGGGCCTGCTGGTTATGGGAAACACAGGCTGGGAGCTGTGACAAGAGGAATGCTCTCTGGGTTTTGACTCTCATTGGTGCATAGGAAAGCAAAGCTTTTCTATCCTTACTTTGCAGATCCTCACTTGTGTCCAAGGAAATACTTAATTTCATCATCATCATCTTCAGATATAAACCCAATGCAAGGGACAAAATTTATATGAACAAGTCAAGTGACTTGTTTCTTTCCCAGCATACACTTCTGTTTTGTCCTTGAGTCACTATGTGGTTGCATTTTGGCTTGAGTAAAGCACATTCCTTCTTCCCAATTTTCCATACATTTTAGTACGGTTATAGAGCATTCTGCATTTTTAGTGCTTATTCTATAACTTACAGATTTTCTGAGCTGGAAAACCAATTTAGCAATTACACCCATCGCTAACTTCATTTTAGCAATGGGGGAAATGACTGGGAGTACTTGGGAGACTTTTTGGTGCCTTTTCCCTCTTCAGTGGACTTTTTCTAATTTCTCTGCCCCTGCAGATCTCCCCAGGAAAGCAGCCACAGCAGCAGCAGCTTTAATGGCAGCAGCCAGCAAAACCTGTCATGCTTGTTCCCATATCTGCCCCTGCTCCCAAAGGCATGTGAGGAAGCTGCTGCTCTGGCCCTGCCATGCCATGGTCCTGGCCAGAGGTACAGAGAAGACATCTTTCTGGATTCATTGTAAAAACTCCTTTGCAAGGATAAAAAGGCCAATTTAAATGACTCTCCTGCAGCATTGATTACAAGTGATCACTGGTGTACAGTGGAGAGGAAATGAAATGTTAAATAATGGTTTTTCCCTTGTAGTTTGCTCACAGTTTCCCTACTCCTAGGGCTGTTAGATTTGAAATAAATATTTGTACATTTATATGTTATCTGAGGGATCAAAGTTTATTCTGACCGAGTGCTGTGCTGACTGCTAGAAGATCTTTGTGCTTATATTAATTTTGAGGCACCTACAAAATGTATACACTGGAAAAAGCCTGACTACACTCCTTGAGCGCTTCCACACATCTCAGTCTGGTGTTGCAGTCCTTCTTCAAGGGCTTTGCCATAGTCTTGTTCAAACTCCCCCACTTATTTCCAGATGAAGCCACTATAGCGCTGTCTGACATTCAGCTCTGCTCAGCCCCAGGCGAGGGAGCTGTAGGCCAGCAGCTGTGGGTAAGCAAAAGGGAAGGCAAAGGCCATGTGAAACGTTTTGGGATTCCAACAAGATCCATATTGTCCAGCCTTAAAATATCACGAATTAATTTGAAACATGAAAGTTGAAATATTCTTTGTTCTCTATCAGCACGCACCACATCAATCCCCTGTTTATTTGCATACAGATAGCTGGCATTTTTTACAATATGCCTAATCAGAGATTTCTGTGATAGGAAGTCTGACTTGTATCACACTGCTAGTTTGCCATCTAGTGGTATACAAAAAAATAATTTTGAGTCGTATTTTCATCATTTCAGTGGAAAGACATCTCCAGAACACAAACACAAGCTAATTTTTCTGCTAGCTGATTTTAGTAATCTATTTGCAGAAGACAGTTCATTACCCTCTGCTCAATGATCATTAATTCCTGGATTTTACACTTGGTTCTCTGGGAGCAGAGGTTAACTCAGGGTATGGACATCTTTGGGACTCCACGGGAGAACTGCTCTATAGATTCAGTTGCTGCTCACCACCTTAGGCCTTGCTTTCAGTGTTACCCTGGTCTTTTGTGAGGCTATGAGAACAAAAATATCTATTTTTATACAAGTATCGGGGAATCTCAGAAGGTGGAACCTGAATGGCACTTCGGAGGGAATTATCTATATGACAATGGGCCTTCAGTGAGCAGGCACATCAAGGGAGGATTAATGAAACTTCGAGAGCTCCTGTCAGATGTTTGTTCAGTCTGTTTCACAAACCTTCCTGGTTCTCATGGCTTCACAAACCTCTTTGGGCAGCATAGGTGTGCTGACAGGGTTGTGGCAGTTGCCCTGAAACACACTTATCCATAGACAGCTGGAGGCAACAATGAAAGGGGAAAACACTACTTCCCTGCAAAGCCCAGGAGTGATGCTGAGGGACAGCTCATCACCTCCCCACTGAGCTGCTGTGGGACAGGAACCTCATCCCAGTCAAGGGCTTCAACTGATCAGTCTGAAGAAGGTTAAAATGTCCAGGGAGAAAGGCTGGTTTGGGGCATAACTGGCAGTTACAGGAGGTGAGAAAGTGGTGAAAAATCATTTCAGGGGTGACACTTGTATGTAATGTCTGGTTTTTGTTTCGTTCTAGCGTAAGAGTATAGCTAAGACTACTTTTTCCTTGTATAATAACTCCCATGCTCTCTATTCCTTTCAACATGATAGGTGCATGGATTATTGCTACAGATAGTAATCACTTGGGTACTATTTACTGATTGTTGGGAAGAGTCGAATGACTGTCACATGCAGCCGAGTCCCAGCGCAGCCAGGCAGTCACTGTCTGAAGCTTTTGCCATCAGTGAATTTAAAGTCCCTGGAGTTTCAGTAGCTATGCTGGCAGCATGTTCAACCACACAGGCCACTAAGGACTTCAAGCACTTTTGATCAGCCATTCATTTCTGATTTAAATAAAGAAGGAACAGATGACAAGAAAGAAGAAGAGAACCCTGCTTTCAGAAAATTTGGCTTTGAGAAAAGTCTCAGATGTGAAAATCCACAAGGAAAGGAAAACAGAGGAGAAGCACTTGTTTTATCTCTTTGTACCCAAAAGGGCAAACAACCATTTTGATCAGCTGCAGAACTTAATTTTTTTTCACCCTGACTGCAGCAGTGGCTGGAACAGGAGACTGGCTTCACAAATAGTAGAACTGAGCCTGTGAATGGAATGGGAACTAAATACCTGTGATCTGTTGTATGAACCTGATCTGTTGTATCGTGTATTTGCTAAGGAGCAGGAAGCTGAAAAAGCCATTTTGGGAAAGAGGCACTGTAATGTGATGGGGGAAAGTTCAGTTTGACGTCAAACTCAGTTTGTATGGGCAGTTCATTTACTCTGCAGATTTTTATGCAAAATGGATTGCCTCACTAGTTTTAGTGTGTTTTTAAAAGGAGCATTTAAATGGTAGTGATAAAGGTCAGAACGACAAGTGACAATGTCAATAGCAGAATGAGGATAATTTCTGAGGCACCTGAACTACCCTTAAGGACAAGAATCTTTCAGAAATATTGCTGACAGTTTAATTTTTTTTTTTTATAGACAAAGTAGATACAACTTCTGTTGATGTGTGCTATAGTATACTTAGTTGCAGAACTGACATCACTGGCTTGCAGACCTTGCATTAACACCTTCGGTATTTTTCAGTCCAAATAATTTATTGGGTACTGGAAAGTTCCTGCAGGGAAAAATGCCAAGATAAGTACACTGCACAAAATATTATATCGGGGAAAAAAAAAAAATCTCAACAGAAGCATGATTTCTTCATGGAAGGAATAGAAGGAACGTGGTTATGGATGGAAAATAAAGTCTTTGCTTGTGGCCCTGAATTAACACCATCAGAAATAATTTACAAGAGACAGTGCTTAATAAGTCAATAAGCTGTGTTAAAATCTAAGGTAGATCCTTTTGCCAAGATCCTGACAAAGCACAGCTAGAAGAGCTGGTGACAGCAAATGCAGCTGCTGTATGTGGCATAAATATCCCCCCCAACAAATGGGAATCAATATATTGGCCTCCTTATATAGTAGATATGTAGAAATGTGTATGCAGTAATATTCCAGGAAGTCACCAATCTCTTTATTAAAATGAGAATGAATCAACAGCATTTTCCTTTTAGTTTCCTTCGGAGACGTGTGGGCTTGTATCGCTCATGCCTGGAGTAGGGACATGGAAATCCGTACCCCCAACTCTGCTCTGAAAGCTCCAGTTAGCAAAGTATTGCTTGAGTTTAGAAATAACAGCAGACAGATTGATAAATTGGGACTGGTTCTACCCTCTCAAATTCAGAAAATGTGTCAATAGTCCTTCTGCACAGACTGACTTGAACTTGCTGTCTTGGATTTGTTTCAATCTCAAGCCAGTTGAGAAGAAGAGGTTTTCTTAGAAATTCAAATAATTATGTTTAACTTTTGCATTGAACTGTTAGCAATGGCCTGCTATACTCTTTGTAAAATGCTTCTGAGATTTCCAAATCATAAGACACTCACAAAGGATAGAAATGTAAATGTAACAGTGAAAGTCTAGTCTTTGCAAATGTTATTTGAGTTGTATTCCACCTGATAGATAATAGTTGTATGAAAATAAGAATAAAAAGAAAATCACAGAATCACAGAATCACAGAATTGTCTACGTTGGAAAAGACCTTGAAGATCATGCAGTCCAACCATTAACCTAACACTGACAGTTCCCAGCTACACCATATCCCTCAGCGCTATGTTGACTCAAATCTTAAACACCTCCAGGGATGGGGACTCCACCACCTCCCTGGGCAGCCCATTCCAACACCCAACAACACGTTCTGTGAAGAAATGCTTCCTAATATTTAGTCTAAACCTTCACTGGCACAACTTGAGGCCATTACCTCTTGGTTTTCCTTTGAGACATATAATTTATTTTTGTACATTTTAGATTATCGTTTAGCTTGAAATCAGTTAAATTTTAAAGATGTTTCCAGTATATGGCTAAGCTGACCTATCAATACTGACATTTCAAAATCAGTCATATAGAAAAAGCTATATTCATTATTTTCAACACACTTTTTTCCAAAATAGTGCAAATAATTGCAACATATTAAATAACCAAGGTACATTTGTTTTAGCTAAAAAATATTTGTAAAACAGAAAAGGTTTTCAATGTTTAAGGTCTATATGTGTTTATTAGCTTTTATTTGATATGTTGGTTAGTTACTGTTAAGAGGCTTCCTTTACTATTGCCTCTTTGAAAAATGTTTCTCCATTTTGCCATTAACATTCATCATTTGCTTCTGAAAAATCTGCTGTGCTGCACAGTAATTGTTGGATAACATATATTTTGCAGAGCATTTGATTAATGAATGAACCTTTATCTAGCCCTGGATAATGAAGATGTCTCAGACAGGTGTCCATGCCACTGAAACTGCAGAAGATGGAAGAACAAGTCACATTATAGTTCCAAGGTGTCCTAATCCAATATTGGGGAGACTTCTTAAACAATCCCAAGAGCGAGATTAAGACACAAACAAGGTGCGATGCCGTAGAACCTTGTGAACTTTATTTTCTATAACAACTGATAATAGTGATAGGAGAGAGGAGAAAAGAAAGGAAAAAGTCAGAATCCCTAAGCAAGAAAACGGTAGAGTTGCAGCTAATTACCACCACCAGGGATCCAGCGATGTTCTGTTGGCTCGGTCTCAGTGCAGGTGATGATGCTCCAAGTTCCGCCAAAGTCCCAGGCACGAGTTAACAAACATTAACAAAGCATCTTGAGAGAAGAGTACCCAGTCCTCTTATTGTCCCTGTCCCCACAGTTTCTCTGAAAAGCCTGCCCGTTTCCATGGAGCTCACTGTAATATGTGCGGCCCCGTGGTCCTCCATGTGCATGTGTTCATGGTGGTCGTGCTGGCGGGGGGGTCAACCTGCGATGCCTTCAGCCTCTGCATGTCTTCCTCACCTCGATTTCCTCTTCACCTGGCTCGCACATAGGTGCAGCTTGGCAGGCACTGCCAAGGCTGCTGTTCTAGCTTCGGGCAGATGTCGTGGTTTCATTGGGAACTATTCGTTTCCTTCAAAGCGTACTCCCTCACAGCAACAGGATGTTGAGGCCAGGAAGTGGTAGTTGTGAAGCAGCAATGTTGAAACACAGTCCCTTACACAAGGTATCTGCATTCAGTTTGGTAGGTGAGAACTCAGTGTCCCTAGAAGTTACTGTGGTAAGACTCATGGTTTGGTGAAGACAAAAGAGTGAAACAGAACAGCTGTACCAATTACCTGCAGGGAATAGATCTACAACCACATCTAGAGTCAGGGATTACCTTTGTGATACTAAATACCTGTTGATTGATTTAGTCACGGAGTGAACCTACATGAGCTGGGCTGTTCTGCATTACCCACAAGGAGGAAACAAAGCTACCACTAACTGTAACAGCAACCAAATCTACAGTAATTTTCAGTTTATCAGGGTGCAGAGGCAAAAATTTAAATGGAGAGTAAGATAGAAAATTATATAACCTCTGAAGTCTGTACAGTACAAAACTTAAAAGACTAAATGTATTCAATGTGAAGCTAGTGTATGCTAGCCAACACACTTCAGGAGAGAACTGTCTTTATGATATAACTTAGTGACCATTAACTATCTATCTCTGTTAAAAATGGCCAGCGAGCTGTCAAATTCAGTACATCTATCCTGAATTATGTCTGTCATCGTCTTACATTCTTTCACATCTTGCAGCAGCAAAACACAGTACATCAGATCTGGAAGATCTTTCCAAGCTGTTTGCATTACTCCATGAGCTGACGGAATACAAGTCACATACTGTAAGTTTTGACAGAACACATCCCCTACCAACTGCTTCTGTTGTGACACCAAAACTCTGGAATCACTACGAAAATATTGGCCACATCTCTATCTCTCTTACAGAGGGAGAAAAGCAGAAGGACAGAAAGCAAAGAAGTCATATTGTCTGATACATCCTTGAGCTGTGTCTTCCAACCTTAGCTCAGAGCTAAGTACTGTTATTGGCAGGAGAAAAAAAAAAGATGTAATCACACAGACGGTCAGAGTCACCTGTCTGAAGGGAGAGATGGTAGAAGAGCCTTGGAAATCCTCCACCAATTTTGTCAGATTTTGCTTTAGATAGTTTGGAATTCTGCGTTACTCTTCCCAAGATGACAGACCCTTTTACCCCTGGGCCACAAACACCAGAACACACCCAGTGTTGGCCTTGTCTTCAAGAGGCTTTTACGTTGATTAGAGCCAAAACAAATTTCTTCTCTTCATTCTGCTATAGCTTTGTTTCTTTCAGATCTCACCATAAAATTTTTAGAGAGTCCACATACTTCTACAGCCCTCTGCACTGAAACTCAATTAGAAATTGCAACTGCTGAGTCAAAGAAATAAGATGGAGCAGTAACCTATTACATCATTTATTTCTTAGCCTCACAGCAAATTGGTCCCAAGAGATGTTGTTTCCACTTCTTCCAGTGAGGAATTATTTTATAATCAACAAAGAGTTCATTACCAAGAAGTTTTCCCTGACATTTGGCCAAATAATTATTTGTGACTTTTTTCCATCTTAACATAATCACATCAGTCTGAGTGCCCTCAAATCACCCTGTAATGTTAATAGGAAAGCTCTGAGACAGGAAACGGTTTTGAAAAGAAAAAGTAGATTAGACTGTCTTATCAATTACAAGGAGTGATCTGGTGATTAAGGTCCTTGTTTTGCCAAAGCTTAAGCACCTGTGAGAAAGCAAGAGAACTATTTATGTAGTTCAGCTGTTTGGGTTTTTTTTCCTTTTTTTTTTTTTTTTTTAAATCCATATTGCCTCTAAAAGTATCTGATTACCGACACAAAAAATACTGCCTGCTTTGTTGTACTTACACTTTAATTTGGGAGTTGCACAGCTTAGTATTTTCCCAAAATATTAGTTGTAATACAGCATAGTCTCCATCTGTTCTGAAATAAGCAACATGGATTCTAATACCCTCCCATCTGCATGTTATTTTTAGTCACACATTCAAGTTTGTAATCTCTCTGTTCCAGTCTACATTCTGGGCACAAAACATAAATGTGCTGTTTGTTTGATCAAAAACTTTAAATTATGCTTGTGTGTACATGTGTCTGTGTTTCAAATTCTTTTCTTAACTCTGGGGAAATGATTTAAAATTTACGTGCCGGCAATAAGACATTTCCTATTTCTCTTAAATCTTCAAAAGATTCTATTCTTGAATTGTCAGTCATATAGTTCCTAGACAGCTGTCAAGAAAATACCATAAGATGGAGAAATGAGAGGAAAGAGAAAGCTGAGCTGAAATACCACTGGGCAAGGTATATTGGTAAGTACTTTTTAAACACAAAGTTATTTTCTTTTCGCCTTAGCATGCTTATGGCTTATTTATGAGGGTTTGGAAGACAAGACTAAGTCTTAGAGTGACTGACAGATGACCAAAGGGAGAAAAAAAACATCCCAGGTGAGGCTCTTGGTTGTGTTTTTGTGGAAGCGGTGAAGAATAAGGGAACAGTAAACCAAATTAGTTAACTAGATGTGGAGTGAAAGAAAACAATCTTTTCACTGTGTAAAGAAAATGCAACCACAGGAGAAACACAGCTGGCATTCACAGTTCTTAAGTGTTTGCATTGCCCTGCGCTCATTTTGGTGAAACTATTTCCATGCTGAGAACAGCCACCTGTTTAAGAAACAGTGGGAAACACATATTCCAACAAGAGAGATATTAATGTAGCAGTTGAGAAGCCCAGCCCAGATTCCTGCTCTAGGACTGCTTTAAGGAAGATGAAAGGTCCTGGTCCCCTACATTCAAAATTCACCACATAAATGCAGTGTATCAGCTGTGTAGTGTGTGTGCAAATGTCTTACGACTGTCTCAAAGCTTGCTTGTGTCTGTGCAAACCTCCAGGAGATGCTGCTGCAGCCTGTGCATTGGTCTGGGGGATGCCGCCCGGAGAAGCGGGAGTGTATTGAAGGATGCACCCCCACACTTCCTTGCATTGTCCAGACTCTTCAGACAAGCCTCAAAGGCGCAGAGGTGTGCTGAACTGACCCCATCCTGGAGCCATTTGTGGCTCTATTCTGTAGGTCAGACCCCATGCCTGCATTGCTTATGAACTGACAAGAGGCAAACGTTCCTGCCCAGAAGCTGGATGCAACAAAAACCTGTGGGAGCAGAGAAAAAAACCTAAAGTTGAGCAGATATGCTAATCAGTGGATACGATGAACTTAAACAGGCAACAGAAAACTTTCCTGGGTGTGCATCCACCATCGAAGCCAGATCCATGTGCACCCACCACCAAAGAACTGAAGACTGAGGACCAACGGGATGCCGCTGATCCATGGTGGTGACTATTCTTGCAGCCGTATCCTGCACCCTTGCTTTATTTCTGCCTTTTCCTTCCATTCTGTCCTATTGCTACCCCTCTTCACTTCTTGAATAATAAAAACCTGTTTGGGATATACAGCATTTGACCTTGTTTGTGTCTTAATTTCGCTCTTGGGATCATATCGAAACCTCCCCCAACATTGGATCATGACAGCAAACGATCCTGTGTTGAAAGTGATACAGACATGTTTCTCAGGGAATGTAACTGGGCTTCTCAATTCCTGGGTGCATGTGTGCTTGCTGGATTTACCTGGCATCACAGGAAGAAAACATGTATGCATGGACAAAGAAGTGATACAGACGTTCCTGATCTCGATGACTAGGGGAGTGTAAGGCCTTCTATGGAGGACACTGACATGTAGATTGGATGTAGCTACTGCCTCTGTTCAGTGCAGTGGATACATATGAACCAGGAGGCCGGGCTCTGAGGACCTGAGATGTGAGACAGCCTTTCAACACTCTGCAAAAGGTATTTTGTTGGTTTTGGACAAGTTAGTCTTTGTGCTTCAGGTTCTCATCTTCTTATTTTAGACAGGCAATATGAAGATACACACTCAAGATTACCTTGCACTTATGTGAGCACCTGAGTCCTGAAGATGTAGGGGTCATTGTTCCCTATTAGAAGATCCCAGCATGGCCATCTCTACCAGAATTCTGGCCCTGGTGCCAGCTCATGATATGTCCCTTATAAGAAGAAACATGACATTGGGTAATGAAGAAAAAGCTTCCCAGTAAGGTAGCTGTTCTTTCCTCACAAATTAGCAGTTGATTTATGTTCTGAGATATAAACTCTTTATCCATTTATTAACAACCTTTCACAAGTATCCTGGAAATTTCTCATTACCAGAACCATTAGCTAATCCTTTCCCTGCCTCCCACCCCAATCTGCTAAGGCAGCTATGGTCCTTTGTCAAAGAATTCTAGCACTAAATAATGCATGAATAAATAAAAATATTTCTATTTGTCAATTGTAAATTATAGCATTCCACTGGAGTCCCTCAAGTCTTAATATCATAAATAAGAGCAAGCAGGAAAGTCTGGTTCTCTTTTTGTCTGAATTGCTCATTTTTAATGCCTGTTAAATTATTTCTAAAGAAAAGTCTCACAGTTGCTTCATTTTGCCCTCCCACAGAGGTCTTTTTCATCTTTGATTCCTCTTATAGTGTCTCCACACTTCATGTATAATCAGTAACTTCTTACCAAGGTGAGGCTGACAGCCGTTAACCCAGTGCTGCAGATACGCTAGTCCAATGAAGGCATAGTGGCACATGAATGTATTTTTGAATTATTTTCCATTTTATTCCCTTAATATTCTTGCACTTCCATTGCCACTGCACTTTGGGCTAAGGTTTCCAGCAGAGTGTTGCAGATGTGCTGAAGCTCAGAAACTACTAGGAAACCACATCTGAGGAAGCTGTGTAGTAAGTTTAGCAGAATACAAATAACTTTATTTTTAAAAACAAGGGAATCTTTAAAACCACCAGACTATTGACCAGATATGCTCTCTCTGACAATAGATATCATTAGATATTTTGGACAACTCTTGAAGATGAGAAAAGAAACCAAAAATCAAAGGGACAATTTCCATTTACTTCAATGGGCTCTGAATCAGAAATTCAGAGTGGATATTATTAAAAAATATACCATAATTTATCCCACTTACTAAGTTTTCCCTTTACTTTGATTTAGCACTTGAATAGTTTTAGTTTGCACTTGAATAGTTTTAGTTTTAAATGCCATGATCAGCTTTGAGAAGTGCAAAATAAAACTGTAGCATTTGTAGGACTCCAATTAGAGTAGTTGCCACCACACCTTTTGTGAAACAAAGGAAAACTAAGGTCTTAGAAAAGATATGAAACAACACAGAATAAGATTGTAAGCAGATGAAGTAATTTTACTTGTAGCATACTCCAGATGAAGTACTTGAAGCACTACGACAATAACAATGCATTGCTACATGTACTAACTAGGCACATTGTGATTTAATGGATGACTTCAAAAGAAAATGCATAAGCAGGTTGAAATGCCAATTAGTACAACATTTCCTAATATCCCACAGACTAATTTATTCCCCTGTGAGTGTTAGAGAAATGAGAAATGTTGCACATTTAATCCACTCTCCACTAATTTGATCCTTTTGGGCTCTTGATGGGACTCTTTATTCCATCTTGGCCATTTAGGAACAATGTTCTACCAGAGTACAAGGGAAAATGGATTTACAGATGAACTGTTAATTCAGCATTTGAGAGGAAAAGTATGTTCAGATTGCAGGCCAAATATGATATGAAAGGTTACATATTCTGCTTTATTCAGGTTTTGCCCAGGAGAGGAGTGGAGTGTGGTGGGAGTGATGAACAAATGCTACCATTGGTGCTGAAGGCACTGGAGAACCACAGCCCTGAGACCTGCAGCCAACATTTCAGGTATTTTCAGTGGTCTGGCCACTCAGTCATGTCCCATTCAAGAAAGGAGGTTGAGATACTTGGAGAGTCTTCCCCCAGGTGCCCACAAGAAGTAGGCTGAGCTGGTTTAACTGTGGTTTGAGGTGATGCTCAAGAGATTTGGGGATTGCTCCCTGTACTCTCTAATAGTAGTGGGCTGTCTATACAGGAAATTGTTCAGAAATAGCTATTGTGGTAGTGCAAATTCATACTCAGAATAAATCTACTCTAACTTTCAAGTCTGGACAAGCTCTTCTGCTTTATTATCTGTGTAAAGGCAGTAATTGGTGTGAAATCAGAAAAGAAAAGTTAAAAAAAAAAAAAACCCTAAACAAGATGAAAAGGAAACTAGGCTTTGAACAGGGGATACATTTAAAGAAACAGTTGTTTCCTTCAAGTGGATAACTGAGCTGCTTCTTCACACTCTGGATGTGAGGACCAGCATGATGCTGTTCTCGGCATAGGTAAATGTTACTTACGAGAGGCTGTATTGCTGTCCTACTACAGTGCTGGCCTCCTCTGCTATTTAACACAACAAAACACAGCTCATGCAGCTAGGCTGCTTCCAGGGATGAGGTATCTTTGCTTGACATGCTGTGGTGTTGTATAGATGTACTGGGCTGTCATCTGCAACTTGCTAAAGTCAGCATCCTTTCTACAGCATTGTCAAGTCATGAAGTCAGGCTTTCACAAGAGAGGGCACCAACTTTAAATAGGGTCATGCCTACCAAATCTTTGGGTCTCAAGAGTCTATAATGATTACTGAACAGTCACAACACTGGTCAGCTGAAGATATTTCTGTGTTTATATCTAACCCTTCCCCTTTGCAGACACCACCACAGGGCTTTTGGCGTCTCCTCAAGTACCTGCCCCTCAGGTCCTGGCACACTTGCTGAAAGCAGCCCAGGTACGTCACATAAACTAAGCTGCAGCACAAACATGGTCTTTCTTTTATCTCGGCCTGTGTGTGCTCTAAAATCTGTTATGAAACTGGAAAATAATATGGCATGAAATTTTCATTGATTAAAAAAAGACCAGAGATTATCTGCAGTAGATGTTTATGAGTGCTGCTGTCTCACTCATAAATTGCTTTGCTGCCAGTTGTGATTTTATTGTGAGTCCTGCCTAGAAACTGCTTTCCTCTAGGGCTATAAGAAATCTGTGGAAATCTCCAATTTTACATAAAAATATGTTTCTTGCTGGGATCTAAAGAAAATTTTATATATAAAATGCGAAACAGAAGGTTGAAAGCCAGAAGTTAGGCAAGAAGAAACCCATACTTGCCTCTTCTGCTCTGTCAAGATCTTATGATTATGCAGCAGAAGACATTTACCCCAAATTTCAAACATTCTGGGTTAGCAATACTGAAATTTCCTCTATGGGAAATACTTAAGGCTCACTAAGTATTTTCAAGTCTTCTTCCTACTGTTTTACAACAATTTCAGGTGTTTAAAGAGATTTCAGAAATCTTTAATCTGGCTTCCAAAATTATTGGATAAAGAGTCAACTATCCAAATTTCTTGCAGAACAACATGGCATTTTCAAGAGAAAACACTTGAGCAAAATCTTACTTATTGCTGAACATGGTTTTGTGATTCAGTAGCAGCCTGTTTTGCAAAGCCCGAGACAGCCCTCAGGTCATATGACATTTGAGGGGACACAGTGCTGGCCTATTGCAGCACCCCTCCAGCACTGAAGTGATAAAGAGTGCTACTTCCTTGGCTCTAGTGCAGCCTTATGACTCTATTCACATGCTGGGACATCCTCATGAATGGCAGTAAGAAGTTCAAAGTGCCCACTGACCTGTTTCCCAGGTGGAATTATAGAATAAGATAGGAACTAGTAAAGCTGCACTGTAAGTAAGTACCTTGAATAAAAAAAAAAGACATGCATACAAGCAGAATAAGATGGAAGCCAATTTTTTGTCCCACGCTTGGTGCACATGCTTTGACAGGTAGTACAATTTACAGACTTGCCATATCTGTGGCAGTCTGGAAATGCCTTTTGCCTTGACGGGAGGAGTTCAGGATTTATGCTGGGACTGCAATCAGCCTTTGGCTCTAAAAAATTGATGGCAAAGTGCAACATCCAGTTTAGTCTCACTTCACAGAAGAAAAGTAGAGTGGAAGAGCAAAGCAGGGACATGGGTTAATCAAGACTTTTCATTCTACTGGAAATAGTGGAGGAACTCTGCTTATGCTTTGTATTTTGGTGCAAAAGCAGTAGGAAGTGTTGCTGAGTTTTTAAAGATTTGTCATTCCTTTTTCATAATGTCCCCTTTCCCAAGCCACTAGAGGGCCCTAAAGTCCAACTTAACAGATGGGCTTGGCAAATTGGCATTTTTGAAAAGGCTATATACAAAAGTGAACGTATTTTCCAGAATTCTTGTACTTTCTGGGTTTGCTATTACCAAGGAAATGTGTAGGGTGAATGCAATCACAAGAAAATAAGGATGTGGAGAAGAAGATACCTTGAAAGGTAGCGTTCCCAAGTGACTTCCACCCCCTAGGGAAGAACATGGCTTTCTGGAGTTTGTTGGGGGTGGTGTCTCCTCAGCAGCACCTGGATTTCACCCATGTCCTTTCTATATTACGAGTCAGACAGATATGTAGTAGACTCCCTGTGTGTGCACAAGAGGCTTGTAGTTTCATATCACTCCCTATGAATACATTTGCCTTACATTAAACCTTACCTCAAGCCTTACCTCCCTAGTTTGTATTTTGTTTGTGGAGGAGTGAAGTAGCTTGGTTCCCCTTGTTGTTGAGTATCAGGTATGGACAGGGTGATTACTTTAAGAAACAAGAAAAGGGTCCTTTAGAGTGATATCTGTTTCTTCTTGTAGAGTTGAATGTGGTGGGTGGGCTGTTCTGCTTTGTATTTGTGGATGTGTCTGAGCAGAGGACTTCTGTGCCTTTGGTCATCCTGCCAGAAGAGCACGTCCTTGTGCTCTATCTCCTTGCAGTCCAGAGTAACACCCAGACATTTGAACATCTTCAGAAACTTACAAAGTTTAAAATAACTCCAGAAAAATTTCCTTTTTGTTCCTCTCCCTGTTTACTTTCCCAACCACTTTATTGAATAGGCCTGTCATCTCCCATGCCATAGTCTTGGTCTGAGACATTAAGATAGAGAGGTGTAAAATGACGTTAATTTTTTTTGTCGTCCTTTCAGGACGGAAACTGAAAGCTGGATCATATGAAGAAAGAGTATGTCATTGAGACCAACCATTCACTCATTCCCGTCCTGGAAGAATCTGGGGTTGGGCACTGAAAAACAAAAATGTCACTGTGAATTTTATGGATTTTGCTGAAACCTATATAATTTGATAGATGATAGGTAGACTAGCTGACTCCAGAATACAAAGAGGGCAAAATGGGTTCCAAAAATAAAATGCTAAAATTGCCAGAAACCTTCCTAAAATACTTTGCCTGTGACATACAAGGAAACATACTGCAGTGTAGACTGGCTCTGCTGGCATTTGCTTGAACTGACCTGCATAATACCAGCGACCCTTTCATCCCAGAGTGAAGAGTAGCTGTTCAAAGTGACCTCTGTTATCCACTTAATGCACTGTGCTTACACAGCCCTGTCTTTTGGGGGGGCTGTCACTGGATACAAATGAGGCATAAGCTATGCTTTTTCCCTCAGGGTTAATTTTACCTTTCCTGAAATGAATTACACATTTGCGTAAGAAATAGTGTTTCAGACAAATGTATGGCTGCCAGGCTAGTGACTGTGATTAGTGATAATGGATGAATGAATGCTAAAGAATGAACATCCCCTCCTGTTCTTTTTAAGCAAATCTTTTCCTCATTAACAGTCATATGGAAGATATTAATGTACATGTGAGTAGCCACCACGTGCATTGTATACAAAGACTTAACCCTCCAGCAAGACAGAATGGATGGGATTAATCTCAGATAACTCTAGCATCTGACTTAGTCACCTGTACTCCTTCTATGGAAAGTAAAGGGAAAAAAAGGCACTTCTAAGTAATTATTCACTTCATCTGAATGTAGCTGACTAAAATACATTATGTAGCTCTAACTGAGAAGTATACATTCCTCTCTAATTACAAAAGAAGTCTAGATGACTACACAGGTTGTATATTACATATACCTAGCTTTTGGCAAGATGAATCCCACCTGCCCTGTTGGTGTGGTCATGCAAATCTCACATTTGTTTGTGCTAAACTGCTAAGTAGAGTCTCTGCTGCGTATGGCAGCTGCAGCACTTGGGAGAGAAAAACATACACAGCAGGCAGCTGCCAATTCAACAGGGGCTTGAGAGAAACTGTAGCTCCCAGGAACGATTGGGTAGAGTTCAGTTATTCCAAAGGAGATTCCTTTCCTAGTTTGGGGCTCTTTGGAGATGCAGGAGCACATTATCCTTCTGTAACTATGGGATCTCTGAAGGAACTGTGTGGGCAGGTGTAGCCAAGCTGCTACCTGAAGAAAGTTTGTCTAGAGAGCTTTGGGTCGAGGGTAACACACATCCACATCCTGAGAAGCTTCGTGGCTTGCCTCCTGGGGCCCTTCCCAATCCCACCTGCCAGTGTCCCTCCAGGAATGTTGAGTGTGCTCTGCTCAGCTGCCTGAGCTGGGACACAGGACATGCAAGGAGGGTGACACAGTAGGAGAATGGAAGGATGGAGGAAGAGGGCTCTGGTAAATCATTTAAAATACAATATCACTATTCAGGAAGTAGCTTAATTCACTGACTGCTTTCTTGGTTAGTCACCTACTTCAGATGTTTGTTTTTTTCAGTGAATGTTCTTTTCTTAAAATAATAAAGCTTTTCTGTTAGGGAATGGTTTGAGTTAGCAGTAATTCAGATTTTTTTTTTTTTATTAGAGGGCATAAATGTAACTATAAAATGCTCGATGGTATTTTAATTACCTCTGTGTTTCTTTAATAAGCTTATTTTGTGTCTTGAGTGATGTTCATACCAATCATGTGGCTTAATCCCAAGTACATTTCTTCTTAAACCCCTTGTGTTTTGGGGCATAGCCAGATAGGATGACAGAATATCTATTATTTTTATAGCTCATATGTTGGGTTGACAGCATGAAAAATGTTTTACCCTTGTGAGAAAATTAAACATTCCTGTCTAATTTAAGAAAAAGATTGTCTAGAGGACTTGCTTGCTGTAAGCTTTTACATACTTTTGGGATCCTCTTCCTCTTCTTTAAGAACTGCTGTCTATTCTTTCGCAACCAGCTCTCATCATTTAGGAACTCATTTTGTCATTCATTGTAAGTGGTTTACAAACTGAAAAAAAAATCTCTGTGGACACCTGGTGTGTTAATGAGATGGAGAAGAGAAAGGTGTTCTTGCAGTGAGGTATTATATACAATATAAAATATCCCTGGGAAAGATACTGCAGTTTAGTGGCTGATTGTATGGTTCATTCAATATTGGATGAGGAGCAAGATTTCCTTTTAAGTAATGGGTGTCTGTTAAGATTTTTTTTTTTTTAATAATGACCCTGGGAA
The DNA here is from genome assembly GCF_003259725.1 of Athene cunicularia. Taxonomy (NCBI): domain Eukaryota; kingdom Metazoa; phylum Chordata; class Aves; order Strigiformes; family Strigidae; genus Athene; species Athene cunicularia. Next base: position 48,858,028 of record NW_020799092.1, on the reverse strand, counting down.
GTTTAGAAAAAAAAGTAGGAAGCCCTTTTAATTAAAAAAAAAACCCAAACAAAAAAAACCAAACTCAGAAAAGAGAAAGTTTTCTGAAAGAAAAGTAAGTTTATCTTGCTCTCCTTCAGGATAATGAATGATAACATAGCTGGTGAAAGGTATATTTAGAAACATGATATCATCACAGCTAAATCTTGTTGATTAATCCTATGCAATAAGAAGGACACTTGTGGCAGCCTCATACAAACTAGTCTTTTCTTGAACTTCAGATCCACTTTCCTTTTGATTATTTCTCTCATTGCCACTATTTTCAGCACTGATGAGACATACCTGGAATACTGGGTCTAGCGCTGGGCTCTCAAGTACAAGAGAGACAGGGACCTATTGGAGCCAATTCCAGCAAAGGCGCGTGAAGGGATGGGTGCATCTGACACAGGAGGAGAGGCTGAGAGAGCTGCAGCTGTTAAGCCTAAAGATAAGATGGCTCCAGGGTGTTCTTATCAATGTGTATAAATATGTGTTGGGCAAAAGTAAAGAAGAGGAAGCCAGATAATCTCAGAGGTATGAAGTGACAGAACCAGAGACAATGGGCACAAACTGAAACATAGGAGGTTCTGGGTGAACACAAGAAAACACCTTTTTACTGGGACCGTGGTCAAACTTTGGCACAGGTTGCCCAGGGCGGTTGTGGAGTTTCTGTCCTTGGAGATATTCAAAAGCCATCTGGACATGATCCTGGGCAGCCTCCTCTAGGTGACCCTGCTCGAGCAGGGGAGTTGCACTAGACCATCTCAAGCCTCAGCCCTTCAGTGCTTCTGCCACTGCTTCTGCAATTCAACAACAGCCAGGACAGACTCTGGCTGAGCAGCCTTGGTGTTCCTGTAGTTAATGCTCAGGCATGAGGTTTTGAAGCAGGTTTTATGTCAAATTACAGACTGAGAAACAGATTTCTTCATTTCCACAGTTAAATAGAGCCAAAGACCAGAACAGATATCCAGTCTGAACTGCTGTACATTAAAAGCCATAATGCCTAGTCCAAATGAACTAATTGTAAAATAGGATCTTCAGAGGTTGTGTAGGCTGTCTCTTTGTCCCTAGGTGTACTTAAATGTACCTAAATCGTTCCTGGTAGCATTTCCAGTGGTCTTACTATCGGAAAGAGTTTCTTGATATCTAAGTGAAACTTCAGCAACAGTTGGCCTTCGAATCCCATTAACATGCCTTCTTGTCACAGCGGTCACTGAACAGAGTTTATTTACTTTCCCTTTCAGGGATCTTGCACACTTTGCAAGACTGCTGCCATTTCCTCCTCAGTCTTGTCTTCTCAGGGCTGAACAACCGTTCCAATACCTTCAACCTTCTCTCACTAAAGATACAGAGAAAAAATCACTGGGGACTTTTCATCCACAGAGGGCAGCATGCCTGCTGGTTATCTGCATAGTCTAAGTGCTACCAAAGGAACTACCCAGTGCTCTCAGACTGATGCTTAAAAACAGCCCCTAGTGTTATGTGTGGCATGTACTAAAGCAAATGAGCTGGCAAACCCACTCAGCAGCTTTTGAAATGTTATATTAACACTAAAAGCAGTGGTTAGGTCAAAATGTATGCACTCAAATGAAACAGCATTCCCCACAAGGGAAGACTGGCAGTGGGTGTCCAGTTCCTGGGGTGCCTGGTCTCCCTGCCTCATCAGGTGGTACCTGAGCCTTGGGACAGCAGTTCACTGCAGGTTCCCAACTGAGATGCTTTGACAACTTCCTGTGTGGAGGAGCCTGCCTCCCTCCTTTAGTTACACTGGGAGCATGGGGATAGCTGCCTCCTGCTCCAGTCACTTGGTTACATTCCCAGAGCTCAGGGGAGATCTTCTCCCTGAGGGCAGCATCTGCCCCTGTGGCATGGCTGAAATGTACTCACCTGGAGCTTGTGATGAGGTGAACCAAGGTCACGGAGCACTGTAAGGCCCCAAAGTCATGCTCTTCTCAGCCCTGATGGGAGAAGAAACTGCACTAGCCAAGAACTTGAGGCATTTTCTTTGCTACCTCAGAGTATCTGGTGAACCTTTGCCTCCAAGAACCACCAGCTGCCTGAAGAAAGTAGGAGAAAGCAAATGACCAAATACAAGAAATAATGAAAAGTGAGCAGAGGAAAAATTACGTGAGGAGCATCCCCCCTGCCCCATGCCCTCTCCTCCCAGCCCAGTCAGGCAGTAAAGACCTTGAAAGATGAATTTTACTTCTGTATTTGTTCCAATACAAAGCTGAAGGAGTTATGGATGCACTAAATTCAACACAAGCAATTTCACTCCCCCCCCCCAGGGACAGTAATATTTACACACAGACAACTTAAAAAAATAAGAAGAGATAAGGCTTATATACTGAGTTAATGAAATCTGTGGCTTCTGTAAAGATGATAGGGCCATAGACAATAAACCAACAAAACCAGTAAGGATTTGCAATCATAAAAAAGTTGCTGCTATGGGGAGTAACAAAGAACAAGAGTGTGTTCTTTATTAAAGTCTTAGCAAGGGTTTGTTCTCAGTCGCTTCACTTTGAAAACACCTTGAGAAATAAGCTAAGGTATGTTCTGACATCAAAATTCTGCAAAATGAATAGAAATTCACAATACTTTTCAGTGTCATCAAATCTGTATTTTTATTCAAGCGATCTCATTGAATAAAACCAGACAAAAGATGAATCAGGCCCAAAGTACTGACATGGATAAAATAATTTAAATGCAAAGTGTAGTCTGTTAAAAGTAAAGCACACATTTATACGTTCAGAGATGTACTGATGCTTTCAATATCTCTCACATATTACTGAAATATGCACTATTTTATTCAAAATGCTGTAGTCTAATTCTTCTGTTAAACTCCATTGATTTTAATAGGATATTGCTGTTGTAACCGGGTGCAGAATTAGAAAAAAAAAAAGTTTTAACACAGGCATTTGCTTTTACAGACCTCTTTCAGATGTCCTTGATTATGCTTTGCTGTGATCTTTGAAATCACCTTCCAAGATGCTCTGTGGAGCTTACAGGGTTATTCCCAAGCTCTTTATAAAACCGTATTTCTGGGTCTTTCCTGAGTCAAACTCCTATGGTGGTTTGAAAAGTTTGCATTTCTCAGGATAGCAAGCAGATAGGCTGCATCTATAGATGTTTGTGGGTACCACAGCAGGACCAGGCTTCATGGCAGAAAGTCTAAGTTTTAAGTAGAACTCCTTAGTTTCTGCTCTGACTCTTCATTATGAGGCTTGACAATATAGATGCAAGATCACCTAGGAAAGCAAAAGACAAATAGACTTGATAGTCCAACAGAGTGAAAATCTGTTGAGAAAGATAAAGGGTTTGAGCTATATTTAAGACTTATGGGGTTTCTCTCTGGCAGAATGTCAGTCTTCATACATTTATAAGTCAAGAAAAAAGCTTAATATATTTTTTTTGTAGTTTGAAGAATGAGGCGTTGGGGAAAAATGTTTCTCCTAGAAAAGAAAAAACAAAAAGCTTCTGTCACAGACCATAGGTTTTTATGTTTTTCAAACCACAGCCACCTCACTTGCAGGAACTGATGGTATCAGTGCTCTAGCATAAAAACATATTTGGGACTAGCATCAGCTTAACTTTGATTTCTTTTATCACTGTCTTACAAAAAAACAGTGCTGGGTGAAGGTTAGAAAACAATTTTAATTAGATTTTTTGATAAGGTTATTGAGCCCACACTTTTTATTTGGCATCCATATCTACTGTCTGCTTCTGTCAAGAGCCAGGAGCTAGAAGAGAGCAGGAAAAATAAAGACTGGAAAGATAAGCATTTGTATGGGTAAGAGTATAAAACCAGAGTAATAGGGCATGTTTTGAGTGAAAAAAATGTATAAAAATGGCTTGGGAAAAAAAAAAAAGAAACTAAAAAGATACTGAGATATTTTGTGAGCTTTTGTTAATTTTCAGATTTAAAACAGTAATCAAACCCATTTCTCACAATGGTTAATTTCAACATTTTTCAAAGTAAAATGCTTCACTTTCCAAACTGAAATGATTTTTCTCTCATTTGATTTCATCAAAATCACTGCATTGTTTTATATGGACAATGCTGAAAGTACATTGATTTATGATGTTTCTTTAAAATAAAAAGAAAATATTCTGTTTAGCTAGAAAGAATTAAACCCCTCGATTCTATAACATTTTCAAAAGTTTCAGTTTTTAAGCTACCCAGAAAATACTATATTTTGTCGTTGCTAATGAATTAAAAATGTAAAATATGCTGTTTTCTTAGCTGATCATGTTAGGTGGTAGCACTTCATACCATCATGAAGAATAAAACAGGCTACACTCAGGCTAATAATTGGGATGGGGAAAAGGCACAGAATATTTCAGCATAAGCCCTGTTAGTAATCAAGTGTGTGGTAGGAAAAACTGTCACACTACTTTAAGGGTAACATAAAGGGGAAGCGATAATGATTCAACAATAAAGCTGTAAATAAGCAGTCCTGTCCTATTTGAGGGGGAAAAAAAAAAAAAAAGTTTTTCCCAATAATTGCTAACTTTCCCTAACAAGGTGGTTAGTAATTTTATTTTCAAGTTTTTGTTTAATTTGATTAATTTCTTTTAGTAGTGAAAAAAAAAAAATCCCCTGAGATAAGGAAAGCATCTCTGGGAGAGGAAGGAGAGAGTCAGTCATCTTTTCCAGCTTTTGTTGGATTTGGGGTAGCACTGGGAGGGAAAAAAAAATATGGAAAAAAAACTCAATTTCATAAAAAGTCTTCCTGAAAAATACATATTTTTCCCCAATAGTCTTTCTCCATCTAGAGTGTCATCCTGGTTTGGGGAATTGAACTAGTACCTTGTGGTGTAGTGGGGACTTGCAGGCACTCCTGCCCATTATTCAACTATGGAGCAGAACCTCACCAGCAGAGATCCTGTTTCGGTAAACAGTGGCATAGACCCTTGCTCTGATGTTCCCCAAGTCGAGTCCTCAAGACAACTGGTAGCTGCAAGGCATAGCATGTAGTTTGCAGGTTGTCTGGGGGTCTGTATCACCTGAATAGATTATAATGAAAGAGTAATGGTAAGAATGCACAATGCTTTGTGAGAAATGAACAATTCTCTGTAATATTTTTTTTTTTTTACTTTTCACAACATGGGGGATTTTTTGTGCTAATTACCTGCCTTGCATTCTCATTCCTTCATTGTCTTATCATTATCATTGATTTTTATAAATATTTTTATCATATGATCAAACATACCACTTGCCAAAAATTTCTGTCTTATCTCTTGACAATAAATCCTCATCTTGTCCCATCCTTTTCCATGGTGGGGAGGGGTCTGAAGCTAGAAGTGGGTTGTGATGTCTGATAGCATTCCCATGGGATGCCACCTCTGCAGATGGCACTGCACAGATGTCAGACAGCAGTGGGGCTAGAAGAGTCCCTCTGTTCTGTTCTCATAAAAATATGGGCCAGTGGAGTAACTAGAATATTTTGGTGGGATTCCCCTCACAAAGGTAGGAGGGGTGATGAAGAGGGAAATGAGGAAATCTGTTTTTCCTTTCCTCGGTACTGGAAGCTGGAGTTACAGGAAGAAAAGCTGCTCTCAGAGATCTTTGAGATATATCTAGAAACTTGTTTGACAGATGCAATTAAATCTGAAAATTAAGGCTAGATTCTGAAAAGAGTAGGACCAATCTAGTCTAAAGAAGAGATCTGACAAAATTAAGTAATGGGTGGCACAAGAATAGCACTTCTATTCAGCTGTATAGTAGAAGGATGAGGCAACTTACTGTGAAATTGAAAAAACATTTAAAAACTGATAAAAAGAAAATGTGTTGTTACACAGCATGCTGTTAGCCTGGAACCCCTCTCAATTCCTATCACAGGCAGCTTTTGGCTGGGCTGACCATGACTTGCTTCAATACTGAGACAGCTGATCATAAAATGCTGAAATAAAATCAGCACTTAAATGTGCATAGGCACATACACGAATATTAAATCTCATATTCTTGTCTTTTATGATCTCCTTATTAACAAAGGTAAGTGGATTTTGCTTTCAATTAAATATAAAATAAATCAATAAAAGATGCTTCCCTTCAGTGGAGATAGTCTTTGTGTGAGAAGCTTGCAAACATAGTTATTTTTCCATTCTGCTCTAATTTCAGGTCTGTTACTTAAAATATATGTCCTAACAATTGGACAACATGACTCAAAACCGCAGCCCTAGTGGTTTAGATGACAATAACAAACTCTTGCAATAAAATAGTCTTTTCTCTATTATTTCATTTTCTGTGCAGGAGGTATATTATGTTATACTTCTATTTCATGTTTCTAGACTTCTATATTGAAAGTTTTTACTTTAGTCAAGGTTTTTTGTTTTGTACATAAAGGTTGTTTAAACAAAAATTTTAGAGTGGAGGAAGCAGAAAGGCATAAATTTCCAACTACCTTGGCTTTCCCATGGTTAAAGAAGTCTGTAAGAGAGCAGCAAATCCACAACATTGTTAATTTCCACCAATTTTTGTTTTATACGTGTTGTGTCTCTCTGCCATTCTCTATGTTTCTCTGAAGTGTCTGAACAAGACACATGGGCAACCATCTGCTATCAATTTTATTTTCGTTGCACTGCGCTAATAGCAAAGTTGTTTATCTTTGAGGGCCTTACTCAATAAAATATTTGTCTAGCTGTGATTGCATGTGGGGTGGCTGTCTCTGCAGTTGAAAAGAGCTCATGGAAATAGCTTGGGTTTCTATCTAGTGTAATGAAATTAAAGTCCCTGTCCAGCTGACTCGTGAGCCACGTGTGGTAGCTGTGTGTTTGTTGGCTGAGTGTGGACATAAGGGCAAATGGCTCTTCTGCCACTGGCGGGAAATGGGATGAAATCAAGTTACAGAGTCATGACTGAGGTCCACCCCTGGCCCTCGTCACCACTCCTGTGCATGCTAAAGGTGTAGGGGCAGGAAGAGCACAACGGAGACACTGGGAGGTTACTGGGAGGAAAGGGAAAAGGATCACCTCCAGTCCAGTTGCTTTCTGACCATTCTCCTAGCTTAGAGGAGGCTAGAAAAGTTTCACTACATCCTCAGAGAAAAAAAGCCTTTTCCTTCCAATTTCTCAAGCACCCTGCTTTAGGGAATATGTTAACAGATAGTCTGGAAAATATTCTCATTGGAAATATGTTAAATTTGTCTATTATACACTGTTGTTTGTTGAGATTTAAACAAATTTTATAGAAATGTGGGGGTTTTGACTTCTCAGTTTATTGGTCATGTTCTTTAATTAACAGGGTGAGGCTGATTGTCTATTTCTATAAATTTCTGTTATTCAGTGCAAGCATTCTAGTTTATTTTATATATTTCATTGTGCTGTATATACCTAGATATTTAATTCTGTCTACCTTAAAAAGGAAGTAATTTCACAATTATTCAAGTAGTGCTTAATCTTCAAATAGGTGCACAAACAATTGGCTCAGTAGAAAGGGTACTTACAGAGCACTGAGCAGGATTAAATAGACAGAGCACTGAGCAGGATTAAAAAGGCCAGAAAGCATCAGCTGCTTTCAAAGGCATTTTCTCTCACCAAGTACTCCCAGTAAAACAAACACAAAAGATGCTTTGCAGAGAGTGCTTACAGTAACAGAGGACCTTCCTAGAAGTTACCCTTCCCACTCTGGGTTTTTGATGGTCTCTCCCATCAGCGTGGAGCTGTGCTGTTTGGTGGTGCAGATGCCTGACCTGCTCATTTTCACAGCACCATAGTTTGCATGGGTGTTCCCTGCTCTGCTTTGCTTCAGCATTTCTAAAGGGTGGTTTGACGACCTGACAGACCTCTCCTGGAGCAAAGAAGTGGATTAAGAAATGCCTGGAATAAGAAGTGCTTCACATGAACTACCCTGGCGAGCTGGGGAGGTGAGGCTCGCCAGGCAGGAGGGACAATACATTTGATGTAAGTGGTCTTTTCACCAGGCAGACCAGGAGGCAAAAGGTGATGCCTGACTGTAGGGCTATCATGGCTTTGCTGGGAGAATGTTCTGGGGAGAGCGGCCCCGAGCCTTGGCTATACTGGGTTGGTGCCTCTGGCCATGCCTGGGGACCAGCAGGGACTGCGGTGTGAGGTGCCTGGGTCACCCGACCACAGAGATATCTAGGCTCAGCTCTGGTTCAGCAGGTGTTTACACCATATCAACTCTTTGGCTTGAAGGCCCTTGGATAATTTGTCATTAATTCCAGGTACTTTTCCTCAAATAGAGTGAAAGGTCTGTTGGCCAGGGAATCCTATAGGTCCCATTCTAAAACACTCAGTTAAAAATAATAATCAAATTTAAAAGGTACGGTACTGAACTTAAACAGCAAAATTGAAGTGATATTTGGATTTTTTTAAAAAATATTTTGATTTCATGATTTTATTTTTTATACACCGATGTGCAGCGCATTCCTGCATGTTTGAAAAAAAAATATGGTTAATGGACAGCAAAGAGCTGAGTCTCAGTCCTGAAGTAATTACTTATGTGTTTATTATTTCTACTCTTAAACCCATGTGTTGTTAGATTTCAGATGGCAGAGGATAAGTGTAAAACCCCCTGTCTTTCCATATTAATGTGTATGAAGGTATATGATTTTTGGAGCTCTGGGAATGTAGGTAGCATGTACATTTTGACTTAAAAAGTAAGCAGTAATAATACCTAAAGAAAAACAGAAAGGAATTAAGGAAGATACACTGGCTACTGACCCAATGTGACCCAGCTGTGCTGTGTTACCCTCTCCACAATCTGTCCTGGCAGGAGACACCTTTTGAAGCACTGTCCTATGGGAAAAGCCACCAGTGAAGTGCACTGACTACTTGTCTTGCTCTCTCTGCATTCAGGATGAAGAGGGAGAAGTTTCGCCAGAGGGAATTAGTGATCATTTTCCAAAGGGAGAAATGGTGCCGACCAGGCTAAAGGTGATTCATATTTTCATCTCTCGTGATCTTTCAGTAAGACCCACTGCACACATGATTGACCTTTCCACAGTCCAGCTGCTGCAGAGTTTGCAAAGAACTTGTTTGACTCTGCTATTTGCAACAGGAGTTGTGTATTTATAATGCAGGGTAAGGTCTTGCACAAAAAACAGATAACCAAGTCACCCTGTGTGTTCTAGACCCAGGATTGCCTTAATCTGTTTTTACAGCTACTTTCCTTCACGTAATGCAATGATAATTTTAAAATTGTAAAATTTAAAAAAATAATTGTATTCGTGCCCAGTTAGAGCCAAGCTAGCTATCTGTAAAGTTGTCCTGAGTAGAACTATCCAGGCATGCAAAATTCTCAACTGAGTAATCTTTCCTGTACTATTTGCATTAAATAGGTATGCCAATAAAGTTTAATTATGAATACAGTTGGTTATTATAATTGAAATATCATGTTATATGTATTGCTAATTAATGCTTATTAATTACTTGGGGGAAGTATTAGTTGTGCATAATAATGATGATTTAGTATCTACGGGAAACCCATCCCAGTAGTCTCTTTCCTTGTGTTGTTGAGTGTATCTCCATCTCCATCCCCATCACAGCTGTACCCAACATGACCCAGACCTTCCTGACACAGAAGCCCCCTGGGGACAGGACATAGCCCACTTTCTGCTGTTACAGGGAGAAGTGAGGACCTCAGTCTGTCTTGTTTTCCTCTTGTGCCTCATTATCGTTGTGGCTTTTAGGAACCCAGTGTGTGGCAATTTTTTTGCTAGAAGTGTTGTCTTCACAGATGTCCTGTGTGCATTGCTTGTTGATTCAAGTCTTCCCTCAGCTGTTTGGAGTGAAGACTTGGGCTAGAAAAGTGAACTGAGCTTTGGTCAGACACTGGTTTGGTATGCTTGTCATCCCTTTTATGTTTAAGGTTTAGTACAAGAGGGATCTAGCATGGATCCTTAATACATACATAGCTACAAATACCCTGTGTCCTACTCAGTGGTGAAATTGAGAGTACCAGCCGAAAGAAAATAAATCCTTATAATAAAAGGGCATTGGAAATAAATATACTGTAAAACCTTTTCTTACATAATCATAGTCTGAATTCATGTTATTAGTGGGGGAGTTAAATGAGGAGGGACGTGGCTAATTGGGCTGATGGGGTTCCCACCTTTTGGAGCCATTTTTCTGAACAGCTCTTTGCTCTGTATTTTCACTTGGCCTTCCTGTGAAAAGTTGGTTAATGTGTATTTTTGCTGTTTCTGTCTTAGAATTACAGAATATGCCTCTGAACTTGACACATGATTCTTCATTTGCATTGCTTCACTAAGCTGGCACAGCTCTGAAAGACCAATGCTGAGGTATGAATTACTCAGGCAACTCATGGCTTAGAATAATTAGTTTTAGAAGAAAATTGGGAAGAACTTATATTACATGTGCTAATTATAACAGGTCACTGAATATAAGACTAAAAGGCAGTTTAATGTTTTAGTATGGAATCTGTCTTTCCTAACTCTAGCTGTCAAAGATAAATTAGGAACACACAGGGGAACTAGACTAACATAGATATTTAGCTTTTTTCATATGAGGGGAGAGTAGCTGACAGTTTCACAGAGCAAGTTTTTCAAAGATACTTAGATATGTATTTTAGATACATTTCACTGGTTATGAAAAAAACACCTGAGTAGGTAGGTTTTAGACTGGATGAGGAACATTTCAATTAGATGTGGCAAATCTTGTCTCAGTACTGAGCGAAACAGATCATGCAGTAAGACAACAGCAAGTTAGTAACAGTCATTGCTATCAGTAATGGCATTTGAGTCACTGAGATAACAATATTAAATAATGAAGGAGTCATCCCTGACAAATCAGCACAAGTGTGTCATTAACTTACCTGTTTACAGTCTCTCATCCTGCATCAGTATTTACACTGGGGTTCGCATTCACAAAGCCCAAATGTCTCTTCTGACCCTCTGCACAGATATCCTTTGCCCTTCTTGTCTGTCAGTAGGATACAGCTGAGATGCATGGAGATTAGGTTATTTGAATCTGGACATGGTGTCTAAATTGACAGAGTTATACCTGAAACACATTTAATGCAAAAAAAGGGGGATCAATGTAAGAGAAAAGATATGGACTTTTCTTGGGAACTGAAGAATAGTCAATTAGCAGTGACTGGAGGAAACAGGAAAATGCTGATGTCGAACCCAAGAAGACTTTGAAATAGTTGCTGTTTTCCTGCTTCTTATTTCAATTCTGAATATTAGATTGCTATAAATGAGGTAAGGTAGTCAAATCATATTACTGGCCATGACAAAACAGCAGACGTTTCTAGCTGCAGTGAAATTAGAAATGCTTATTTAAACACCTTCTCTCAAAATCTAGTACTACATAGATAAAATACTCATTTTCTGATCTCAGAATCTAATAGCTTGATCGAGTGAATATATGTGAGTTATTCAAGAGCTATTAAAAAATGACAGAAAATTCTGGTGTAACAACAGGGTTGCTCAGCTCCTAGGAAACAGAATTTCACCAGCACTAGATCAGCAATATACTCTGTGAGTTAAGAAGGTATGTTGCTGGTTACTTTTGCTTAGTGATTGTTTTTTTATTTGGGAAAGAGAATTAATGAGCCCATGATATTCCTTCCTGTCTTTGTAGCTAGACAAGCAGGAGGTGCTGAGACCATGAGGAAGGCGACATTTGTATGACTTCAGTTCATGGCATGGGAAGGATGAAAATCTTTGCTTTGAAAATGGGAAGTTCTTTAAAAGCATGGTCCCCAGTGCAGCTGGAGTATTAAACAGATCTTGGAGATTACTGAAGGGAAAAGAAAGAAATGACAAGAAATTCTTGTGGCATTATTCTAACTTGCCTATGGGTAGGAGATGTCACTGAATTAGATGTGAATCATACAAACTCAGCACTGCACTGCATCATGACTTTTGACCTCTATCAAAAGGTCACCAAATGCATGCCCCTGCATTTGGTGGCTATATTTTCATGTTCCCTCTAATCAGTTCTTGTATGTCAGTCATTTTGTTATTCTGTTAGAGGCTAAGGCTGAAGAGCAAGCTGAATGCAAATCCTGTGACATTGCTGACTTTCCATCTGTGCTAGAACCAAGCAATAAATCAAGTAAAATGAGTGGGGTAACCCTGCCTACTGATGGTATTGCATAGCCAGAAAACATTTCTATAGAGGCCAGGAAAAGTGTGAGATGAAGAAATAACTAGAAAAGAAAATAATTGTATCCCCAGAACAAACCCAGAGTAGAAGTCAGTGTTTCCTCCCAAGTGTTAACTCATGGCCATTTTTAATTCCCGATTTGTGGTCAATCTAGATGGCAATGCCAACCACTGGTAAGAGAGTGTCCTGATGAAGGTACCTGCTGCATTTCCCACCTTTCTGCTGCTATTTATCTCTACCTATAGAAATTCCTGTTATTACCTATAGAAATTCCTCATCAACTTTGTTAACTTTTATGTTTTCAATGGATTTTTTTTCTTTTTTAAATTAACAGAATACCCAGAAGCTGGCTTCTAGGAACTATGTGCTTCTAAAACCAGATTGCAGCCCACGAGGGTCACCTATGCAAGTGGATGGGTCTTGGGAATACTGATAGAGTGGAAGAATTCCAGTTCATGCCCACTTCATCCTTTGCCTATCCTTCTTCTCTGCCAAATCCAGTGCTGGCAGGGAATGCATGTATGTCATTTTACACAGAGGCTGGCCAGAGCTATAGTACAGGTTATGTTAATGTAACCAATATCAGTAAGTTACAGTGGAAAACGGATGAGTCTTTTATTATATGAAGCTAGGATAAAGGATAAAAGTCAAATTAAAATTAAGATTATTGATCCATTAAGATGAAAATTGACTAACATAATTTTCACTTAAAAGCATGAAATAGTTTTCTGGCTGTTAGTTTCCTTGAAAGACACCACAAATTTTATAGTAATAGTTTAAGAGCAAGTTACATATTGCTCATGGAAATGGCTTTTTGCAGCAATAACCCTTTATTCCTGCTCATTTGATTCTATTCTTCTGGAGGATTGTTTCAGATATATTTGGCTTGGAGATAACCCAAACTTGGGGTTTCTTTCTAGGAAGTTTGGTCCCTTCAGATATTGCTCTTGATGGATATGGAATAAAACTGGTTTCCCTTTTATTTTTTTCACACACACACACACACACACACACACACACACACACACACACAAGATAATTGTTATTGTTGTAAATTATAGAGCAGTAAAGCATTTCCACACAGCATGTATTTCCCCAGACTCTGTCAGCAACTGAAAGGAATTGACATTTTTGTCAGCTGCTTGCTTTGAGAAAAAGAATGCAAAAACAAATAGTAGAAATGTCAAGTTTAGGCAACAACTGAGGCTTCCAGGGATCTACAGTTCGGAAGGTTCTCCACCATTAGAACTGCCCTGAGGTACTGAGGTTTCTCAGCAATCTAAAGACCTTGTGTATTTCTGTAATATGTTGTGATTGGTGAAACTGTATTTTGTAGTGAACATCTGTGGGTTTTAGTGTAAACACTTCCTTCTATTATTATACAGTTATGAGTGAATGTGCCCCATATAAGTTCAATGCCAAGGGCTGATCCTGTGGACAAGCCACAAATCAAGGAGCAGTGTCTGTGGCAGCAGGATTAAACTTTCTATTCCCTCTGTGCAGAGGCCACGCAGCCTGTTTTAGCCACAATCCTACACACAGAGTAGAAGAAGGGGCTGACATTTCTCCCATAGATAGATTTGTCCTGTGGTGTCTTTTCAGTGTCAGACATTTTCTCTGGGTTAGATTTCACTGAAGGGTAGATCTCTGTAGCACAGATTTCTATGAGTTAGACATGCACTTTGTAGCCAGCAGAGCCATGTAGGGCACATAACATATGCCCTGTATTGGGTGAGCTATAAAGGAAATCTAGATAACCAGCTCAGAAGTAGACATCAAAGAGGTGGCTATGGTTATCTGCTGAATCTTGCTGTGGGGGGGCTTCCCTGCTTCTCTGCTGATTGGCTTCTGCATTTTGGAATCTGCCACAAGCCTTGATCAAGGACTGGGGACAGCAGGGTCACTTTTCATGGCCTTGTTGCTGTCAGTTCTCCCACAGCGCAAGCATCACATGGCCCTGAAAACATAGTGCCCTTGTCTCTTGTGCTGATCTGCTCACAGACTGTCTTTTCTGATGATTTGCTCAGGGTACATTTGACTATGTACTTACAGTGAAAGTTCTCTGTAAAGAGTTGTGTGTGTCAGTAGCACTTTGACAGAGCTCATAACAGAGTGGGTCTTACAGAATTCTCCCCATATTTAGGATTTCTTATCTCATAATGGATAGATGTTATAATTTGTCACAAAAATTTTTGTGAAGTGGGAATTTTTTTAGGTTTATGTCCAGGTCCAGTACAGTTGGAAATGTAGGTGATCTGCTTGTCTGGTTGATTTGCTGAAACATATTCCACCACTAATCTGGAAAGCTGAGGCTTTTCTTCTGAAAAATTGGCATGCAGAGGCAAATCTAGTCCCAGCACTGCAGATGCATAAAGCACTTTGGCAGAGGGATAAATGTGGTTATGCTGCAGAGACTGTGCTTCTTCTCTGTGCAAAACACAATCTTCCTGAGGATCTCTGTAGGAAAGACAGAGTGGTGTTGATGGTGGGGGGAAATTTGCAGCTTTTCACATTCACCTTTGGGACTGATTCATTGCATGAGCCCAAAGCCTGTGAGAAGGAGAGCTCTGAAACCACATTTGCATTTAATGAAGATTAAGGGCTAGTTGGAGGTTTCAGAAAGAGTCATATTGTTATTAGTCAAGAGTTGGAAAACATCAGCTGTCAATGCCTTTTTTTGTACAAGACAGCATTTTGAGGTTGTTTCATGCCTTTAAAAACATGTCTGTGAAACATACCTTTAAACGTATGGGGAGCAGAGAGGTAAATTTTGTCCGAAATCATTAACATGAGATATAACTGAGCAATGGCATTTCAGATTCCCTCTGAACAAAGGGCTGAACATTAGAGGATAAGGCCTAGGATAGGGACAGCATTTTCTTTAAGTTCTTAAATTATTCAGGGTAGAATAGAGCAAATCCTTTTCTAATAGTAGTTTGGGAAAATATAACCATTGTTTTGTCCCCATACAATTATAACCAAGGCTTAATGATTCTTCAGATGAACTCCCTCAGCTGAGAATACATTTATAAAAGTGTTCTGTTTATCCTGCTTTGCTGGACTTTCTAGACCAGAAAACTGGGCATAGTTTTTCTATTTTCCATAAAAATAAGTGGAAATAAGTTAACGTTGCTTAGAACGGGCATTGGAATCAAATCAATGAATAAAACATACCTGTTCCTACATGGTCATGTAACTGAACAGAATTGTATTTTAATAGTCAGCATATAAATATAAAAGCAGCTCAGGGAAAAGGAAGGAATTATTTGGTGCTTTATATCAAGATCTATGTTAGTGAGAAGAAATATGAACAAACTATGACTGGATGTGAAAGCACTGACCATCACTTTGGTCAGATCTTCATGAGTTGTCAGGTCAGGAGAAACCATCTAGTGTGAGAATCTTCTCACCTGGGTAGAAGTTAATGTCATGTCAATGTGAATTGCTTAGTGTGCCTTTTAGAAACAATGGAAAGAAACAAGTGCCTCTGGTAAAAAAAAATTCTCTGCCCTGTTTTTTGAATTAAATGTATCACCTTTTGGAGGTGCTTATTTTATTTTTTGTGAGTAAGGAAAGCACCTTAGCCTGAGGTGTCAAGTTTAGTTGTAATTTATATATTTTTAGATCCCTAACTTAGGACAATTGAATCCCACTGCTAAATTAATGTGAGATGTAGGACTTCTCTGAAGTTAATTTTTTGAGCTAAAGGCTTTTACAAATCTTGGTTTTAAAATGATCAGTCATGAAGGATCTACTGCATTTTATAGTAAATCAATCCAGCTGTTAATTATGATTATACTGGTTTTAAAGCTCTTTGATTTATTTATAGCCTGAACTAGTCCAGCTTCAACTTTTATCTGATAGATCTTGTTAAACCCTGGCCTGCTCCAGTGAGCTATTGCATAGCTTTGTTCCCATGCAGTGCATGTGGGGATTTCTCTCTTCTTAATTCACTTGTCTCAGAATCAGGTGCCTAGTCTGAACAATCAGTTTCCCCCAGTAGCCCATGGAAACAGACAATGATTTATCCAAGATGTTTGGGACATATATTTAATGTTGGAGGAAAAGCATACTGGGGTGATGACACTGTCTTTTTCCATCAGCTACAGAAGGGGCCTGGAAGAGGTGTCTTACACTAGATGACACTAGATCAGCTAAGACCAGGTGGAATAAATTGTCTGAGATATGCTCATGACATTCCTGACCTTTTCTTCATTAAATTAAGCATACTAAGCTGCTGGAGTCAGCCTTTAAAGATTTTTTTTCCCCCTTCCTTCCCCCTCTTCCCTATTGTTACATTATTCTGCACTGAACTCTCTGAGTTTCTGAACACTCCTCTCAGTGAGTGGGCACCAGAAGTGGACACTCTTCCCTCAGAGTAACATACTTTCCCGCTCATATTTGGTATTCCCATTTGAAATTGTAAGGATCACATTAGCACATTAATTTGGGACCTCAGCACAAGTAATTTTCTCCTATGACCTTCCAATCCTTTCCAAATAACCACATCCCCAACCATGGTTCTCTATCCTGTGCACATGACCTACATTCTTTGGAAAGATAAATCTTTTCAGGGATGAAGCTGGGCTGATTTATTTTTAAATTCCAGCTCTCAAGACACATAAGGCAGACAGTTTTCAGACCTGTAAAATTTGACCTTAGCTGAAATCACAGGGATGTGGTTTAGAGAAGAGATCGTATTTTGTAAACCATGTAATCTCTTCTCATCTCTCACATGTGGTTTTTTCCTTCCAGATTTTCAAAGAAAATAATTGATTTTTGCCTTAAGCATCACAGTGCAGCCACAGAAAATAGTCATAAATTAACTGTTTGAATGCTTGACACTCTGTGTTGCAGAGAAATCCTCCAGAATTAGCCTCACATTTACACATTCTTCATATGTTCAATGGCAGCTCTTTGGAAGGAGACCTACATTTTCTCCACACATAGATATCAGTTTGACTGGAATCTGATCTTAGATGAACCAGCCTGAATCAAAGCAACATCACTGCCTGTGCAACTGTTAGTCTAGGTTTACACACTTGTAACTCATCCCTTCTGTCAGTCAGTCTGCATCTTCATGAACGGAGTGTATTGCTTACTGGAAGTTTGTTTGCAGGGAGAGAAAATAATATAAAGGGAAGACTGAAATGTTTCTCCATTTCAGGGAAATCCTCAGAATCTTAGAAAAAGTGTGTAATGTTTTAAAATAAACGATAAAGAGACTAATTTGACATGCTTTATCCCAGATTATTTTACTAAAGGTGCATGGGTATTGTTGGGGAACGTTTACGTACCTGGTGGCAGACAGATGCAACCTTGAAATTCTTCAGCTCCAGGCCATAAACCAATTGTCCACTACTGTTGCTTATGCTTGAATTATGAGGTCTTGTCAAGTATTTTTATTTTCTGGAATGGGATATAAGAATAAGTAGCCCATGCTGAGAGGAAGACATTTCAATTTTTTAAAAGCATATTTTTAAAGAAGGCCTCAAATGTTACAGGTATTCATATGGAAATATATAGCTAACATCAGTTCTTAAAACTAAGTCATGTTACACATGAAACTGTATATATAAACTCTGGGCATCTGCTCCTATTTCTGTACTAGTGCTCCTGGAGTTCTTTTCTTTTTATGTCCTGTTTCTATTGTATTCACTAAAGCTTTCTGACTATGAACAAAAAAAGTGTTCACACAATTCAATATGGTAATTCAAATACCTGCTTTATACAAAATAATTGTCCTAATTTTTTTCTTTTGGTTTGATTTTTCAACTTCTCTTCTTCCCATACATAGGTCTTCTTTTCAGCTTTTCCTCTCATTGTGGAGACAGATCAGTTAGAGATGAATTCATTATTAAGCATTTAATTTCTTACCCATATCCCTCAAACCTTCAGACTTACTCCTTTGAGAATGTGTTTTATTTTAGCCTTTAAGTTTTGACTGCAGTTACAGAAGGCTAACTTTAATAAAGGTGGCTGAAGAAAGCTCTAGAGAATAATTTTGTTTTGGAGATGCTCCAAAGAACAGATCTTTCCCAAGAATATCAAAAGGTGAATAAATTGCAACAAACCCTCCCCCAGCATTAAAAATGACATGATAGTATCAAAATGTTTTCTGCTGGCTATAAAGAAATACAGATTTTTGGGCTCGTTTATTTTGATTTCAATTTGCTGTATATTCAAAGCTTGTGTATAACAATGTAGCATGAAATCCATATTTCCTGTTATGTAGTGTTATATGTTTTCTGAAGGATTTTGAATTTATCACAATAGAGTGATCTTAAATAAAAATAAATTTAAATTTATGCAGAGTGCATCCTGACATCACAAGAATGGTTCCTTTTGGACACTGGTGTGGTGAATTAGCCAGTGCAGCAGAATAAGACCCAGGCTCCAGCAGGCTTTCAGGCATCTTGAACAGCTTCTCTGGAGTGTCTTGTGGGCTGGAGACAGCCTAGCTCAGACCTGAGCAATGCCCTGAGTACCCTTTCTGATCTTGCAGATTTCTGTTTATACATTTCCTGTCCTTGCCTCAAGTATTCTTGATTTTAAAATTTGTTTCTCTCATTGCTTTTCCCATTCTTACCTCTTCCCCCCAACATGTTTCTCTCCTCCTCCTCCTGGTCACCTCCTCTGTGTCTGCTCTGTTGGCTGTCGGGAGAGTGACATGCCCGGTCTCTTTCTGGGCACTGAAGAGCTGGAGGCTGCCTCGTTTCTCATGTAGGAAGCCAGCAATCTCATCTTCCAGCTCACAACAAGAGCTTTGACAGTCACTTGACAGAGCAGAGTATTGGGATTGGCTCTGAAACATATTTTCTTATTATATAAGGGTTCAGGCTTGAGGAAACATAGTGATAGCAGGTGTCTTTAATGAAAATTGTTTTGGCATGATATGACTCAAAGATCTAGCTCTAGCTACTGTTTACCCTTGGTTATCAATAAGCTGGTACCTAAACCAGGCAGATTCAAGCCAATTAGCAAGCCTAACTCACAACTGACTTGGGGAGGACCAGCTTATCTCCTTAAGACTCTTCAGATGTGTAACTAATAAGAAGTTGTCAGCTTACATTAGTTTTTACACATCTTGGCTATACCAGAGATGTAAAGGCAAAATCTAGTGTGCAGAAAGATGACTGCAGGGAACTTAATGCACAAAATACATTGATCACGAATAGTTTTTCATTGTGGCAGGTTACTGATGAGATTTTTCTCCTTGTATGATTCTTTCAGAATAATGTGTAGGAGAAGAGATAATGATATAATGGAAATTGGATCTGCAAAATACAAGAGGCAGTTGTAATATTTTGTGAAATGCTCCTTAGTGAACAGAACTGTCTCTCACCGGATGAGTTCTGCCTGAAATATGCATCCAATGTGCATAAATGTATGTGACTCTCCTTAGTCATAGCAACATGGATTACTTACAAAGGGCTGGAGTCTGATCCGTTACACCTGTATGCCCTGAAATTAGTTTATTTGACTTTACTGATACAAATGGGATCTGAGTGTGGCATCATATTTAACCTGAGGAAACTGTTGCCTTTTTCTGCAATAGCGTCATGCTCTTAAGAGAAATTGGTAAACAGAGTATTTAAAAAAAAAAAAAAATTAATAATAGTTAATAATAATTAATAATTAAAATAATAAAAATATTTTTATTTCTTTACAAAATGTACAGAAAATCCCAAAATTTCCAGCCATCTACCTGACACCAAAAAGCAGCTCTTCTGGAACTCTGTTTTTGCACTTGGATTAGGAAAACAAGCAGCAGGGGGTACACACTTCCAGGGGCTGGCAGAAAACACTGAAGCTGGTTCCACTTTGGCCCTGGAAGACTCATGATGGACCAAGATGAGGGCATGTGTACACTTTTAAAGCTGGTGGTTCCAGACCATCCACAGTTCACAGGCTCCTAACAGTCCTGAGTAATTTTTTATACCCACAGTGCCACTGTGAATCAGCTCATTTACATTCTCCATGTTTTATATGTGGGAAATCAATGCACAGATGAACTTCGTAACGTTAATATCTTTGCCTGAAGACACACAGATAATGTCAAGATACAGGATAATCTCAGGATAATGCCTCATTCCTTGCTTCAAATACAGTTGCAGTTCTAGTATGGGACAAAAGAGAAGCCTAGACTAAAATACAGTCCATTTAGCTATCACTGTTTTGTGCTCTCCAGAGTTGAATTTATCATCTACCATTGTCCCACAAAGCTTTCTTCAAAGGTGTCTCAGAATGCCACAAATGCCAACTGTCTGTAATGTAAAGGATGGAAAACATTATGTTATGTCAGAAGACATAGTTCAGGTGAATGCTGATAACTGTCTCTTTTTTTTTTTTTTTTATTCCATCAAGTATATAAAATATTTAGGAGCCCAGTCTCATGCTTCTGATGAATATGTCCTGAACACTTCGGAATAATAGAGTATAAATAATGTGGGAAATCCAGAAGTTCTCAGCCAGAGTTCATACTTACGGTAAAAATTAAGTGTACTACTAGTTTTGCAAAGTTCTATCTCACTGTTGCTTTTCTGTCGGGTTCTCCAAAAGTTGCTGATTTCACTGAGTCCTCAATCTGCTCTCAATCTAGTTTATTGTCATTGTAATATATTTAATGATTTCTTCTGATGCAACCACTCGAAAGAGAACAATCAAGCCCTAAATCTGTAGGAGGCTACGTGGAGGTTTGAGCTCAGCCAGCAGCCAGAGGCAGCGGCAGGCCCTTCACCTCCCACTCTGGTAAGATAGGGGAGGGGCTAAAGAAGGGAATTAGTGGGTTGAGTAAAAAGAAAGAATTTACTAAATATAACAAGGGAACAAGAGTAACAATAGTGAGTTCAAAAAGAAAACAGGTAAAATGCAGCAGTGGCTTACCCAGTGCGGCGACCGACCCCCGCACCCCCCGCAACAACCCGGCCGAGGGCAGAGGGGGTGCCCAGAACCCCAGGGGGCGCCGAGAGGGACTGAGCGCCCACCCACCTGGGCAAGACACCACACGGTGTGAAATACTCCAGCGAAAATTAACTCCATCCTGGGCGAAAACAGGACAGGCTAATATATGTCTTTATATTCTTTATATATTCTTTAAGAGCTCCCACTTTAAGAGGAAATGTGTCAATTAGCTTTTAATAAGGTCTCATTATTTTAATAAAATATGACAGATTGAGTTTCAAGATGTGTTTAACATCACAAGCTTGTTCATACTGTAATTCTCTTGTTGTTAAATGGTAAGCAGCAGAACATACTTTCAAAAGGTCTGAATGCTAATATATGCAACTTATTGAGGCTCTTTGGGAAGAAGAACAGATGGGGAAGATGAGGTGGGAGTGTCACCCGCTATGTCAGTGACCAGCTGGAGTGCATGGAGCTCTGCCTGGGGATGGATGAGAAGCTGACCAAGAGCTTATAGGTCAGGATTAAAGGGAAGGAAGGGACAGGAGATACTATAGTGGGGCTCTGCTACAGGCCATCTGACCAGGAAGACTGAGCAGATAAGGATCTCTGTAGACAGATAGGAGCAGCCTCACATTTACAAGCCCTGGTCCTCATGGGGGAATTCAACCACCCTGCTATCTGTTAGAGGGACAACACAGCAGGGTATAAGCAATCCAGGAGGTTTCTGGAATGTGTTGATGATAACTTCCATCTCCAAGTGGTAGAGTAGCCAACACAGAGAGGTGCTATGCTGGACCTCATTCTCATCAAGTTTGGGCTGGTGGAGAATGTGAAGTTCAAGGGCAGCCTTGGCTGCAGTGACCATGAAATGGTGGATTTCAAGGGGCAGTGAAGAAGGCACACAACAAGCTCACCATCCTGGACTTCAGGAGCGCAGACTTTGGCATCTTCAGGGATCTGCTTGTCAGAGTAGCATGAGATAAAGCCCTAGAGGGAAGAGGAGCCCAAGAAAGCTGGTTAATATTCAAGGATCATCTCCTCCAAGCTCAGGAGTGATGCATCCTGACAAAGAAGAAGTCAGGTAAGAATGCCAGGAGGCCTGCATGGATGAACAAGGAACTCTTGGACACACTCAAACACAAAAAGGAAGCCTACAGAGGGTTCAAGGAGGACAGGTATCCTGGGAGGAATACAGAGAAACTGTCTGAGCTGCCAGGCATTAGGTCAGGAAGGCCAAAGCCCTTGATATAACTAAATCTTGCCAGAGACCAAAAGGGCAACAAGGAGAGCTTCTATAGGTACATCAGTGATAAAAGAAAGACTATGGAAAATGTGAGCTCTCTCCAGAAGGGAATGGGAGACCTGGTCACCTGAGATACGGAGAAGGATGAGGTACTCAATAATTTTTTGGACTCAG
The DNA here is from genome assembly GCF_003259725.1 of Athene cunicularia. NCBI lineage: Eukaryota > Metazoa > Chordata > Aves > Strigiformes > Strigidae > Athene > Athene cunicularia. The sequence continues at coordinate 48,835,590 of NW_020799092.1, read as the reverse complement.
TATTCACCAACAAGGGCTCCAGCCACACCACCCAAGATGCAGAAGGCAAAGCTAGGGACTGAGAGAATGAATGGCCCACTGTAGGAGAAGATCAGGTTCAAGAGCATCTAAGGAACCTGAAGGTGCACAAGTTCATGGGACCTAATGAGATGTATCCGTGGGTCCTGAGGGAACTGGTGGAAGAAGTGGCTAAGCCACTATCTATCATATTAGAGGAGTTGTGACACACCAGTGAAGTTTCCACTGACTGGAAAAGGTGAAATATAACCTCCATTTTTAAAAAAGGAAAAAAAAAAGAAGACCCAAGGAACTACAGGCCAGTCAGTTTCATCTCTGTGCCTGGCAAGATCATGGAGCAGATGCTCCTGGAACTATGCTAGGGCACATGGAAAATAAGGAAGTGACTGGTGGCAGCCAACTTGGCTTCACTAAGAGCAAATCATGCCTGACAAATTTGGTGGCTTTCTATGATGGGGTCACAGTGTTGGTGGGTAAGGGAAGAGCAACTGATATCATCTACCCAGACTTGTGCAAAGTATTTGACACTGTCCTCCACAACACCCTTATCTCTAAATTGGAGACATGGATTTGAGGGATGGACCACTCGGTGGATAAGAAACTGGCTGGATGGTCATACTCAAAGAGTTGCAGTCAAGGGCGCAATGTCCAAGTGGAGAGCAGTGATGAGTGATGTTCCTCAGGAGTTGGTTTTGGGACCGGCACTGTTTAACATCTTTGTTGGCAACATGGACAGTGGGACTGAGTGCACCCTCAGCAAGCTTACTGACGACACCAAGCTGTGTGGTGCGGTCAACACACTGGAGAGAAGGGATGCCATCCAGAGGGACCTTGAGAGGTGGGTCCATGTGAACCTCATGAAGTTCAACAAAGCCAAGCACAAGGTCCTGTACATGAGTCAAAGCAGTCTGAAGCACAAATACAGGCTGGGTGAAGAGTGGATTGAGAGCAGCCCTGTGGAGAAGGACTTGGGGGTATTGGTGTATGGAAAACTGACTGTGAGCCAGCAATGTGGAAAGCCAACAGCCCAAACAGCCCGGAAAGCCAACCATATCCTGGGCTGCATCAAGAAAAGTGTGGCCAGAAGGTCGAGGGACATGAATCTCTCCCTCTACTCTGCTCTCATGAGACCTCACCTGGAGTGCTGTGTCCAGCTCTGGGGCCCCCAACATAAGAAGGTCATGGACCTGTTCAAGCAGATCCAGAGGAGGCCACAAAGATGATCGGGGAATGGAGCACCTCCCTTGTGAGGACAGGATGAGAGAGTTGGGGTTGTTCAGCCTAGAGAAGAGAAGACTCCAGGAAGACCTTATAGCAGCCTTCCAGTACATAAAAGGGGCCTACAGGAGAGATGAGGAGGGACTCTTTATCAGGGAGTGTAGTCATAGGATGAGGGGTAATGTTTTTAAATTGAAAGAAGGCAAATTTATATGAGATGTAAGAAAGAAATTCTTCACTGTGAGGGTGGTGAGACACTGGCACAGGTTGCCCAGAGAAGCTGTGGCTGCCCCCTCCCTGGCACTGTTCAAGGCCAGGCTGGATGTGGCTTTGAGCAACCTGGGCTAGTGGAAGGTGTCCCTGCCCATGGCAGGGGGGTTGGAACTAGATGATCTTTAAGGTCCCTTCCAACCCAAACCATTCTGTGATTCTATGATATGATATTTTAGGGTCTTCCATTTTTCCTAAAGAGTTTGGATCCCAAAGAAGGGCAGGCAGAAAAATTGGTAAGGAGATAACTGTAGTGAAGTGGATCTTGCAGATTAATGTCTCCTTTTAGTGAAAGTGCTATTGGAAATGTGAAAGTATTGTCTACCGTTTTGGGACAAAGTATTTTATTACCTGAAAAAATATTTACTAGTTTCACTGCTGAATAGTAGACAGCCAAATGAAATGGATTATACACAGCGAAGGCAACCCTGCCTTTCAAAGACAACATTGTTTTTGGAAATCTGTTACAAGCACATAAATTTGGCAGAGGGAAGGGGAAAAGGAATAATTCATTTCCATTTTGGTATATTCTGTGGTGACAGGCACACACTTTGAGTGGGGAAACAGACCTTTCTCATTTTCAGAAGTCCAGGCCAGACTGTACAATTTCCTCCTGCTGAATAATACTAAATCATGCCAGCAAACACACAGACTATGCCTTGCACTCTCTCATGCTAGGCTGCATTCACTGCAAAGCAAACTTCAGCTTTATCAGAGATCCCAAGAGTGTTTGAGTTTTCCCATCTCTGTACCCAAGGCCAAATTAAACCTGCCTACACTGATAGAAACTATGAAACAGAAGATTCATTTGAATGATCGGCGTTCACAGATAAGGCAATATCTTGGTCCAGCGACTTGGAAATATTTGAAAAGTTAATCCAAATGTCACTGTGGAGCTGCTTCACAAGGAATTGCATGGCCCAGATTCTCCCAGCGTGCTAGTGTTCAATATGAGATAGTTTCAGGACAAAATTGCATTCACTTCCACAATGTAGTGTCCGCAGTTTGTCCCTCAGCTAATTCATTCATCATTGTATGTATGACATGTATTTCAGAGGTACTGTTGGGACAAGGAAGATTTCAGAAGTAACATTTATATGAACCTTATGAGCAAAACTAAACCAAACATTTGGGAAAAAGGCTGCTTGCTTTCTGCTAAAATTTTCAAAGGAAAATTAAGCACACATTAAATATTTAATTTTGGGTCAATTTTGAATAAAAGAGTTTGTATGTGGTCCCAGACAATCTTCAGTCACCTGCAACCAGAGCAGGAAACATGCAACATAAATCACGGGGCAAGACTGGGGGACCTAAACATTGCCTACGTAAAACTATAGGGCTGGAAAAGATCTTGCAGTTCCTCTAGACCAAGACCCTACATTGAAGAAAGATCACAGATGCCTACACGATTCCCAGAAGGTGTGTGCCTAACTTGTTTTTAAAAATCAAGCAAATCAGCAAAAACCTAAGATATAACAGCATCAGTCAATAGTCTCTCCCATTGTTTTACTGTCCAGGTGGCCAAAAAGCTGTTCATATTTTCTAGCCAAGGCCAAATAACTTGTCAGCAGTAAACGGGGTCAATACAATTTGTTCTTGTCAAAACTTTCAGCTTCTTTTACCATCTTAGTATGCTCCAGGCACTTATAAATTACTTATCCAACCACTTGTTCCAGAATCATTCCAGGAATTGGTGTTGCGCTGAATAATCTATAATTCCCCATTTGTTTTTAAAAGATAGGTATTGCATTTGCTTTTCTTGCATTATCTGGGACCTGCCCATGTTCTATGAGTTTGTCAGAGATAACCATGACATGTTAGAGATTTTTTCCTGTTCCTTTAAACAAGCGAAAGTGAACATCATCAAGCCCTGTTGACTTCAATTTACACTTATCTTATTTAGACATTTTTTAACTTAATTTCTCCCCATTCTGGCTATGCTTCTATTTTCACATTAAATTTAATGTGGTTAAGTATCTGATCAGAAATTAATCTTTTTTTGTGTGAAGACAGTGAACACTTCCCTACTCTCTGCATTGCCTGTTAAGCAATGAACCTTTACTTTGCCCTTCTTTTGCTTCTCAGGTAATGTACCTTGCATATTTTTGCTGCCTTTATGTTCCAAAATAATGTTAATACCTTAACCATCTGGACTTTCTCAATTCCTTTTAGACTCATATCTAGTTATGTTCCTTATTTCTACTTTTTGTATGACTCCGTTTGGTTTTAGGTGCTTAGGAAGGTCTTGATGCTGTTGTAATGCACTATGCTCCCAATTTTTAAAGTTATCTCCTCTAAGTTTATCATTGTACATTTGATGTAGCTCCTATCACCAATTTCTACCTTTCCTGATGTACTCTGTCCCTTAGATTACCTACTTCAGAGACTCAAGTCACACTGCTTTTTACTGATCTCTAGCCAATGTCCCTCCTAAAACTTAGCTCAATTCTCTTCTAGTTTTAACAGCCTCACTGATGGTGTGATTGCTGGTTTGTGGGTGACGAAATTGGAGGGGTTTGTTACTGATATTCTTAAATTGGAAACGATAGAAAACTGCAGTGGCTTTGTGCTTCAGCTGTCAAAATTAAAATCGCGCACAGACACAGTATATTTATATTGTTCATATAAACATTACTGACAGTCTTAGACGATTTTTGAAACATTCAAGAAACACTGCTTTGAATATCAAAACACATTTTTAGATTTTGCATATTTCAAGAGTGATGTGCCCTATGTTGTCAGATCTTACCTGGGTATTTCCAAACTATACAACTTTTAAGAGACTCCTCATGGGTAAAAAGGTCTCCTTGGACCTCATGGATCCTTTCTGGATCTCTTGCCAGGTGCACATCACAACCTCAGCCTGGCATGAGCAATGTCCACAGAATACAGAGAAGAGGAGAAAAAGGAAAAAGAGGTTGCACTGGGGCAGTGCAGTTAAGTCTGGTTTGTGTTCATGAATTCAGGTAGAAACTAAATAAAAACAAGATGTAAAAAAAAAAAAAAAAAAAGCAGAAACAAACCCACAGAACTTCCAGATTCTGCTATTATTCACAGAAGGAAGTAGAGTTGGCAGAAAGCAAAGCCTGAACTCAAGCTGTGTCAGCAGATTAATGTCAGTAATATACCAGTGCTACTCCATGGAGCAGTCAGTGATGACAACTCTTTCTCAGCAATGAGAGGCTTTGAGTTCTTTGAAAGCCAAAATGTGCATTGCTGGCAGCCTAGAAAGGTCAGCTGGCATCCAATCTTCACTGATCAGTGAGGGTCCTCTCTGGCTACTACAGCATATAGCAAGACCTCAAAAGTTGGCTTTGTATGTTGGTTTTTGGAGTCTTTCAGCACGGGTGTTACAGAAAAGCACTGGCCACTGCTGAGAGCATGGCCTTTTGAAAGGATTCAGAAAGTTAGACTCAAATAGTCCATTATGGCAATATTCCCACAGGCTAATGTACATTCAGTGACGTTAGTCTCCCTAGTTTTCCTGTGTGGTCAGTGCAGAGAGAAAGGCTTACTGAAACTCTAAACCATCCTCTGGAGGAAAATATTTCTCTTCAACCTAAGCAGAAGACAGCAGACTACAGTCTAGGAGTACTTGTACGAAAACGTTAAGATCATACCAACTAATGTCATAATATATCTGAAAAAACAGACATTGTTTATTGATAAGTACCCACCTGTGAAAGTATTTTTTCTCTGAAGTACAACAGGCATACAACAAGCATCCATGGTATGGAAACATTCTAATATAATATGAGCTACTATAATGCTTCCTGTCACAAGAAATCAAAATGTTTTCCAGCTATTGATGAATCAAGCTCTACAAACATGCTCAGTTAGATCTTAAAGTAGGCATTACCAAAGTACCATTACACTGTATTTCCACAGTGGTTATCAACAGTCACAAATTGTAGCTTACAGATTCCTACACATACATGAAGCTTCTTTTTCAAGTCCTGTAAGTCTGGTCAAACTCCTCTCATGAGCTTTGGGGAAAAAAAAAACAAACAACATTCCTTATGAGAAAGATAAGATTAATCCTTCTTTGCTTTATATCAGTGTATTGGAATACCTGAAATTTCTGGCATCCATCCATTCTGGTGACAGCTGCAGTTGGTCCACCTGAGTGCAGTTAGCAGCCAGAAGAGTTGTGTTTCTTCTGGTCTCCACGAGAACATGAGCTCCCACACTGGCTGTTTAGGGACCTGTATAGAGCAATCCTCATCTTTTACATTTAGTCTCCAGAGATGTACCTGTTACTGTGTCAGTTCTTCTCCTCCCACTAGAACGGTGCAATATTAATTGGCAAATCTGATGGCAGCACACACACATACTGTTGCAATGTCACAACTTTTAGTGAATATAGCTTTAAAGAAGAAAATATTACATTCTTTCTTCAGGGCATAATTAAGTTAATTACTTGATTTTCTGTAGAGGAAAAATAAAAATCCTAAACACTCCTACTTCAATGACAAGACTTCAGCATCTCGCCTGAAAGTTATTTATTTTTACAAGTGATGGCTTGGAGATAGTAAAAGATCTACTCAAAAGCTCAAAAACTTAATGAAATACACAGGTCCCTGTCCTGTAATAGGACTTACAAATCAGTCCCAATTACCCACTGCCTCTTAGGGAGACCATGGATTATTGTTACTATCATTTACCTACTGTGAGCAAAGTGGCCTGAACTCATGACATGACAACTGAAAAATAACATGAAAGTACTTCTCTTCTGTCTGTGGTAAGGTCTTATTTCTGGGATGATCTGCACCTGCATTATTGACACAACAGTTCTCTACTCAGGAGGAAATCATTAAGACAGTATGAAGATTGAATATACTTTCAAAAGTCTGAGTCCCTGACAAGGTTCAGGTACTGCTTTTGTTTTTCAGTTTTGACATTTGACTTCTGTATGTTATTTTCCCATCTTTAGCTCAAAGGGTAGTATGTTTCTCCTGGCAAAAATTTCCCTCTGCAGTGTTTCTCTTTTTAACAAATTGCAGCCTGTGCTCTTCACAAGAGAAGCTCATCACTTCTGGATGGCAAGAAAACAGTACCACCTCTGAGCCCCAGACTTCTGCCTTTTGAACACCATTTTGATAAGAAAAAGGGCCTCCCTCACACATGCCATCACTATGAAATGCACCCTGCATAATACAGCAGGGGACATAACCACACTGGTAATAAAAACTAGTGTAGTCCGTGTTTTTTTCTAGTAGACAAACATAAATTTTTCAAGTTATGCTTTACTGAGCAAGACCTGCAGGACAGCTCCAGGAAATATACCTGTAGCTCTGAGTTATTCCCAGAGAGTGTGGGGTTTTGTATAGGCCTAATGTGATACTATTGTATATACTGGATAGGGAGAGATTTACTTATACTTTTGAAGGATATGATAATGGTACAGTAATGACAGGCTAGCTTTATAACCTTTTTATACATCGTGATGACGAGAATTCTAAAACTTCCTTCTATTGCATTTCTTTGTTATGAAGAAATTACAAATCACCACAAATGTGCCAAGTACACATGTTGATTTTTTTGGCATGCTTTCCAACAATTTCTCCCCTCTGAGTATAAAAGGAGCAGGGTCTGGCCGTGCTGCAAGAGCTGGCCGTGTGCATTCTTATCACTCTCAAGCACTTACACGAGATGACAGGCACATGATTGAGTTGGGAATTCATCATATGCAGTCGGAATACAGCAAACAGCACTTTGCAACAGCAATTTTGCAGATGGAGCACCAATGAGAATTCATTTTCTTTAATACAAAATGATAATGCCAACAGCCACATTGCTAACCCAGTAATAAAATTCTTCGGAATAAATAAGCAGAATGTAGCTTCTATATACCTGTAACATTTCTTAAACCGGACACAGAATTTGTCTAGGATCAAATTTTATGACAGACTTTGTGTATGTGGGGTGAAGTGTTATTCATAAGAAAAAAAGTGTTTTCCTTGCTAGGTGAAGGAAAGAAGCCTGTTTTTACCTCTGATATGAAGCAGGTGCTGTTGAATGCCAGACTGACTCTGCACTAGGTGTAAATTAATAGGCAGGAATACTAAAAGACAAAAACATTACAGCATTAAAGGACAAAAATGACTGTTTTTAGTAAATGCAGTGATTTCTGAAATTTTATTGTATTTTTTTTCTGAAATGGGAAGGAAATATTAAGAAAATTATATATCACAAATGCAACAATAATAGCAGCACATCTAAATATATTTTTAAAATGTCAAATGTTATACAGGACAGCATACTCAAAAAATCAGCTTATCTCTACAGAACATGTGCATCATAGAAACCATTCACTGCAACATGATAATTTTGCTTAAATTGTACACAGCGATTATCCATGCTTCAAAATAAACAGGGAAGGGGAAACACATGCATTGAAAAATAGATCAACTATCTTTTCAGCATATGGACAAAAAGGGAAGGCAAGGAGATAAAATCAAGGAAAAGTTCTCTCATCCCCAAATTACAGAATTACTGACTGGATTACAAATACAAATGTCATTCACTTGAGATCATGAATGTTAGCTTAAAAGAGAGGGTTTGAAATTATTTTGGGCCATAGCTCAAGTATATTAAATTCTGCTTTAAAAACAAGGTCAGAGAAGCAAATACATCCTTTGCAAAACATTTTCTTCAGCAGGATCCAGAACTGACTGATATATCTGAGCATGTTAGTAGCAGTAGTAACACCATACCAACACTGTTCTTCTATGGCTTAAATCAGAAAGAATCTAATTTCTGGCACTAAAACCAAGGAGAAAAACTTTGTTTCCCTTTCACCAACGATTAGGCAACAGTAGAGTGCCTAGGGAAAGGATCAAGATTTTGTTTGTTCTAAATACTCAGGTAGAAAATGTAACAAAACCAGCGGTTTTCAGTGATCCTGGTGCCAGGAAAAAAAGAGCAAAGAGGACAAGTCACATGTAGCCTGTTCTGAGGCTCTAGTGCTATAAAACCCTCTACTCCAAGTGCAAAAGGTTAATTGAGCTGCTCCAGGCAACAGCAGTGCTTATCAGAGCTAATTTATTTTGCGGTATGTTCTTGCTGACAGCACCTCAGTTACCAGGGAAAGTGCTAGATATTCTTTCATTTCTGTGAAAGGACATTTTATCTTATGCAAAGGGCAGCATTTGCACTTGCTGAGGCTCTGTGCTCTGTGGCAGGAGCAGATATCTGAGCCTCCACCTCCTCTGGAGAGGGTGTCTGGTGAGCATTTTGGTTTTAGGGTCATTAACCCTTGAGGAGAGAAATGGGCAGTGTACTGTATTGGGCAGCTCTTGAGCAAACATGTTCACTCTGTCCCCACTGCTCTCTTTTCCTGATGTTCCTATCAGGGATATATGCCGTAGCAGCTCATGATTCTCCATGCATAGTTCAAAAGTGAAAACAAAGGTGCTGAATTCAAAAGGTGATTTGTGGTAAGGGCTAAATAAGGATCTCAACTGAGTTTGCTGATTGAGCCAATCTGATTGAAGAAAATATCTTCCTGCTTGTCTAGGAAAGGTCTGCATGACACATTTTGTCTCTAGATTGCCAAGGAAATACTTACAGTTGATCCTGGACTGTCATCAGAAATATTCATATGGACAGCCTCTCTGTATACCACAGTTGCTTTATGCTAAGAGAGTAGTTTCACATGAAACCATTCACATGATGGTTTCTAGATCAATTTACTCTAAGTTGATGCAATAGAAAGACAAACAGTCTTTCTCCTTTAAAATAAAAAGCTTAAAATATGACAACTTGAATTATTCCAATGAGACAGAAAGCTTCAGTTAAATGATAACAACCCACAGTTCTATGCCTGGATAATCTCATGTTTAATCAAAGAAAACACTTATATCCACAACCAACTTTTCCTGATATCTAGGTGCCGTCAAACTGATTGTATCATTCTTGACCCTCCTTTCCTCACGTACCAAATGTAGACTTCATTAGGAGAACTAAATGAGAAGATATTATTCCAGTTAATTAAGTAATTCTGCAAAGGAAAGAAAAATAGATTTATATAAGGAAAAAAATTCACCTGATATAATCAGAGCATAAACCAGCAATTCACAAGAAAAATATTTTCTCCACTGCATCTGTTCAGTTCTTTAACACTAAATTAGAACTTTCTATTAAGTAATGAAGAGAGGTATGGTCCTTTTACCTATGGCATGACCTCTTCAACCAATTCTCAAAAACAAATACTGATATTCTTACGCTTTAGTTTTGTATGGATCCCTTTCATACCTGTATTACTGTCAGAACTCTGCTAACACCCAGACACTCATGAAATCTGTATTTAGGTAATGTTTTCAATTTTTAAAATTATTTTTTTTATGTACCCACTGAAGGCAAGACCTCAGATATTAGCCAGTGAACTTTGGCCAGAATTATTTCTTTCCCTTATCCTCCTCAATCTCAAATTTCTCCTCCACATCTGAGCCCTACTGGACAAATGGAAATACGTGAAAGAAACATAGGAAAAAAAAATCTCTAAATATGTACTCTCTTTCTATATATATTGATTCAAGTATTGTTTACCAGAAAAAGCAAAAAGTAAAATCTAAAATCTAAATTGCTCAATCTGTAAATGAAAAGTGTATCCTGTCTTCTCAAAAGCTACTACTTACTAATGCCAGTTCTCATCATTTAGAAGCCATTTGGAAGTAGCTGTTTTGATTAATCAATTAAAATGATCCCTTCCAGCAGCTTTGTAGTACATCCAGAAACCATCTTCAAAGCCAGTCTTGACACAGAGAACTATGAAGGAAGAGGCTGGAAACAGTCCCTGAGCCTGCCACGGTGAAATGGTGATGGCTCAGCCTCAATGAAGAGAGCAGAAGAGTGTTCTGGGCGGGATGGCCAGCAGCTGTAGTCCACAGGGGACTGTCACTTTAGAGATGACCACAATAACATGCTTTGTCCCATAAAGACTGATTTATTCTCACCCAGTTCAGAGACATGAGAGGTTATTAGGAATATGCTCCAGTCAAGGTATAAAAGTACTCTGAAGGAGGTTGATTTACTCTAGCAGGAAGAAATAATCTTGTGCTATCCTAAAGTTTATGGTTTAATCACAACTTGACCCTAGGGTTTTGCTTTTTCAGAAAAATGAGCTATATAATCCGTTAGTCCTTTGACACTGTCATTAGCAGTACCCAGAAATCTGCCTTTTCGAAGAAGCAATGCTAGGGAGATAGGTACATTACTAACCTGGAGCACTATTTGCCTAACACGTTGCGGGTAAACATCTGGGCTAAAAGGACATGGTGCTGGCTGTTACAATCAGCTGCAAATTAAGGGCTGGTATCAGGAAAGCACTTTGGTTCACCCTCTGCTTCCAGCTTCCTTGGCAGCTGCCCAGTGTATTTGAGGGGCAGTCAGCCATTGTACGTGTTCATCGTTAGTGAGGTGGTTGCAGTTAGATATTTAACCTTATAGAGGTCAGAAGAGAGGACTAGCAGCCTTCCCTTTCACCTGCCACTACAGGTAGGTAATATGGGGACAATGCGGTTGTGCAGTTGCTGTTGCCATGCTCAGGACTGGCCTAAGAGGTTTCATGCTGGCCTGACACGACCCGTTCCCAACGCACTCCACAAAAGCTTATGCCTTGCAGGCATGTGCAGTACTGGAAATACACAGAGGCAAGGACATGACCTTCCAGAGCTGTCTGCAGCCATTACCCTTATTTGTGATCTATGAGACAGCTGGAACTGATGCAATAGGTCCTTGAGTAAGAGAAAAGCTGATCATCACTGTTAAAGTGGCAGAGGACCTAGGTTTAAAGAAGCCCCACAGAAAGACATAGTATTGAGGTATAGCTTAGAGCCCTGCCTATGACCTTGTGTGGCACAGTCTCAGGCACTAGAAAGAAGACAAGGGAGAGCAAAACTCACCTGGGGTTATCTGAGCTGCATGTGGAATATCTCATTCTGGGCATCTTGCAGAGGCAGTGACTCCATGACCAACCAGGGACTTCTTGCCAGTGGGTTGGTACCTCTGCCTTAATGCAAACCCATTTTAAGAGCGTGGCTGAACTGCAGCCAGAGCACTGAACAGCTTGCCAGGACTGAGCTCACTCTGTATTAAAAATATCATTGAGCTCTTTGGTAGTTGCTGGAAGCAGCAACAGGAAATCCAGGACATAGGCTAATGGGGATGACATGGTGGTAGGACAGGCCTGCTGAGGAGGACTCACTAGGAGGGTGGACCACACTGGAGTTACTGGTGTGATATCTGAGCAACCCCTCCTGTCCAGGAGACCATCCAGAGCACTGCGTGACTGTGGAGCTGGATGGCAGTGCCTCATGGGGCTTGCATTGTGGTGGGAAGAGAGGAACAGCTGAGCTGCATTGCCTTTCCACAGCCTTCCAAGAGGACAGGGATTGTAGATCTACGGTGTTGGTGTTATATGATAAATATTCAGTAAAGACTTTAAAAATCTTTATTAAAGCTGCACCTATTGAACTTACGAGGCTGTAATAATGTAAAGAAGCAGCAAACAAGCCATCAGCTCTCTCAAAAGCTTTGGTTTTACCACCTTGTTCATAATCACAATTATAACTGTGAGTACTTTGAAGCAGTCAGTAAAATACAGACAATTAATAGTCACAGTAAACGTCTGCTGTTTAGATCCACACTCAGCTTCTCTAGTCATCTAGCAGAATTACTCTGATCCCACAAATCTCCATGTCTTGATGGAGAACAACAATCCCATGGAAGGAAGGCTGCAGGATTGCTACCTTCTTTATTTAGGACTACCATGCAGATTTAAAATGCACGGTGAGTTTGATGCGGCATGGTCACTGCACTGCACTGTGAACAGCAGTGGGGTGTACCTGCTCAGCTGTAGCTGCTAAAGAGATGTATACATCTGTTTCCCAGCCACACTGATGACAGCATGTTTTATTTTCAGCCCAATTTGGAACCGACCATCAGAGCTCTTGTGTAAACACCAAAATCTGGGTCAATTAAGCTCATGTATGACAACAGAGCATAATATCTGCCCAGAGCTGTAACTGATCTGTACAACTTTCCATGGGAGTATTTGCCTCTCCATTTCCTACTCTGCCTCACCACCATTTCAGCCCTTTGGCTCTGGGTTGCTGATTGTCTCCTTGTGCAATGCAGGGGACAGCCACCCACCATGTGCGTGGCACAGCAGCAGATCACGCAGCTTAGCTTAATCCTTTCAATAAAAAAATCTTTGAGAAGGAGACAGTGTGAAGCCTTTGCCTCACTGTTAGATGACCCAACTATATCACTGATTTTAGCAAAGACAGTCACTGTTTTCTCCTCATACCTTGTATGTAAACATAAGGATTTTGGTTTATTGCACGTATACAGACAAAAGAGGGAAAGAGCTTTATGAAAGGATGCTAACCTTCTTGATAGCTGAAGCCATGTTTAAATTTACACAGATGAATATACAAAGAAAAGACCCAAATGTGTGGTCATGTCTCTCTCCTAAATATTTATTATCCTCTGCTTAGAAAAAACATTTCCCATCTTCCATTTCCCTGAATATCTGAATTAAAATCTCTAGCAGTTTTCTAATTCCACATTGTGCACATCACAGCAGCAGTGTTTCCTGATCTAATCTGTTTTTCAGATAGCTTTCTTTCAAACAATTAGCTACGTCAGGATTTCTCCATAGCAAATCAATTGTTGACAGCTTTGGCTCAGCCAGATATAAGCTTTAGCATGATGACATGTCTCTCAAAAGAAATCACAAAAAATGGCATGTGGCTGTTACAGTAAGCCTCTCAAAAATAAATTACAGTTGCCATACCATGTAACCCTTTAATTCTGATTTTGTTTATCCTTCACCCTTTCAGTATATTCCCCAAAGATACAACGAGACAGACATGCTCCAATTACTCTTCTTTGGTAAGCTGTAATTCCTTGCAGAAATCCTTTGATGCTGGTATTATTCAATGTGAGAAAGATTGGCAAAGTCTATCCCAGTCCCAGTAAGCTAAAAAGAAAAAAAAAGGGGGCAAATCTAACAGAAAAAGAAATAACAAATAGAACAGCATGCTCATTACAATAACACAACACTTCATGCAACCTATGTTGCATCACCAGTTCAGGCCAGTCTTACCATGTTCATAAACTTTGACAATGTAACAGAATCACAGAATCATCTAGTCCAACAATTCAGACAAAGAAGGAAACAGTACATATTAGACAAGGGCCAAGTCTAGAGAAAAGCTGTGCTTTCTGAATTCACGGTGCATAGTCTTTTATATTTTTAATGAGTTTGACTAAATACTGTATTTCCTCTTTTAAGAAAAATCTTTAGGAAGCAAATTTTATAACCACTTGATGGAACCATGTGACACTGGAGAGATTGATTGAAATACTCCCCCTATTTCATGAAGTTACCTCTGGAGAGAAGCCACCCACACGTAAAATGAAGCTCAAGCCCTGGTGATGGTGTTAGGCTTGTTTACTGTGTTATGCCACAGCAAGCTTCAGAGATTAAGACAACTGACTATAATAAATCCAGTTATTGTAGCTTAATGAGTTAGTGCTAATTAGCTTGAGTCCTCATGACTGACAAGTTTCATTCCTTGATAAAGACAATTTCAAAGGTAATGCGTTAACTTCTACCTGTTTTCATTATGTGTCAATATTTACAAACAAATACAACCACTTTGCTTCTCATGAGTAATCCCATGACTAAGTTTTGAATAAAATGAGTACAATGCCCCTCATTTAAAGTTTTCAAGCATCACATTATCAGTTGAAGGCCATAAAAATTTATCCAGTGCTGCTATGCATGCTGGTGCCAAATCTAATCCTTTGTTCTGATCAGTCCAAAGGAACTCATTACTTTTTCCCCCTAGTGATTTTACTGTAAGGATTTTATAAGCCTGTGAAAGGAATTCAGGAAGTCTGGACATTTTCCTCAGTACCCTTCTGATTTTGCTTCTGTGCTCACTGCACAGGAGCTGAGTTATCAGCATGACTGAGAGTGTTTTATAGGGGTCAGACTCCGCCTCTGAAGAGTCAGCTGCATGCACTGAGAGCACCTCTAAACATGCATGAGAAATTGCTATGTATGGACCAGAGAGTAAAAGCCAAGGCTAAGCTTGCACTGAAGACATTCACATTAATGCCATGCTGTTTGCTTTTCCCGAACGAGATATCACTGTTGCATGGCCCTGCACTCACAGAGAGAGGAGACACAGTTTAAGGACTGACAACAGAAACTTTTTTAAAACATTTTATCTCTTTTTATTTGTTTTTTCTGATGGTTGCTACAAGCAAAGGAGGTATTCAGAAATGTAACTGCACAATACAAACACGGGCAGCAAACTAAGTTGATGGCATGAAAGGTGTGTCTGAGAACACGGAGTTGACAGAATCGGAGTCGGATTTTGTTCGAGTAGTTTTTAAGATACTCTCAGCAATGATATTGTCATTAGGGAACAGCTTTACTTTCCCGTTCTGACTGTGTTTTGGTTCGTGCACAGGTTCCAGGAAAACCACCCGTTTACCAGTGCTAGCCTTCTTCTCATCGGCTGGCAGCTGTTGTGGCGGTGTGGAATTCAGTATGGATGAGTGGGCACTGCTTTGGTTCAGCTTCCTCTTCCTCCTTTTTGCCTTACATTGGCATGGACAGGGGGTCAGATAGAGATACAGCAGTACTAAAACAATACTGGCTACACAGGCAGCAAGGGTGGTAAAAGCTGTATTAAATGCTTCATGAGCATGGGACCTGTTCACTGTGAAATTGCTAACGTTTATTCTAACCTCTATGGTTTCATTTAATAGTCTTTTTTTATTTATTGCAATGCAGGAATACAGCCCTGAGTCCTCTAGCTGGGCATCTGTTATCTCCAGGCTGCCATTACGAAACACCTTGAAGTTGTTGGTCTCCCTGTCTGGCTCCAGCAATCTATTGTCTGGACTAACCCAAACAAAATGCGTGCCCGCATCGCTGATTCTGCTGTCACAGTGTACAATCAGCCTGTCACCAACCTGGGCATCGTGAATAAACCCAAAGGCTTGGAAAGAGCTGTTGACAGTGCTTTCAGAGCAATTCAGAAAGTTGTCGTGCAATAAAGGCAGTTTATTGTAACCTCTTGGGTCTGATCGCAACAAACAGGTGTACTCATTTCTGAAGTCCACCACCGAGCTGAAGTGCCTTTGATACCAGAAGGTTAGCATGGAGTACAGCACACAGTCACAATAAAATGGGTTGCCATGAAGATAAATTCCACTAAGATGTTTGGCTGGCACTGAACTCAGGCGCTGAATAGGCATCAACTGGATGTGATTAAAGGAAATGTCCAGCAACACAAGGTCTGTCAGTTTATATTTTCCAGTGTACAAGTCCAGTGGGAAATGTGAGAGCAAGTTATAGCTTAGGTATAGTTTCTGCAACTTGTACAATCCTCCAAAGGCTGAAGACTCTATCTGTGTTATGTGATTGTTGTACAGCAGAAGAACCTCCAGAACCCTCAGCTCCTGAAACACAGGGCTGCTTAGTGTCTTCAGGTTGTTGGACGACAAGTCTAGGTACTTCAGATTTGGGGTTGTGGAAAAGCTTCCAGTGATAATGCTGCTAATGCTATTATGATTGACTATTAAAGTGTTCAGTTTCTCAAACAGCACTGGGACCCATTCAGGCTCCAGAAACCCAATTCTGTTATAACTCAGATCCAGCCTTTTCATACATTTATAAAGATTTCCTGGCACTCGAGAGAGGTTCTTATTGGTGCAGCTTACGATATCACTGGCACAGATGCAGGCTGTTGGACACATCCCTGGGGCACTGCCACAAACGCTCACTGTGAAGACCAAGAGGCATGCCAGTCCTTTGAAGTTCACTTTAAAAACTCCAAGTTGAGTACGAATTGTCCGCCAGTTTAAAGACATTGTCACTGTCTCTTAGTTGTCTCCCAGTGCTCCTTGCCACAGATTATATATGGAGTTAGCTTTGCACTAATTGCTGTCAAAAGAGGGATATAGAGGTACAGCATGTTAACATTCATGATTCATACCCTGCCTGATTTCTTATTGTGCCTTTTGAAAAATACAGGGAATTAATCCTTAATGTTTCATATTGTTAATTATAAAATCTAGTTGTTCTTAGGTGATATAAGCTTAACACTGGTTTAATGAAAACATGAAATTCTGCACACGTATAAATATTCACACTACAGATACATTTTTTCTCTTCAAAAACAATGCAGCTATTCTTCAGTCTTGGACCAAAGAATGCAATTTCTGACAGTTCACAAAAAAAATCAGAAATGTTCCTCTGTGGAACAAAATTGGGTAATGGCATCTCCTACCTGTTTCCAGACCAACCCAGATAGAAAACTCCTGGTAAGGAAAGAAAAAGCTTCATCCAAAAATGGTACTTTCTTGTCTAGTGGGGAGCAGTTACAACATGCGTTTCTTCCCAAACAGAAAACGTCACACATTTTCAAGCAAAGAATTTTCTTAGATTACTTAGCTTTAAATGTCATGCGATGTTTTCCTTCCTGCCCCCCCCCTCCCTTTTTTTTTTTTTTAATTCAGTAACTGATAGTTCAGGTAGCAACAGCCTATTGTTATTCAAGATGTCCAGTTGGAATATTTTTTATTCTGCTACTTCTACCTTTGTAAAAATAACTGTTGAGGAGAAAATCTATGTCAGGTGCCTACCTTAGGTGCAAGTTTTGGGAACTTTCAGTAAGAATGAGCCAGCCATTTCTGAAAACTTAGTAAAAGAAAAAGATATTTTGCTCACACTTAAATAGTAAGAACAAACCTAACCATATTATTTTCTGAGAATATTTTAGTGTCACCGAGTTTTGAATCAGAGACATGACATTTGGCAGGGTAGTGTGCCAAGGGATATGCTTTTTGCCATCTCCTAAGAAAATGTACACATAGCAGCATAATGAACAGTTTTGTTCACTCTTGCTCTCCCTGGATGCCTGTTAAAAGTTTGCCAGTAAATTCCCACGTGAATCCATATACATTCATTATCCCCTCCCCTTCACATCTCAAATGAGGTATTCAGCTCCCTCATATTAATCTCATACTAATTTCTCCAAACTCACCCACCTGTTGGAACAGCATCTGAGCAGGACAAACCGCACAATGTCTGCTCTGTGCTGCTGCGAGAGGCTATGGCTGGGAGCTGGGAGGCTGTATGGGGGCAGTGGGAAGGAGGAGAAAGAAGAAACCTCAGATGGAAAGAAGGAGAATGAAACAAGAAGTTGCATTCTCTGATGAGGCAAAATGGATGAAGAAAGGATGAGTCTTGAGTACAAAACCATGAAAATCAAGACCTAAAGTGTGGAGGACAGCAGGGCAGAGAAACGGCCAAAGAAGGGAAGAAAAAAGGAGGATAAGAGATGCATAGGGAAGGAAGGGCAAAACCAGGGAGGACAGTGCTAACAGAACATCATCATTACTAATGAAGCAACTGAGGAAGATGTAGTTTGAGGATACAGAAGTCAGTTAAGGCATACAAGACTGGAAAAGCAGATGGGGAGGGTGTAAAATGCAAGAAGAGAGTTAAGCAGAAGAGAGGTTCAGGAGGTGAACCTTAGAACACACTTCTCTGGAGAATTTGCACCCGCTACTTATGAATCTAAGATTATCTATGCAATTAATTAATACATGTGAAATACACTAATCTCCACTCTTCCTCAGTTCCTTATTCTCCTCCTCTCTAACCCTCTGCCAATCTGGCAAGATGATGTCTTCTACTGACAAATCTACTCTCGAGTCAAGTGGAAGAGGATGTGCTATGAATCTAAAGAGCTGAACCTTCTAATGATCCATTAAAAGAAGAATTATGAAGACAGCAGGATGGGAGAATTCACATTTCACAAGAATTTATATATACATTGGCTTTAAATGTTTGCATTCTCAAAAAGGATATTAAGAGAATGGCAAGGCTGCCAAGTCAAGTGCTCAAAAATCAAAGTGTCAGAATTAAGGTTTTCTGTGGCATTTTAGATTTTATATATTGTCTTTGGTTACATGACTGCTTAATTTTTTTTTTCCCCAAACCCTTTCCTCACACCATGCACAGGTTCTGAGGAAGAACGGGGAAAAGAAAGGGTGATTACCTCAGGCGTTCAGTAAATGCCTATACTTGAGAACTGAAGCATATCAGAGCCTCTTCTACAGAATTCCTGTGAAATCAGGCAAATTATGTAAACCCATGACTGTTAGAAAACAATGAACATATTACAGTCACCAGCGTGACACTTAGAAATTAAGGAACTTCTATGTATTAAGTTTAGGAAGGACTGATCTGAAGAAGTGCTGAGATGAGAGTCAAAATCTAGCTGGCACTTCTGACCTGACTGTAAGTGTTCTTGTTGCTCCTCGGTCTATAAAAGGGATAGAGCAATATGATCTTAACTATATAAATATTGTTAAAATAAATGGATTGATTTGAAGGGATGTTACTATCAAGATTCCTAAAGTCTTCTAGATTTTAGGTCCTGTTGAAGTATCCGATTGCATGGGGTTTTCAGTGGGAAGTTAGGAACCCAGAGAAATATATTTTTTTAATCAGTCCTAAGCACCTAACTTTGTTGGTTTTGCTAGCTAGCTAGTCTACGGCAACAGTTACAGAATCACAGAATCATCAAGGTTGGAAAAGATCTTGAAGATCATCTAGTCCAACCATTAACCTAACACTGACAGTTCTCAACTACACCATATCCCTAAGCACTATTAATAGATACAATTTCTTCTAGAGGGTGACACCTATGAAGCATTAAAGAAAAGACCATCAGGAAATAATTTTGTACCTCAGTGTGGATTTGTATGGAATGCAGTACATAAGGCACAATGGAAGTACACTGACAGGTGAAAAAAGAATTTAATGACTGCTCATTTAGTTAGTACATTGCATGAAGCAAGGTATCTGAAAAGTGCATACCGTAAAACAATGTGCTGGATTATAAAGCATCCACAAAATGGGAGACAAACTGCTGTTGCATAGGTTGCCTTTCCCATGAATATTTGAACGCCCTATTCTTCAGCCTATACAGCCTAATTTTTAATGTAACTGCACTTGCAAAAAGATGAATGGCACTTTCAAAAATCAGCTCCTATGTTGAATATAACTGCAATCCTGGAGATACTGCAAATGGGACATATTAAGTCAACGCTCAGTTTTCGAAGGGTTACCAAGTTTAATAGACTAAATAACCTTGCAATTGCGTTTGTTTCTGTCCATAGCTACAATTATCTGACCAGAAACTCTGAGCTAGTCTGCAGCCAAATCCCAAGGGCAGATCAGTGTCTGGTGTAAATCAGCATAACGCCTTTGAGTTCTAAGGAACAAAGACAGTTTGCAGGGGCTGGAAACTGGGTTGTCCATTACTGAATCTTGTTGAAGTTATCAAATGAAAACTGTTTCAGATAACTTGCCTTGCTCAGTGAAGAAAATCCAAATTATAGACATCATAAACACACCACGGGGCAAGTACCCTGAGAAGCAGAAACCCTCCTTGCCATGCCCAACTCACAGTGCAGTGCCTACATTCCCAACATGTTCTTTGCCCTTTTGGAGAGTAGGGCTGTTGGATTGGAAATTGCTCTTCAACCTGTGTTCCCCAAAACTTCTGCACAAGTTACACAGGATGATCTGCAAAGCCAAGCATGTTCAACATAAATATTTATAACCTATGTGATCATTTGAATTTATTCAAAATGACTGCATAAACATTTCTGGGTTAGTCATGTGTACTTGTTAAGTGGCAAGGAAGAACAAAGACTACAATCAGCCTTATATTAAAAAGTGACATTTTGTTTCAACCCAGTAACATTACTTCAGGTTTTAGAAAAGTACTATTTTACAAACTTCAATATGACATATTTTTGCAAGAGAGATATTGCTATTAAATACTATCAGCTAACATGTGCCTACAGGCTCTGGCTAAGTACTTGACCATTATTTCTGAATGAGTTGAGTAAATAGCTTTTTTGATTTATAGTAAAGTGAAGGGTGTGGTTGGAAGTTTTGTACTTGAATTTTTTTCAAAGAAATCATTTGTTTGTGGTGTTAAAGTGTGATATTTTAAGTTCACTGCCAAAACCACAGTACTCCCTGAGAGGATTCATCTGTCCAGCAATGGTACACATGCTTCTTAGGTGTTCAAGAAGAAATGCAGGACGTGCATATATATATATATGGAATATCTTATGTTGTCAGGAATGGCTCAATTGACTACAATAGATCAGCTCCAAAAGAAGTTAAGGATTTGACTCTTGGTTTTGATCTTTTTAATGTGTGTGTGTTTGCTGATTTTTGTTTTGTTTTTTTTGTTGTTGGGTTTTCTGTTTGTTTGTTTGTTTGGTTTTGTTTGTTTGTTTTTTAAGTAATGAATACCTAGAGCTGCTTATGGAAAAGGGGGATGCCGGGCAACCATAAACATCCTCACCATCAATTATCACTGCAAGATCAACTAATGCCCTAAACACTCATCTCCACTTTCTCTAGGCTCTCTCTCTCACTAATGCTACATTAATAATCTGTACACCAGCTTTCTCTTCTCCTATAAGTACCTTCAGGTTTATTGCTGTTTCTTCCAGGGAAACCTGGACACCAAGCTATCTCTCACAGTTCATTTGAGATTGTGCTGAAAAATCCATCTCTCAATTTAAGCAGTGAAGACTGGACTGGACTGGAGATCACAAGTCATCTGAATGCTTTTGGAAACACTACCATTAGTCCTTTCAACATTAAACAAACTGGTTTGAGCAACGCTTTACATTAGGAGTAACATCTTCCTGTACACAGGTGATGCAAATAGTACCACATCGGGCTGGCACTTTCTGCACAGTGAAAATGCAAATATTTGCACACAACCCTGCTGTACTATTGCGGGAATACTGTTGAGGCCCTAGAGAAATCAAACACTAATATTAAAGATCTCAGTCCACCCTTCAGAAGGTCCACACCATTTCTACATGTCCTAGCTCTTTCCCTTGTGCCACGTCTCCTGAGACCATCTCCTCTGACTCCTTTGTCCCCCAGTCTCTCCAGCCCACAAGTCATTCACACACCTCTACACCTACCATAGACTTCTAGTGCCCACACAGTTGCTCTCCCCCTTTTACCAGTCTACATACCTGATGAATCAGGGCTGTATTAAATATAATACATGAAATGAAACAGTGATGGCTCAGGTGTTAACAATGTTTCCTCACAGCCCTCGTTCTTTGGCATGGCATTTGACAAAGCTTCCCTCGTGAACTCAGAAGGAAAAGTGATTGTTAGAATGCAGCTTAACTAATTTATAAGAACAATATTATACAAGTACAATTATTCATGCTTTTAATCCTAACTTTATGAATCCTATTTAAGGACATGATGGAGCTGTTAATTACAAACAGACTAGCGGCATCCTACATAATTAATCTTAAAATGTTACACTTACAAGGAAGGTCTGCATAAGCTTCCATTCCTTGTATGTGTGTGTGGGATGCTGTCAGAGGAAATACCTGTGTAGCGGCCATGTCATTCCAGTCTCCAGGACCTACTCTGCTTTTACCATTCCTGTGTGGGATAGGCACTCTGCATCAAATCTGCCTGACAGCTGTGTTTAGCATTTCTGACTGAGCAGATCTGGATTATCCAACCACCATAATCCATGAGATTTAGTGACATGATGGATCTGATAGCAGAGACTGTTGGTGAGCTACATCTGGGTGATGTCTTGATACACTGGACTAAATCCCTGAACTAGGCTAAGCAGGACCTAACAGTGATGAAAAAATGGCTTTACATCACCTTTGCATCAAGATGATCCTAAAGTCAGTCTGGCAAATGGAGTGGACTCTCTGGCTAACATCTGGCCAGACCTCAATAGTGGTGAATTAGAGATTAATTTTCCTAGTAACCTTAGCCAACTAAAACTATCTTGTCCTAGCCCGCTGCTCCGCCCCGCTCCGCTCCGGCTCCGCTCCTCTCCGCGCCTGCCGCCCCCGCCAAGGGAGAGGGCAAAGCTCCCTCCGCCCGGGTGCGCTCAGCCCCGCCGGTGCGGACCAGCCCCGCGGGCAGGGGTTTCGGGGGGGCGCAGCAGAAGATGCGGTCCCCGTTAAATGCATCAGAACTCCCCGTGCGCGGAGAGGGAACCGCTGGGTGTTCGTAAGGGTCAGAGGGATCTAACAGGCATTGTGTTAGCTCTGCCTCTGGAAAACAATCCTCCAATTAATTAAATGATCAAACCCACAGAGGGTCCGTAGTAAACGGGGTGTTGATGAGAACAAGAGAGTCTATCAAACGATACAAAGGGTTATCTAAAATCAATTGCCACGTACCCAGTTTGTCTTGACCATGGGATCTATGGGAGAGCTGCTGCAGGTGGGGAAGCACGACCAGGGCAGGAAGAGGCAAAGCTGCAGCTGAAAGCCTAAGAACACCCTTCCCTCTGTTCCATGCTGATTTTAACCTCTGCCAGCGAAGTTTCTCACTACATTGCCACCACAATTTAGGGTACCCTACATTTAGATACAAAAACTGAACAGGGACTAGTTTAGCAAATAACAGAGATTGTGGATTTATTGTCACCAAGACATACAGTTTATAGAATATTTCTCTTTTTTTTTTTTTTTTTTTTTTTTTTTTTTTTTTTTCCCCAAGGGCAGATAGCGAAGAGATTTTTAATACGAGGGTTTGTGGCTATGTATAATGCTCAAGGGTTCCTTCTTGTCTTAAAATTAATGCTGCAGGCAAACTGAAATTTTTTACCGTGGCACAAGGTATCTGTTAAACATGTGATTCAATACAGATTAAAGTCCAGTGAGCTGTGGGTGATATTGCTATTGATTTCAAACACTTTTTGAGCGCTACCTTATCATAAAAATTTTATTCATAGTTCTTATTTTGTCTTGGATTTCTGCATTTCTGTACATCTGGATGATACACCAATGAAATAATTTTAATCTCCAGGTTATTGATTCAACATTGATTGGTTTCAGACCATCCATTGAAATATTACTTTGTTTAAAGCAGCTTGTTGTCTTCATTTAGACTAAACCATTAAACTTTTCTTGTTGCCTTGATGCATCAAAATATTGGGTGAAATTTAAGTTGATCACATTGACAATATAGTCCGAGGAAGACAATAATAACTCTTGTAGCCTCCTTCCTCTGCTATCAAAACTGAAAGTGTTGAGCCTGAATTCTTCTTGAACACCTATTTATGGAATGAAAATTCTGTCTGTAGTAGCATACAGAGTAGTGGTCTATTTGTGAGTATTTGCACACTTTCTTTAAACTGAACTGGTTTTAAAGTACTAACAATTTTAATTGCTGTTTTGTTCAGACCTTGGTAAGTGTGGAGCACTGGTAGGTGCAAAGTGACAGTACTGCTTGTAGCCAGGTTATTTATGTTCCAGCCATGAGATCTGGACATAGGGATAATCTGGGGAAGGCAGGCTCCAAATCACAGTGCAGTGTCTAATATTTGAGGCAATAAGAGTTTTGTGTTCCAATTTTATTTTTCTCGATAATGCTGACTGGGATTTGTTTTTTATGTTAGAGATCTCAGGACCCAGATGCTCAAGAAATTGATGGGAGTTGTGATGATCCTTACATGAGCTGCTTGGATTACAGACAGAGGCCACCTGTCAATAAGCAGACTTTGCAGAGAAACCATGATCAAAGGATGCATTGAACAGTCTTAAAGGAGTTCAGAACCACAGGATTCTTGTAAGTCTGGCAACAGCTGGTTTCGAGCCCAGCAATTCTTTGTTACTACTGGATGCTGACAAGTTTGCTCATGGTATGATGCAATCTAATTCATTATGCTATTTCACAACATAAAGGTGCTTCTGTCACTTGTAACATACTAAATTACAAGGAATATTGTTCTTAAAAGTCTAACAATTGGGAACAATTGGCAATTATCTTTCTTCTACCAAATAATATTGATGTGAAAACAGTACGTAGCTAAAATCTGTGTTGATCATACATGGGCACAAGCTGTGTGAAGCTGTCAGTACATTAATTAGGATGTGAAACCTTTCTTTTGATAATCTGTACAAATGTAAGGTTTCTGGCATCACCAGTAGAGATTTTTATTGCAGAGAATTGCAGATAACTGTCTCCTTCTTCCAAAACTATCAGCATCCTGCCTGTGTTTCCCTGCCCCTGTATCAAACTATCTATTAGAGTGTAAGATTTTCAGTTCTTGTTTTCACATTCTGTGCACTGCCAGACAGATTGATAGGGCTTTTAATAATGATATTTCCCCTGCACTCTTGAAAGCCTCCACAAATACAGAAATGCCTCTAGTATCTTCAAAAAGAAGCTTTTTAGTAAATCAGCAATTTTATTACAATTATTAAATTGATCATTAACGGACTTTTTTTTCAAAAGCAAGATCCTTATTTTCTTTGGCTTCTGGGAGTTTAGAGTCCCTTCATGAGCAAGCAACGTAGCTGTTGGGCTAAGGACTAATTAGGAGGGGGGGTACTGAAAGAAAGGAGTATCCTTCACCTCTCCTCTTACACTCTGCTTCTGGCAAGGGTGTGGATTTTCTGGCATAGTGCTCATGCAGGAAGAAGGATTTCCAGTCTTCGGTTTAAGGCCTGGTTATATACATTATAGTCAGTAGATGATAGCACACAGTAGAAAGGGTTAGAGAGACATCTTCCTTTTTGTGATTCCCCTCTCTTGGTGCTGAATTAATTCTGTCTCAGTGTAAGTCCAGTCTGGCTGTTAGGGTACTTCAGTGAGCTGTGAGACTTGGCATGCAGTCCCAGCTGCACAAACTCTGAACCCCCAGAGGAAGTCAGGAAAGCAAGTTGCACAAGGACTTAAACATTGATTTGTGAGTATCTGGGGGGGAAAGTTACCTCCTCTTCCCCCACTCGTTTTAGAAGAAAGTGGTAGTTGACACTGTATTTTGAATAAACCAGGCAGCTTCACAGCATCTAGTGGACCAAGGGTCTTAGTGGAGAACACTGGGTCCATGGGTCCTGTCTGGCCTTCAGTGTGAGACACAGACACAAATGCTTGTTCCTGTCAAGGCTCTAATGCTTTCAGCATGCCCTGAAGCAGAACAAAGACAAATCCTGCAGTGCCTCAGGGGATGAAGAGAACAAAATGCAGGTCTGGCAGGGATGGCAGTTGCAAGCATGGGTTTTAGAGCTCTTGGTGTATATCAGATGATGAGCAGGACTGTCGCCTGAGAGTTGTAAATGCTCTTTCCATCTCAGTTTTTCAACCAGTTTGAAGCTGGGCCCTGAACACAGCTCTTCTGTTCCACCAAGACACAGTTCATTAGGCTGCTCAGACTCCAAGGGCTCAGCTCCTTTTTTACTCAAACATAGGAATGAATACTATTCATTAGACCAAGCATAATGAAAATAATAGAATGATTCTTTAGCCCAATGTGTGGGATGTGGGAAGATTACACTTAGTCCCTACCTGGGCAAACAGTTCCTCTCTCTCCATCCTTAGACACTCAGAACTGCCTTTTCTTCCTCTCTGTATACTCAAATATTGCTCCCTATTTTCACTTATATAGATCTGCAGATCTGGAGGGGATGTTCAGACATGGAGTATCACCTGTCTGCCATCTTTCCACATTCTGCCCTCAGAACTGCCACCATGTAGTAAGTACTATTGAATAGGGAGTCAGAGTGGCTAACCTTAAGTTGAGATTTTCATTGCGGGTGAGTATACTTCAGGATAAAAGCTTTTACTACTTATATTTATTGATTTAGCCCTGACTTCTTGCCCTTTCTACATTCAAATGCCACTTTAGTACTCAGTTCCTCAGTTTGGCAGATTTGCTTTCACTTGCAGTCCTCTCTGATGTCTTTGCTATCTCGAGGATTTCTAGAGACTCGAGGATTTCTAGAGACTGAAGATGGGAAAAAGACCAGCAGATACATCTTAAATATCTCTGCTAATCAAATTAATTTACTTTAAGGATCTCCTTGCTGTGTACTGGTGCCATCAAGTTTGTATATAACTTACAGAACATGCAGTTTATGTTCTGGATGATTTCTGAAACACTGTAAGAGTGTGAACTGAGGTATTCACCATCCACATGTGTGTTTCATATGTGTTACAAAAAGTAAATGAACATTCTAAGATTCATTCTTATTTTGAGCCAGATTAGCCATTGAAATCTAAAAGTTTGGAAACAACAGTGGTAAATGTCAGTGGCTTGTGTGTCCTTGTGGATTTTTAGGGTCCTTAAGTCTTAGAGTTTGCAGATTTCAAATACATCCAGAGACATTGTTAAGCAGTCTTCAAGTCTTCGGAGCACATTTATGTTAAGCATTGGAGGATAATTTATTTTCATTTTCTATTCCAAAAGCAGCACTTGAGAAAATGTTACAAATTAACAGAAAGTTAGTGGTTCAGTGAATTTAGCCTTTAATAGTAAGAACATCTGGGAAAGTAATTTGTCATGGACCTGAGCAATCTCTTTTAAAGCAGTATGATAGCTTTTCTATGATAACAGGTAGTAACCTAACCTTTAAAATGAAGTACTTCATGCAAATACAGCTTGCTGATGGACTTTAAAAGGTGATTTTGGATGCAGTCAGGCATTACTTATTTCTTGAGACACCATATATCTCTCATATAACCAAAATAAAAGCAGGAAAGCTTTTTAAAAAAGCAGATTCATTTTGCAGTATAATGGACTGTAGTGAGTAACTGCAGTAACTCTAAAATAACATCTAGAGAATATGCAAGTGGATTTTCTATTAAAACTTGAATACTACCTCATGGCAATATATGAAGTATTAGTGCATAATATCTACATTTGCAATATCAGGCATAAAGAAAAGGAAGATGGACAATCTCACTGTCTTGACTTTAGTTGTCCATGGATACAACACTAGAGTAGCTATATTTCTCAGGAGGTATAGTACAAACCCATTTGTGGGTAGACAGCACTGGTAGGAGATTGAGGAGGTTCTGTGAGGTGTCTCATATTGATTGTGTGACTCATTTAATTGGCTCCTACTTACTGCTCCCTCTCATAGTTTTCATGGAGCTTCTGCACATTTTCTCTCCCACTCCATAACCCCACATGCTGGATATGGCAGATCATGAATGGTCAGTCTTAAATGCAATCTGTCAGGTGAGTGCACCTGATGCCTGGACTCATAGAGTGGGAGAAGACACAGGAGGTTGTACACTGCATAGAAAAAAAAAAAAAAGAAAAAAATAAAAGTAATAAAAAGGCCTGTCTAGAAGATCGGTCCCCGCCTGTAGCTTTCCTCTTCATCTCTTTCTCCTTATAAGACTCAAAGTGCCAGATGTGGGCCCTCATTCTGTGACCGGGATGTGGAACCCCAGAGCATGGTGCCGCAGCATCCTCCAGACTGATGTGAAGACACTAGGTCTAATAATACAGCAGTGTTGTGCATTTGCTTGGGGTAGGGGGAATGTGTGTGTGTAGTTACACAGCTGCAAAGGGCAGACAATTTTCTGCACATAAATTCCTACAAAAGGTGGTTAAAGATCTATAACTCATGATAATGCATTATGGCTACAAGGCACCAGAAATACTCTTTGGGAGATGTGAACCAATGTTACGTTTTCGCCTTTTATAAAACAACAAACTGAAGCACCTAGCAATTACTATGACGCCTTCTCCACAGTTGGTATCCTTTTAAAAGCAGATATTTTACTACTAGCATTTATCAAGCAGTTGCCAAATAACATATGAAAACTATGTAGAAAAGAAAGAAAATTGTACGTTACTTTGGTGAACAACACTTAATTCGCAAAGGCTTTTATGATCTGTATTATTTCAGATTGAAACTCCTCTGACTTTGCTTCAACTAATAACAGGGATGAGCACAACCATCCATTACCATTAGTCACTTTTGGAAAAAAAAAAGATATAAAGAAAAAGTTTGTTGGGAACTGGCACTGTGATCCTGGACATGAATACAGCTTCCCTGCTTATTTCTTTTGACATTATATGAGCTGGAAATAAAAGGACACATTGCCCATTATTCATAACCATGCATCTTGAAATGAGCAAGGGTTACTGTGAGGGTAGGATTTTGTTTTCATGCAGAATTGTGTTCTGTATGCTGCTCATTCTTTCTGTCACAGCCATAAACCAGCATGGTCCAACGCAGCAACGTGTCTCCAGAATGACTATGTATCTGCTTCTCGTTTGCAGTGCCTGAGGGAGCGATGGGGTGGCCTCTCACACAGAACACGTCTCTGACCCATTTCATATTTTGCAGAGAACCTTTGTCTTCTTCCTGACCCTTAGCTTTCACAGCTGAAATGATTTCAATGTTGTTCAGCACACTTTGTGCTGAAGTTCATTTGTGTTTGCAGAAACTGGAAATCCCTGTCCTGCTCTCTCAGTCTAGCTTGTGTCTTGTGCTGAGGTACAAGTCAGAATCAGCATCTGTTCTGGGCGAAGTTTTGTGGTAAGGGATGCCTGAGAATCCTTTTTAAACCCTGTTATTGGTATGAAGGGCAAGATTCATTAAAATAACTCTGTTTTGTTTATTTGACTATGGTTTGAGGTATATGATCTGGCAATAGTTGTGAGACCAAATTGTAGACTTGCTAGTATCCCTGTTTCAATGTAGCAGTTAATGCCTGTATATAAATGAATACATTTTTATTAAGAGTAAATTTCAAGAATGTGTTATATATCCTTATCAATGTACTCAGTTGAGTTTATGGTCTCTGCTATTAGGGATTTTTTTCCAATACACTTGTGGTATCTGGATGGCTGATGGCATCTGAGTGCTTGGGTTTTGAAAAATGGAGAGCTGAGAAAAATTGGCATATTCAGAATAATCTCAAAATATTTCAAAACAGCTTGTTCTTTGAACTTCAATTGTAGCTGGAAAAAACTTGACAAGTCTAGAACTTGAGACCAATTTTAAAGCGGAGGAAAAGAGTATTTTGAAAAATGATTACCCAGCAAATAAAGCAGAGAAGGATCTGTATCTTGTGCAAAAAATAATTGCTGCAATTGGAAGCTTCACCACCTGCAGTAACATTAAGTATAGCAGAAATGTTTGGGAGCATGTAAGAGCACATGGTAGACACTGACCCTCTTTGCCTCCTGATTAATTTCTATTCTCTTTTCAAAGTCCTGAAAAAACAATTAGTTCTTTCAAATCCTGAAACAAGAGAACCTTTTTTAACTTTGCATTCTGTGCTTGATTACAAGCTCCAACTGAAGATTTTCATATGACTGGAGCATCTGCTAGGTGTCCTGTCCAGATGGAATCTCTAGTAAAGCTAAAAAGCTCATGTTCACTTGCTTGGTTCTTCTTCCCACAGTCAGAGCATTTGCTTATTACTTTTCCTTTATTCAGGTCTTTATTTTTATGAAGCTTGTAGGTCTACCATTACGTCTGAGACTTCCACTCTGTAAGTATGGATGAAACTCAAAGACCTCATGGAGACAGAAAGCTACAGAAACCGACTGCTTATCTGCATAAACCTCATTTACTTGAGGCATTTAGAATCAGAACAGCTGAGCACAGGATAACAGTGCCCAGTTCCTGAAGAAGAAAAAGCAGGAGATCCTAAGCATTGTCTCTGCCATTTGTGCATGAAAGCATGGAAGACTGTAGTCAGTTCTGTTAATGGTTATGTACATATGGTATATGTATAGTTGCTTTCAGCATGTACTTCCACTTAGGAGACAGTATAGCTTAATTTATGGCTGATGTAAATGATAAGAGGCTAAATAGTGTTACACTGGTAGGTATTACTGAAGTTGAAAAGGTATTGGTTAATTCTGGTAAATGACACTTTAGAGTCTTCCGACCTGCTCAATTCAAAAAGCTTTATAAATGCAGGGTAGAATGGACATCCCTCCATCCATTATTCATTCATGTAAACTCATCATTATCACTGTTCCCTGAACTAATCTTATTTTTTCCTTTCTTGGACTATACTTTTGGCTACAAAGCTTTTCAGACCTGCTGCAAAATTAAAATGCAAAATATGAGGCTGCCTAAGATCATGATGGTATTTTTTTTTTTTTTTTTTTTTTTTTTCCCCAGGACACACACATCTCTGTTATTCATGTCAGTAAGCAACCAGAGGGAAGAGATATATAAAGCAGCAAATTCTGATGTCAGAATATTGTCAGATCTGCCTTCAGCTGATTTTTTGCAAGTTTATTATTGTATGAACTACTATGTTCAAAGAAACAGAAAAAAATCAGTGTGTTTTATTTGTAATAGTAAGTAAAATACCTTAAATAGAAAGCCTATGTTTCAAACAGTGGAAATAAAATTCCATTTTAAGCTGTGGAAAGAGTTTTACTCTTTTTCCCTTAGAACTAGATAATTTTTTATCAAACAAAGCCTTTATTTGATCAGTTCCCTGTGCCCTCACAGATGACCGTGTTTTTCCAGCAGACATCTGACTGCTAGAAGCTTGAAAAACAACACATGGTGAGGTAAAATATCTGCTGTGCTTTGACCAGCCAAGTCTGCTTGTCTCTTGCTGTAAGCTCCTGTTCTTTTGGCTACAGAGAGCATTTGCTTTCAATGAACACAAATAAGCCAATAAAATTAATACGTATGTTATTACGAGATTTCCTTCCCTTTCTACGTAAATGTTATTAGCATTTTTAACTCCAAATATTTTCTTTGGAGTTTAAATATAGCTCTCTGTTTTTCTGGCATCTCTACAATAATTATGATTATACACATTGGGAGAAGCTGCAAGGAAATGACAATTAGGGCATTTTCTCTGGTTATTCTTGGCCTCACATAAATCTGTTAATATCTCTCTCTTTAGATGTGCTAGTGCTGATTTTTGTATTCGTGTTTCATATATTCAGCAGGATGTCATGAAGGGTGGTGTGAGTGGACACAATCATACAATTAAGAGCCAAGTAAGAATCGGAGTCTGATTTTAGTAGTAGTTCCTTTTTTTTGGCAATAGAAATGAAGAAGAGAATTTTCTTAACTCATAGAAATACATTTTGAGAATCAGTTGTTTGTTTTTTTGGGTTTTTTTTTTATATTGGAATAACTTTGTCTTTTTATCTTTGGCCATTGTTACCTTTTTAATCTTGAACAGTCAGTACCAGTACATTTTCTTTATGCTTTTGTTGCTGGTGAGTTTTGTGATGTGAACCATGACTTGCACCCAGACAAACTTCAAAGCATGTCCTCAGTGTGTATGCATAGTTTTACTGGGTCTATCAGGTCATCTATGCTCTTTATTCCTTAGTTTGGTTAGTGCCATCAGTAGCTGCAATGATGATTTCATCTTTATATTTCTACAGATCTTTGGGTGGGAAACTGGGAGGACACAATCAGTACTCACCCTATTTTCAAATCTTGCCTATTCACCTCTGGTGGTGAGTTTCCAGCAGTCATTTACTTTTCTCACATTCCTCTGAATTGTGTCATAACCGTGGAGGAATAGTTCAGTTGGTTTTGAAGGAAACAACTTTCAAGGAAACATAGAATTTGGTCTGTTAGACAAAAATATGTATGGTATATTTTGCAAAGCTTCTGTAACAGCTAGCATCACCTGAGCTGAGTCAGTCCTTGTGAGACGTGCATTTCCATTCAGAGCTTTTATTTAGATGAAGACATATCAATTTTTTCTTTTTTTAGCCAGACTTGATTTTCAGTTTGTTTTGGACTGACAGTTGGGTACTTGATGTTAGAGAGCAAGTATGTTCTAATGTCAATTTATGCTCCAGATTGTTAGTCTGTCATATCAATTCTCAAGCAGCAACCGAGGGATTAATTTTGGAAGGGCTGATAGCACCATGTTTTGTTGAAGTCACTGAGTGCTTCCCATTGTAAGTCCCCAGTTTTGGTTCCTTATAACCTTGTGAAAATTTCGCAGTTGGAGCAAAAATATCCCACACTGTCTATCTGCCTCATCTGATGTTTGATTAGGAAGTGTCAGTCATTTCTGAAATGTTCGAAATACATCTAGAAACAAAGAAAAAATGAACAACCAATATTGCCTGTGTTAACATTTCTTATGAGTTTTTCTTGGAAATGCTCTAGCACCCCCTGTTTTGTAGGAATTTGTGAGAAAGTAGCCAATTTATAAACCTTTAAATAATTACATTTTTGCACAATGATAAAGAGACTGCTTGCTTTTTACCAACCAAATACCCTAAAAATTCTGCCTGCACTGGGAATGTCCTAGCATGGGACTGAGCAAATGGAAGAAACTGATGCTGGGGGTTGTGCTGGGTCTTGAACCTGACGTATGAACTGGGAGTCCATCTCTTCTGGTATTATAGTGACAGTAGAGGAGTGCTTAGAGGTGGGTGTGAGAGCAAAATGATAATGGAAAAAATAGTAGGCAACAGCGTGACTGATGACTACCGTAAACATGCACAGAGAAAGATTATGAACTAAAGTAAACATAGGTAAGCATCTTCTTGGTTGACATTGTGTCTCAGCTACTGTGAATCAGAAACTCTGCTGAAACACATGACTTCTCAAAAAAATCAGGTAATCGTGGAATACTTTAGATAGGAAGGAACTGCTGAAGGTCATTTGGTCTAACCTCCCTGCTCAAAGCAGAGCCAACTTTGAAGTCAGATTGGGTTTCCCAGGGTCTTGCCTAGTTCTATCCTCTCTGAGCAACCCGTTCCCATGTCCCACTTCTGCTTGTCCAAGTTGAGAAAGCTTAGATCCCCTCTCCCAAGTAGATATGATTGACAAGTTTTCTCCTAAACAGAAAACCTCTGAATCACTCAATGCTGATTAGTAACATGGGGTAAAATTGTTAATTTCAATGTAGATATTGGCAGTGTATGGCAGCTTTTTGTGAGCTTTCTGACAGCAATTTACTTGAGTAAAATGAAGTGTACAGGGAGCCTAGGACATCTGTCTGGAGTTACAGAGCTCTCTTCTGTATTCCCCTCATTTTGCTGCTTTCTTCTGTCTTCCCTCCTTTCCTCAGTTTATGTGTTTCTAATTTAAAGGGAAGATCTTACTGGAAACTAAGCTTTCATTCAGCTATGCCTGGCTCTGCAGGTCACGACAGGGTAAAAGAACCAACATCTTCTCGTAATAGCCACCCACTTAGCCTGAGGATTTAACTTGCCAGAACTCAATGTTCTCATGGAAAACATCTTTACAATTTATACTCATATAGCAAGTTGTCAAAGGTTTTTTAAAACTAAAAATCACCCCACACTACAAAAAGAAAAAAAAAAAAAAGGAAAACCTAGCGTTGTCCCTGTTCCAGTTATACAAACTATGTTGGAAAATCTAGAGCAACATTTTGTTTAGTAGTATTTGCTTGTTTCAAAGTTATATGGCAAAACCTCCTAGATAAAAAGTATTGTGTATGTGTTTTGTATCCAAAAATAATTAAAATTTGCAGGTATGGACAATATTTATGTCAGCACCAGTTTTGGTTATGGCAACATACCATCTGGTGTGTGGGATCAGCGGCACAAAGTCATTTTTCAGATATTGTACAAAATAGCAGCCTTTTGTATTTGTGATTTTTGCCTATTTTCCCATGCAGCTACATAGAGTCTAAATGAACAGAAACAAATCGGGGAAAAAAACCCTTGCTAAGCTTCTCTTTGAAAGTGTGAGGTGATGAATACAGATTTCCTTTTGTGGGTTTTGTAAACACAGAATCCTTAAACAGGTTTTCTAAGGTAATAAGGGCTATGCGCTCATTCTGCCCATGTTTCTCTGTATCTCTGTTCCATGAGAACAAAGTTTTACTCTACTGTTGAATATTAATCATATTTGTCAGACAAAGAGACTTTTTGTTATTAAGTTACTAAAAT
The DNA here is from genome assembly GCF_003259725.1 of Athene cunicularia. NCBI lineage: Eukaryota > Metazoa > Chordata > Aves > Strigiformes > Strigidae > Athene > Athene cunicularia. The sequence continues at coordinate 48,801,334 of NW_020799092.1, read as the reverse complement.
TTAGTGCATACTGCAGCTGCCTGCTCCATTTGGCCTGTTGCTGGCTGGTCACCAGATGAATGCTGCTCAGCAGTTCGGCACAACAAAGCTGGGAACCAGCCCCAGTACTGGGCTTGAGGGACACGGATAGTGAGGGGTTACGGGGGGATATGTGCAGCACTGTGACAGGCAAAGGGGGATCATCACAAGGAGAGAAGCTGGAGTTACTACTACGGGGAAATACAGCATTGCAAGACCCATAAGAAACAAAGCCTCATAAATGTCTCTGATGAAAGAAATTTGTAATTTAAAAGTGATGTTTAAATTACTTTAAAACAAATTTAAGCCATGGAGATGTTTTATAGTAAGCTACCTGTTATGGTTCTAGCAGCCTCCTTGTAGTTCTGAACTCTGAACTGATCTGAAGCTCTGCTGGTGCATGGATACACAGTTCTGTTCTGAAGGAGTTTGTGTTTGGCCTGGGATCAGTATACTCACTCCAAACTGTTTAGTACACTGTGTGGTAGCAAACTATTGCTCTGAAACACTTAATTCACAATGACATTTATATGCTTTATTGTGACAGTCCAACAAAGTCAGAGTTGATGCCTCAAACATCTGGTGGGGAACTCTGAGAAAGGAGATGGTCTCTGTGGAAACACTGGAGTCTTGCAGGTAACGACAGGGAGATAGGCAAGTGAGGGGTCATGTGGAGGTGGGACTGCACCTCTCTGAGGCTGGACTTCCCTACCTTGTGCGACTCTGTGACGAGCCAATGAGGAGGACATTTTCGTGACACGTGTGCTAAGAAGAGGGGTCGGATGGTGATCATACCTACAGGGAGGGGGGAGTAGCCTCCCAATGACCCCCAAGTGCACTGACCCATTTCCAGAAGGCTCTGAAAGTACAAACTATGCAGGCACCAGGGCTGGGAAGGTTCTGGAAGCATGAACTGCGCATGACACCTAATTAGCCTAATGAATCCAAGTACCTGCCTGGAGATGGGGCAAGGGATTATAAAAGGACACAAATCGAAGCCCTGGGCAGCGCCCCTCTGGAACTGGAGCTGTAGGCTGGCTGGGACAACGCTGGAAGCAGGACTGGTGAAATCTTTCTCTTTCACTCTCCTTTTCTTTCTCTCACTCTCTTTTCCCCTTTCTTTTCTTCTTACCCATTCTCTGTTTTCTGCATATAGGGCTTGTTGGGACATGTTGGATAATTTAAAGCTTGTTAGTGTATGTTACATGTTATACTGTTGGTGCATATGTAGTTTGTTGGCATATGTTGTAAGCTTTGCCTCAGCCACTATTCTCATTGCATTCAAAGATTTTAGTCGTCATTCAAGTTTTGTCTAGCTGTTATACTATCTGTTGTGGCACTGCTGGACTTCAAGTAAGCTTGTTATTTGATGAAACCTTCCAGGTAATTGTTGTCACTTCTCGTACTGTGCAGAAAATTAAAAACAACTTCACCATAGCCCACAGAGTGGGACGGGACAGTATAAACACTTACAATCTAAAAAAACTTTTTCCTCCATGGTCACAAAAATGTTGCAGATATGACTGATGGTTCATTTCTGGTGGTGAAATTGTTGTTGAGGCATTATATTGTCTGGTTTCATAATTGAAGTCCTTTTCTTTCAGCCTTGAGAGTTCTCCAACCAATCTTCATAAAAGTTGTGTGAAGCCAGGAAAATCCCTCTGGAGTCCTGCAAGCTTCAAGTCAGGCAGGAGGATGTAGTTTCCCCTCAGGCAAAAGATCCACTTTCAGCTAATGACACTTCTAGGGCCAACTACTCCTGGGAAAGGAAAGCAACGTGGAGAAAGCCGAAGTGAAGAAACTTGAACTGGGGAAATGTCCTCAGCTCTTCACAGTCAAGTTATAAAGAAAGTACTGCAAAGGATTTGTTTTTGTGACAAACCTGGGTTATTTCTCATGGCCAGTCAGAGAAGACAAAGTGCTTTGCAAATACCGTGTTTTGTGCGATACATCTTGGGACCATTCAGTATAGTTTTGGAACTCTTCCAACATTTTGGGATGAAAGGATGAGAAAAGAATTGATCATTTAATTTTTCTTAAATGCTGTTTGATTTGCAAAGCTCAGCATTTCTTCCCTTCAAGAGTTAGTTGAAGAGCAGTGGAATAGTGATATTTATATAGTCATATGGTTATTGATATAGTATATTGATATTATCAGTATCTATACATGGATTTACAAGAGCTTTATGAAGATATATCCTATGACTAGTGTAATTTCACAGATTAAAGGTTTAAGGAACAAAGATAACAAACCTCTTAAATGGCCTCAAGTAAATGGGAAAACTGGAAGTATGCACATTTATTGCCTTTTTCATCACCATTTCCTCCCCAGATTTGTGTAACAGTTGCTTCTACTTTGAGGTGAGAAATGTAACCTAAAGGGCTTTTTGGACCATGTGTTCTATGTTACAATGCCAGTTCTTTCCTTGAAGTTTAATAAAGTGATCTAATTCATTTTACATATATTGAGAGGTGAAGGTCCAGAAAAATGAAGCGTGAATGCAGAAAAAACCCTAGTACCATCTTCCTGAGTAGGTTTTATTTTGGAGTCGCTGTTCTGCAGTGAAATGAGTATATAACTAAATGTCTTAAATTATCTTTGCACAGAAATGAAAAAAAAATCAGACCTCCTCTTTAATGCAAGGTAAACATTTTTTAGGAAGACTTGATTTACTTCTAAATATCTACTGACCAAATGTTAATTTTCCAAATTTAAAACTAACATTTACTACCTTTAAAATTATCATCAATCAGTACTAAATTTCTGAGAACAGACATGCACATAACACCTGATGAAATAGTGACATAAATGAAACCCATTTGACTTAAAAGGGACAGAACCATCAGCAGGATCATTTCTGTGACACTCAACTATTTCTTTACTACATACACTTCAAGGAAAAAAGGGACTGTAATGCCTTCTTTTGTTGTCTATGCAAACAGGCAGAGAGATGCACACAGGTACCCCTCCAATAATAGTTACTTGTAAGATACGTTTTCCAGCAATATAATAAGGGCACGATTTGTCAGTAGTAAAAAAAAATGGAGTATCCACCACTTCCCATGATAGTTTGTTTGAATATTTACTCATCCTATCTGTAGTAAGAGATGCTTTTTCTTACCTTGATTTGGTATGGTTTCTTTCTGAGTCATTGGCTCCAGGTTATATCTTTGACATATGCATTTTGCAGATAGGCGTGGAAGATGAAGGCCTTCTAAGATGCTAAGAATTCAGCATGACCCTGACAAAAACCCATGTCAAAATCCATTATTATGCTTTTCTGCTGCATCATGCCAACACAAGACTCAGGCAGCCATCTCTGGGTAGGAATTTAGCTTCAAGGTTGAGCATGTTTGAGTAGAAACAAAAAGCCCTTCTGCATTTAATAAACAAAAAAAGTTCTTTATATTTTATGATTAATTAAAAATTGATCTAGCTTTGCTTAAGAGTAATAAACATTCCTGAGATAGACTCTTTCTGAAAAAGAGTGGAACATGCAATTGCAAGAAATTATTTTGATTCTGAAATTGTGTGTTTATCCTGGATATGTCTAACATGCATACAATTTGCTTCAAGCTATGTGCAAGCCAGAATTAGAACAGCAGATTGCTTACTTTTAGGAAGGAGTGTAATCCAAGGCTTTACTGCTGACATTATTTGTGTAATTAAAAAAAAAGGCTATGGTTGATGTCACTGGTTTAATCTCCAAAAAATTGGAGCATTTGATACCTGCTGACATTGAAGTCCAGAAGATTGTAGGGCACATTTTAACTAATCCACAACTAAAAATAAATAATTTGACTTTTTACAGCGTTATAATAACATTGTAACTGGAATGAGAATGCAGTTTCTTAATTATTTAATTTACCTGATTACTTGTTTGGAAAGTCAATATTTTTATTCAAAGAATGTGAAGATTATGTCTAATGTATTTATAGAACAGTGGTTCAATATTTGGATTCTCAGAGAAAAATCTGCTTGTTTCACTTTCAGATCTGGTCTAGTGGTAACTTCTCAGCTATCACAACAGACATTTCAGCCTTTGTCTGCCTTATGCCTGTTAATCAAATTTAATTGAAGTGACTTAACTCACTGTTCATAAATCATTAAATCAGTGATCAAGAAAAAAATTATGTATTTTCTCGTAACCTTTTCTACATATTTACATTTCAATTAATGTTATGTATAATGGCATTCCCAATATAACTCATTTGAATCCTGACTTGCAGTTAAATTTAACCTTTACACCTGAAGATTCACCTTGACATATTATAGATAAAATCTTCTTCAAGCGAACAGCTTTTACAGTGTTAAATATATTTATAAATGCTTTTTGAGTGCTTCCAACTAAGAAAAATGTAAAAAATATATCTCTTCATTACTTAGTAACTAATACACATCTTGGAAACTGTGGTAAGCAGCATTTGATTAGAAATTTGGATTCACTCACATGCAAACCAGATTTTCTTTCTATTGAATTAGAAACCTTTCTTCACTTCTTTAATAAAAGCAATAAAAATAATCAGGTTCTTATAGTGCTCTGTCATAAGGAAGAAATACTGGCTGTACTTAATGGTTTATCTGAGTCAGGAGATGACCATGTCTTTCAAAGATTTAGAATTAATAGATCCTTTCCATCTCTTTTTTATTTCTGAACTAGAAGAGAATACAAGATTAATAACCTTCTTGACTTTTTGCTTTTCAACCAAATAATCTGATTCATGAGCAAAAAGAAAATGTCCTGAAATAATGATTTAACTTTTTAGTCACTTTCTGTTCTAGAGAATTAAACAATATATTCCATCTTTCCTTAAAATTCCTGCAAACTTATGCTACATCGATGGCTAAAATTTATTATGATTCATGTGACTGATGGATAGTAACTGGGGACATAGCAGCGTTTTCCTCTTCTGTTTTTAGGCATTTAATTTTGTACTTTATATTTGGAATACAGCACTTTCTTGATCTACCTCTTTGGAAACGGCTACATAACTTCAAACTTTGGCAGCTCTTTCTGTGCAATTTTTCTGGAGATCTTTCCACATCTCAGCAGTGTTCTCAGTAGATTGAATCCAAACATCACCTAAAGCTTGTCTGATAGTAAATAAAATATGAGAGCATTGATAGAGAATAGCTAACAAGTATCTTCCAGGTAACACATGCAATTAATAATCTTTCCAATATACATATTAATAACACAAAGATAGATTCATGACAGTTGTTGAGTTTCAGCTAGCACTGTATTTTATGATAAGAGCTGAGAGGGAAGCTATGAACATGCTTCAGAAAAAGGAGTAAGCAAGTGATTCAATTCATTCGCCTATGCCAACTCTGTTTCCTAATCATTGCTTTCAAAAGAATATTTCTTATAATGTAATTTCATTTTTACTGCATGTTTTTTTAACATTTGCATTTACCATGGAATAAAATGCACATTTTAATTTTTTTTTTTTTTACCTATTTACACTGGAACTGCTTGAGAATTCTCTATCCAGAACCTGTTTGGATGTTTGTCTGTGCTATAGAAACGCCCTCTGAAGAATGACAAAAGTCTTTGAAAAACAAAAACCAGAAATGAAACCAAATGTGAGCTTGTTAAGCAGAGAAATTGATGCTGGTTGGAAAAATGAGAAATATTAGTGTTTTGTCCATTACTGTGATTCAACCGCTTAATCAGTTACATGGAACTGTATCATATTTGTGAAGCTAGATTTGACATAAGAGATTAAAGGTATTTTGCTACGGATTTGCTACCAAGTTCAAAGCCCACCCTCCATCCAGGAAATGGGGAATGGCTCTTTGATGCTATAAACATGGCTATTTATTAATTAATGCATTTTAGGTTTTACTGCATCTTAATAAAGCTTATTATAATTTTAAATTAATTTTAAACATTTATGGAATAGAAACTAAAAATCCTTAAAAGTAAAGGAACATTACAATTTATTAGTAACACTGACAATTTTAATTTGTTAGGAGTCTAAGAAAATAATGGTCAAGCAGCTTGGGTCAGGCAGCATAGTATCCATTCTAAGGAATACAAGACTGATGCATTCTGCAAGATGCATGGGGTCTTTGGAAAGTTTGCCTTTCGGTATGTGCTCTATAAGGGGCCATTATTAGTTTCAAATATTAATCTAAAATTGAGAGTATGGATTTGTAAACTGAATTATGGATAGAATCCTGTTGCTGGTAAAATACTATGCATATTTATTTGACTAGAAATGCCTGTTCCTGCTTACATTCTTGTACACAGAAGACATATAAAGGTGATTTTTTTTTTTTCCCCAAAGCCAGTAGAGGATCATTTGTATCTTAGGTATGCACAAAATATTGTAATACATGCAGATAGTAAGATGAACAATCTCTTCAGAAAAAAAAAAAAACAAACCCCAAAAAACAAACCAACAAACCCCCTTTGTTCTTATGTTGCTCTTATATGAAGATAAATATTCTGGGGAAGTAGCCTTTATTATAAGTGCTCCCTTACTTCCAAAAAAAGGGAAAGTTGAAGGAAGAGAATGAGAAGCCCCTTAAGGTATGACATCTTATTACCAACTTCCCTGGTAGCTGCTTTCACAGAGACAGTCATGTCCTTCCTCCTTCACCCATCTGTCTGTACAATCCTATTGCTTCCCTCCAGCTGGCTCTAGTGCTTGTCCAGCCCTTTGAAAGCTGGGTTAGCTTCCCAAACCATCAGCAATTGAAACCAGGGGAAAAAAAGCCTGCTGCTTCCAAAGGCTGAACTGAGTTACTGGAGAGTCAGACTAGTGCCAGTGCAACAGAAAAATAAGATAGAGGTACAAAGTAAAAGTAGGCTGTGAGATTGGCTCGAATATCATAAAATTTCATTCTCTGAGCCCTGAATTGGAGCCTGCAGCAAGGGATGAGTGCTGTAGAGTGTGGACAAGTGAGTGTCTTATCAGCACCTGCTGATGCAGACAGAAGTAAGTTACAGAGGGAAACCCGTGCTTGTACAATGAAGAGTATCTGTTACTTATTCTCAGTCCTTCTTTCCCTTCTGGCTTATGCAGCTAACCATAACCCAGTAGGATGGTAGTAGACCAAAAATAATAAAGTTAAAATATGTTAGAAGAGAGTAATGAGTCTGCAGGGTGTTGTGGCCAGGTGCCTCTTTGGACATAGGAGTGTTTGGGAAAATTAATTCAGAACAAATTATCTACAGCTCTAAAGCTCATACACAGTCAGGTTGTGTTGACTAAGGCTGGACTTAGCTGAATCAGGATAAATACTTTATGGCAGCCTTCTTTTTGAGTGAACACATGTTCAGCTGTATGGAGAAAATACAGATATGACAAGGATATAATTGTCAGGGAACTCAAAAGTGAGATTGCGCAAAGCAGTACTTCAAAGGCAGTACAAGAAAATCTCACTGTATAGGTACACAGCTTGAATTCTTGACACCTCTGCATCTACAGAAGCTCTGTAAATAATTTCCTGAGTAGAGACCTTGGCACTCCATTGTGTTATCTATTTTTCAGTATGCAGTTCATGAGTCACTGAGGAGAATGAGTTGCTGCATTAGAGGGACTTGACTGAACATAATGTAGGAAGACTGTAGAGTGCAACATATTTGTCAGGGATAAATATCAGTACTATATTCAGAATTCCATGGAACATGTCAAATTTTGTGCTATTTGCAACTGGGCAATAATAGATACATACCATAAAAGCAAGCAGTTTTTTGGCTGGCTAGAGCTATATGCTAACTGCAACATGAATTGCAGTAGCTCTATATGAAGAGAATGGAAGTATTAAAAAGGTTCTGTTACCTCTTTCTGAATAAATGATTACAATTGTATACAACTTTCAAATAAAACATTTTGATCAACAATAAAGTGTTTCAGATTTCCCATTACACCGAAACCAAAATGCTTGAGCATCTGTAACTTTCTTGCCAATGGAGCATTTCTGTGCTGTGAACTGAACTCTGCAGTACAAGGAATTTTGAAACATTTATGTCTTTTTCTCTGAGTTTCTCAAAGCTTCTGTTTTTTTCCTCTTGGATACACTACATGTGTCAGAGGTGTGGAAATCCAGAGGAGAAAGCTTCTGCAGAGCTGCCTACAGTGGTTCTTTTAACCAGAAGCTAAAAGTTACCCCTCCATCAGTTAGGCTTTTCTGTACATACTTGCTGAATGACAAGTTAAGCAAGACTCTGCAGCATACAGTGAATGCTGCAGGATTTCTTTTGCCCCAGTCTCTTTGCCCTATGTATGCACTACAGAAGGATAACTGGAACAAAGTGGTTTGGGCTGGAGTCCAAGCTGTGAGCCTGGGAATGAGGAATGAGAATGAATGAGGAAGAAGAGAAGGCGTGGGATGTGAGATACATTATGAGAAAGATGGTAACTGTTTCTCTGTAGTTATTAAAGGTAGGGTTATAAAGCCGGATTTAAGGGAAAATGTAGAGCTGAGCAGAAAATGAAAGCTGTTCTAGCTAGAGCCCTACTAGGGAAAAGTGGGACCTAAAATCTGAGCTCTTATCCATCTGTAAGTGGAAAGGTTGCTTCCCCTGTCTTTGTAATACTAAAATGGGATGCTAAACATCTTGTTGGCAAAATATTCTAGTACATTATTGATCATAGGTATAGTAGTCCTTGTGTTGAGAGTGTCTTTGTATCAGGAGAAACAATTTTTTCCTTTTTAGGGGAAAAGACAGACAATGGGCCTCTCAAAAGGGTTCAATGCCTTAAGCTTTAAGAAAACAGGAGGAAAATACTGCCAGAATTCTATCACATTTGCCATAGAAAATGCTATTAAGGGTGGAAACACAGGTAAAAGTTTCAGAAGAGCTGCTCAAAATGAATACCTAGCTAAAACACAAACCCTCTCCGTTAAGGAAAACAGCTTGCTAAAACAGCTTGCTTTGTTTTATAATCTTTCCTGGAAAAATTAGTCAAGAGTTGTCACCTGATGCCTTTGTAATTTTACTAAACAGAGCCACTTAAGAGCAGGAATGGTGAAATTTAATGTTTAGAAATCTTGTCTTAATTGTATAAAAATTCACCATCTGCATCGATGTAGGCTCTGAATATGTGCTAGTGTAAACTCTCATTTATTTGTTTAAGAATTTGAAAAGTTGTTAGACAATGTCTGTCAGGTATTATATACGTTGCTATGTATGTAATAAATATTTAGTCTGCATTTTCTATTACTAATGGCAATAAATTAGAACCATTTTGCTCAGTTCTATTAATAGCCATGTAAGGCTTCAATGATCTGGAAGTAAAAATAGTGTACATTTCAACACTATTCATCTTGCAACGCCTCAGACTACCTGCATTACATACATAGTGTCTCAGCTTCTGATATAGGTGTGATCAAGAGGACATTTTTTCCCCTTGAAATCTGATGCAGTTTATTATCCTATGTCATGAAGGCCTCTAAAATTCCTTACATTTCTGTTTGCCTAGGAAAATGCCATGAGAGGTGAATCGGGTGGAAAAATAGGTTATAATTTCATCTCAGAGAACATTTTCCAGAAACATTTATCTCATTAGAGAGCTTAGAAGTTGTCAGAAAGGAATACCACCATGAACGGGAGAGCAGGAGCCATCAAATTGTATGTGGTTACAGGAGCTCTGCATTCCTGATCTCCAGCATTGTGACAAAGGCGTAGTCTAGACCTGAAGGCTTGTAGTCTGAAAACCACTGTAGGCTGTACTTCAATGGCATGGCTCAATCCTAGATTGGGCCATATCTTTTAATCTGTTTCTGGGAATGGTCCAAAAGTCTCTCCTTATAAAATCTACTGTCTGTGATGTGCTTAGAGGTGGAAATATTTAAATTAAACTAAGAAGGAACTAGCAGACATGTTGTGGGTAGTAACTTAGAAGTGGGTTATTGCTTTGTTTTGGGATATTTGTACTTCAGAAAGACTGAATGCAGTTTTCAGTACTTCATACATTTTCAAGAGTATCTTATGTAGTAAAATTAGTATATGTTGAAATAATGTGTTTTACCTTGCCGTTGGATCAACTAAGAACATGCACAGGGTCATTTATGGATCAGTGATCAGCTGATCAACAGGAACATGTTATCTGTCTTAATGTAATCATAATCACCTTCATGTTATCTGTCTTAATGTAATCTTAATCACCTTCAAAATAGTTTACCTCCACCTGAGAGTACTGAAGAACTGTAATTGCTAGTCAGTGTCTGAGCCTTTGGCCACTGCTGTGAAATACAATCTTCCACACTAATAATATTCTACAAGACTATTTCCAACAATGGGTCCTATTTGCAAATGTAGCAGACTAAAGTAAAACATGCTTTTCTGGATCAACAGCAGATCAAAACCCCTTCTGCTATTGAGAGACGAGACCAGAATAGTAGAAAACATATTGTGAACAGTCATCAATTAATTAAGAAAAAATGTGTGATTTGGGGATTGAGCCAGACATGCTGTGAATGGGGCTGTCAGGCACAAGTGATGCTAAGTAATGCTAGTAGGAGAGAAAGGGGAAGCTGTAATAATTCTAGTCTGTGGTACATCTTCTAGTGGTCTGATCACACCCAGCTGGCTAAAGGATTTGTCTGGCCCTTGAAGAAGCTACCTAATGTAGACTCACCCTTTCAGAAAACAGGTTAAAAAGACAGGTTACGCAATGCTTTGAACACTTCCATTGATCTCATGAGGGACTGTGATACTGTAAAACCCCCCCCGAAAACAGTGCAACAGAAATCAGATGAGATATCAAGTTTAGGAGCACTTTTCATTTTATAATATGAACCTGATAATGAAGTATTAGAAGACTTGGATCACAGATCTGTGTGTCCCAGACCTGGCTGCCTGCTAAAAAAACTAGGCCTCCTCTATGGTAATTAAAGCTCCTGGTAGACATAAATTTGACAGTAATGCTAATTACCCAACCTTGTTCACTGAAAGGGAGCTAGTTGCCTGTAAAACAGAATAAGTGTAATATAATAGAAATGACAAAGACTCAGAGTTCAAGACAAAAATAATACATCTGGGATTAGGAATGCAAGCATCTTTATATAGTTTCTCCTTGTATTTATGCAGACCTGAAAATCATTCAGCAGACAATTGTGGGGAGGAAAGAGCTAATGTGACTCATGAACACTGGCCCTTCTGTTGGATTGATTTTGTTTTTCTGAGTACTTCCTTTTTCATTAGTGATCCCAGTGAACCAGTACTGTGTGCTAAAATCTGCTGCTCCTCATCGTGTTCAAACGATGAGTCAGGCTGTAAGAATCAGGCTGGCCTTGCTTAATAAGACATTATTTTTTTATAAATCTTTCTGCCTGTATTGTCTTTTATCAATAATGAAGTATTCATATCAAGTAACATTTTTTTTCTTTTTTTTTTTTTTTTTTTGAATTACTATAAGCCAAGAGCAGGATGAACAAATAATTGGATAAGAGATTCACATGTCAGGCTTGAATTTCTTCAAGCATTCTGTAAGCATCTGATTGTGCCCACACACCCATCTGCATTTTAAAACTTTTTTATTTCATGTTCAGTAGAAACAGTATTGTTTATTTCCTAAAGGATGATCAATTAGGAATGAGTATAATTAATACACATAATTTTTTCTCTGGCTTTTATCACAGTTCCAACAAGCCATCCACATTTATGTTTCAGCAGGTTTTATGAAACATTTGCAAATGACAGGCAGATGGCCTCTTTGGGTTGCTGTATTAAAACAGTGAAGATTAATATTGCCACTTTTCATGCAGTATGTTCACTCACATCTTGTCTGCCAGAAGCAAGTTGTTTTCAGTGCCTCTGTCTATAAATACTTGCTGTCTGCTCTGTAATTGAACAAATAAACAAACAAACAATCTTGAATAATATTCTTAAGAAATCTATCAACCTTTCTCAAAAAGTAGCAAGAATTTATACCTTACTGAATTTATACATAATTTTTTTTTTTTTTTTTTTTTTTTTTTAAGAGAACACAGTACCTTTGCATGGTTTTGCTGTCTGGTTCCCATTGTAGAAGACAATGTTTATTGTGTCAACTTGTCCACTTAGGGAAAATAGCATATGATCATATGATAAAGGTATCAGCTGACAGTGTAAGAATGACTTCTTATCAGCTCCCTAGGTAGAAGTGATTTTATGAAAGGTAGTTCTTTCACCTAAAAGTTTGACTTCCCAGCACTTGAAGAAAGCAAACCTACATCATCCTTAGGCTGGAAATGGGCTGGAATTGGATATTTCTATATTTCTAACACTTTGGGGCATACCAGGCTAAGGAGGTCAGTGGTGAGGTGTGGATCTATAATTGTTACTCTGTCTTGAATTCCCAAAGTGGAAGAACTCCAGATGATTCCCATTTAGAAGCAGGAATTTCTAAAAAATGAAACTATTCACGGAAGATGTTTGGTACATCTTATATAGTGACGTGTCCTAATCTCTGTTAATCAATGATTAGAAAACCAGCCAGAAGTGTTTATCTTTGCTCCCACTTCTGTGGGAGAAAGTTAAGTGCACTATGCACCCTTAACATAGATTTAGTGACAATAATTTCATATTTTCTGCACCCTGAGGAAAAACTTGCTGGCTGAATTTTTTTGATAAAGTCTTCGACACAATTTTTATCTGCTTAATTTCATTTTTTCTGTTTTAAATGATGGTAAAGAAATAAGTTTTATGTCTTGTTACTTTGAAGGTATTGTATCTCTGTCATTCAGTAAACATCTACCAGCCTAAACTGTATCTTTAGAGATCATAAAAGTATGTGGAAAGCTGCCTTATGCTGTATTCTGCAGTTCATTTCTCTTTCATATATATTCTTGCTCATGTTGATCAGTGGGTTAATTATCTGTGATACTACAAACATCTTCATCTTTTAGCCTCTCTACAGATAGTCATAGGTCTTTCTGGAGCCACATTTGATAGCAAAGCCTTTGTGAATAAAAAGCTGAATTGGCCAAATAAAATTATCTGTGAAAACTATGTGTTGGAAAGTGCCAGACATTTTATTTACTTTGCCATTTTATCATAGGTTATTTTTTCCTGAGGAGTTAATTATTTGTCTTTGACAAGATAACATGAAAATTCTTGGCACTCTTATTAGTACTCAAGATATGATAACTGGGTCTAACCTCAAAAAAGTTCATTAAAAGAAAAAGAGACAATTACAGTGTTATTAAATGTGTGCTACTGTTTATAATACTGTGGCAAAACTTGCTACCTTGTTTCGTTGTGTTGTTCTGAACTGGAAGAGCAAGATCAGGAAGCTTGTCTTTTAAGAATATAGAATAGTTTATACTTATGGTGGAGATCCCCAGAAAATGACTCATAGCATGAGGTCCATTGATATCACTGAGCCTATGCAATGGCCAATGCCCCCATGTTGCCTCTCCTCCTTGCAGTCATGTCCATGCTGTTGAACTTCTGGAGGGGGTTCGTTCTTAAGATATGAGACGGAACCACAGTCTATGTGGATGAGTAAGAAGAAAATGGCCAAATGTCTAGGAAATGAAAACTTGGCTTTGGCAGATGTAAACTGCTTTGTTTTTCATGCAGGGGGTCACAGATTGCAGAGTTTCGGTTATTGATGTTACGGCTCAGGATCGCACAGTGGCTTAGTTTGCAAGTAACAATGGTTTCTTCAGAAGAGGAAAGATGTATTTCCTTCAGAAGGTGATGTTAACTATAAAGAGAGCCTAAGAAATTAGATTAGACTAGACTTCTAGCTTGGGGACAGCTGAAAATAGGTGAGGTGATGCTTTTTCTCAGTCATCCTAAAAAGCAAAAAATAAAAAGAGAGAGTAAGAACCAAGTCATGATCTCTGTGTTTTGTTTTTTTTTTTTCTTTTAAAAGTGTACCTTATTTAATCTTATCACCCTGAAATAAAATAATGCAAAACCTTCAAGCATATTATAATTTGCTTTGTTAATAAATTAATCTCACTATTAAGAATGCCTTTATTTTAAAACTGAATGTAGCTTACATCAGCTTTCAGATCTGGTTAAATCTCATCTGTTAATGGGTTCTTTGATTTAATGCACAAATTTCTGTCACATGTATATGTATCTGTTGTTTTGTAAGCTTATTCAATTTATATGTTACACTCTTACATCAGGGGCACCACCCTCAGACCATTTTAATATGCCCATAGGTCCTGTAGTTATAACTTTCTGTCTTTTTTAAACAGAAGCCCTAGGAAGGTCTTTTAAGTCTAAACTGTTTGTTGTACTAATGCCTAAAAAATTAATCTTTCTTCTACTAAAATATACATGACTTAAACACAGTTAAGTACACAGCTGGGAAAACAACTTTAAATGAAAGAAGGTAAATCATTCTAGTTTTTCTGTGGTTAAAAGCAAATCTTTCAATGTTGTTAATTTTAATGATTTTTATTTTTTATAATTAGAAAGTAGTTCTTCCTAAAGGTAGATGGTTTAATTGTATTTGCTTGAATAGCCTAATTTGATTTCATGCCGTATTTAGCAACATATGTTGCTAAAAATAATCATGCTAAGACTATAACAATTTAGCTATATTTGTCAGTCTTAAAGTCGTTTATATATGTACACGTATATATAATGCTTTGCATAAAATTTTTAAGTCCTAAATGGAGCTCAGTATCTTTAGTGTGCATCAGGTCATTCATCATGAATCTGATTCCGTGTTCACTGTGATCTGTGTATTTTCTTTAGTAAGGTTTGGATTGTGCACTTGTGTGAAATCCATTTAATTTTCACAACTTGATCCTGCATTAGGCCTTTATTCATATGGATATAAGTGCCTGTGACAACAAATATTGAAGAATGAATGATACTTCAAGAAAAATACCCACAAAATAAAATAAAACCGCCCATGCTAGTTATACTGTACCCAAGTAAGAATAAAAGCAACTGAGATATTCTGCTGTTGTGATACATCAAGAAAAAGAAAGTACTTTCAGCTGCATCTGATAGGTAGTTAATACATTTTCTTATGTATATTTGCTGGATTATCTTTTGCCTTTTAAAAATAATTCCATGACCTTCGTGTATGTGAGTTAGTTACAGAAAATTTTACTATAGAGCCTCATCTTTCTAGTAGCTCTTATGACTGTTATTTCTGGGTGTTATCTGAGAGTGAAGGTAAATTAAAAAGACATTCAAGGAACAGTATAGTAAAGAGAGCCTGCATATCAAATGCACATGTTGTATATCTGAAAACAAAAACCCGTTTCTTATAAAGCATCAGATTTCTCAGTGTTGCTGCAGTCAGTTGACCTTTAGAGCTGTAGAAGCTTGATTGCTTGATTATGGATCATTACAGTGGTTAAAAAAACTCTGGGGCAAATCGGTTTTCCTTAAAAAAAAAAAAAAAAAGAGAGAGATAAAAGGAAGAAGAAAATAGAAAAATCCAGAGTTGTTCTGAATTTAAAAGTGGTTTCTTTAGAAAATTGGGCTGTTCTTGGAAAAGTAGTGTTCAAACAAATGTACACTGTGAGGCCTGTTCAGAGAGGAGGGTATCTCTGTATTCAGGGCACTGAAAGTTCCTGCCTATACTTTCTATCTAACTATCCCTTTTTTCTCCTCTGCATAATATGTCACATAATTTCCAGCCCGATTATATCCATAATCACAAAGTACATAACATAGTCTTCCTTTGATTGGTTTGGTATGGAAAAATACTTCAATCTGTATTAAACAGCAATATGACCAATTTTAGTTTGGATTTTTTTAACAATGATTTCTAAATATTGAAGTTTTATAGTCTAAACAATAGTTCATAAATAAGAAAGGAAATTTTTAAAAGGAATTGAAAAACAGTTTGAATACCATTACATCTTATGATATTTAGATCGATGTCAATGCTAAAAAAGACTATAGTACTTTTTCAGTTTAGTGTCCTGTTTTGAGAAACATCCACATGCTTCCTCTTTAGATGATCTGGATGTTACTCCTGAAAAACTGTGAAATGATTCCGTGGGTTGGCAGGATGTGAAAAACACGGGGATTAAAATGATTTTACAAGTATTCTTAAGTGCTGAGACTTTAATTAAAGAAAAGTCTATGTGAGTTTTGTAGAGAATGTTAGATAATTGGCAACAAAATGCACGTTGAAATACACATTCAACTTGCAAGAATTGCTGGTTGAATACAAAACCACTTCTCTTCCAGCAGCTCCTCAGTTGTGCTCTGTGGGCCACCAGTCATCTGCAGAACATTCGGTGGAATGCTCTCTGGAGAGCGCAGGAGATCGTGTGGTGTTCTTTCACTTTGTTTCCGTTCTTTTAATTGCACTAAAAGAAGTTTAAAATCTGTCAGTACTTTCCCAGCGCAGTCTAGTTTCACTGAAACAAACCCCAGGAAGTCGTGGAGAATTATTCATCCTAACAGGGCTGGTTTGGCAATTTGCTGCACTGAAATAGCGAAGAAGCATCCAATTTCAACTACCCAGTAATAAGTTATGCTTTTATGGTAATTACTTCACACTGCTCAATATTTAAAAGATGCTTTAAAAAGAAAACAATGAGGAAATGAGAAAGGAAATATGCGCATTTAGAGGCTAAATCCAGCATGCTGTGATAAAGATAAGGAAAATAGAGGTTGTATCTAGATCAGCACACACATTCTGTAAGCACACACTCCAACATGGCTGATAACCAAGGAGAGCATGCCTTCTTGCTGATGAAATTATTAAAAATAGGGGGAGGGTGTCACTTGCTTTAAAGGAAGTTGGTCAGTATTCACTTTCTTGCAAAAAATAATGTAGCTGTGAAAGGAGTGTCATTAATTTTCTGTTAACTGATGACTGTGGTTGCCATGATATGTAGAAAAGGGGGTCCACATGATGTCACCTATCTTACAAAGCTTATGATTCCCAGTTTTACTCCCCATTGCACCATCTTATAGTATATACTAAAAGGGTAAATTCATGGCCCCCATTTAAAGTCATCCAGAGATCTGTTTAGTTGCTCTTAGTCTCAATAGGCCGCTCTAATTGGTTTATTCAGCCAAAACCAACAAGCATATATTTTTTTTTTAAACTGTCTAGTGATTCTTGCTTGACTTTAATGCAATTATAATCAAATTTCATTTCAAGCCATCTCAGCTGAGTTACTAAATAATAACATTAAAAGAAAAACACATCCTGAAAAAAACAGATACACACTCAGATCTTGTTCTGATTGCAATTCAGGAAAGCTAAAACCAGACAATAAAAGAGTTTGTAATTGTTTGAAAGAAAGATATATTTTTGAATAAACTGGATGTAGGTATTAAATTCTGAGTATTAATACTGGACATATTCAGACAGGCATCTGCTTCCATTTGCTTCAATCACTTTAACAATGTCTTGGGCATTAGTAACTTTATCTAAATTAATTATTTTGGATGTCTTTATAATATCAACATTTATTATCAAAATAACTGTTACTTAAGTAGGCATGCCATGGTTCTATTATCTGGCATATTCTAGCTGAGCAGGGTAACTTTTACTACTGTGTAGGTTAATAACTGAAAATATCTACATTTTCCATTGGCTAAATTCATATTCTACAGTTTGTTTAGCACACCAGTCACGATCCACTGAATTCTTTGGTAGGAAGCTTAGTAGCAGCTTTGATAGAGAAAATAAAGACAATTTTCTGCTTCAAGCCTTGATGTATCTTTGGTGTCATGGGCCATTTTTCTTTCACTGGGCACAAAAGAGCTGAACGACTGGCTTAATGCTGAGAGGTACTGTGAAGATATGTATGGCTCCCATGTTTGGGACTGACATTTCTAGAAAGCACATGATGTGGATATCCTCTTCCTGCCATCTGTCAAGGGAGGCATTCCTGTGGGAAACAAGGTGAGTGTGCATTGGTGGGAGCAGCCTGCTGGGGTCATTGCCAAAGAGATGCAAGTCAAAGCAGGTTGATGGTGGCTCTAACTTGTGCTAGGACCGGTCTGGTGTTTGCTCAGGAGAAAGTGGTAGTCAACAAAAAGGTGTTTGTGTAGAAATGACATAGGTACTGACAATTCTGGATCCATTCTCACTGACTGCTAAGACCTAGTTATAAACTTTCGGTCCTACTGTAACTTGTTCTCTCTTGACATTGTTTAAAGCTTAAACTTTAGATCTATGATGCTGTCTTAAATCCCTGAAATCCAACATGAGCATGAGAGGGTGAGTTCTATGCCAAGTTCTGTTTTGATTGGGTGTGAATATTAGCACATAGCAGAAAATTAGCAGCAATGTGGGTGCCCTCGCTATACAAAGAAAAACAATTAACACTTCTTGCTAATGAGGTCTGGCTGAACTGTTTATGGTTTCTTTTTCTCACTCTAACTACTCCTTAGCCCTGCTTGGTTCCACAACTGCTGTCATTTTGATTTGGTGCACTTTGCTAATGCAGCAATCAGATGATGAGCATGTTGTCTGTGCTTACAGTACAGAACGTATTTACCAGGTACATGTAGCAGAATTTTTCTCAGTGATGATCTCTAGACAGATAACTATACATCTGGTTTTGAAAGCAGGTAGAAGGAACTACAATGGACACAAAGAGGCCTGTGTGACCTACCAATGGTGGGCCAAACATCCAATGTGTACACAGTTTGAGTATCACTTCTCTGACCACTCTGTAGTACTACAGTTCTTTTTCTGCATGCCTCTGCATAAAAAAAAAAAAAAAAAAAAAAAAAAAAAAAAAAAAAAAAAAAAAAAAAAAAAAGCAGCTCTATTCTTATCATTTGCAGACAGGAACAGATACAAAGGAAGATTGTAGAGGATGCAGAAGCTTTAGATCTCATGAAGTGCCATGTGATAAATCTAAAGGTAATCCTTGGTGGTGGTAAAGACAATATATCTCACAGAATTAAATTGAGCTAGTTGGCAGAAACTGGCACAGACATACAACACTCACAACTTTCTAACATTCACATTTATTTTGGTAGCTCTGCCGGTGTTGTGATGATTTCTTGTCTTGGATCTCATGAGAGAACTTGCAATAGTGCAGGTATGGCCATGTAACTTCTTGAAATCATTGTGTGACTGACAGAGTCGTTGCAGCATTGCTTTAGCTACTGCCCAGCAAGAGGTCAGTTGTGTGCCCCAGCATGTCCTGCTCAGGAGGAATGCCCTGTAACAGTCATGAGACAGTGCCTTGTTGTTTGTAAATACAAATTTCAATACAATGACTTGAAATGTGCTTCTGTTACTTACTCACTGATGATGCTAATAGCATACAAAGAGTAAAAATACTTTCAATCTGTTATATGTTTAAGTTGTAGTTCTCTAACACCTGAAATTATATAGCAAACATTTTTTCCTAAAGATCTTGCTTTCTTGCCTTGTGCATCAGTTTGCATATTTATACATTATTTCTCAATGGCTTTGCAAAAAGGTACTAATTTGTAGAGATAAAAGCATGTCATATGTATAGTACATATTCCACTTTAGCTAAAACATCTGTTATGTAACTTGTCCTGGGTCATTCTGCTTAATCATGACATTTTTATTATGCATCATTGTACTCTGCAATTGTCAGATAAATTCTATAAACTTTGCTGAGGTAAAAATTTATATCCAACCATTCTTTCCCCGTAATTTTCTTCAGTGAACATAAAAAAAGCCAAAGAATGAGAAATTATAATTTCTGGTAGCTGTTTAACAAAGAAAAAAAAAAAAAATTCATGTTCGGTATATACCCCTTAATACTTAAAAGCAATGGTTTCTACTATTGGTGCAGTCAATCTAGAATAATCTTACTTAGATAATAATCATAAGTAGATTTTAGTTATTTAATATCCATTTAAACATGTTGCTTTTCAAGAAGCAATTAAGTAAGTTTTCACAGTAGTAATTACTTTTTCTACATCTTGAAAATCATTGGTCCTGCCTCTCCTTAAATCAATTGTAAAATGTCAGTGATTTTAAGAGGAGATTCATGTTGCAGGTTTACATATCACTGATCACATGTAATCAACTGCCATTCAAGATGAAATCCATCTGATCAAATGTAGGCACCTGCTTATGGGCAGGACGAATCATGCCCTAGGTTCCACTGACTGAACTCTCCATGAACACAACAGATGAGAACTAACTCTGATGAAGACATAAATTGTAGACAGTTAAAATAAAGCACAACTAGCCTTACCTTTCTTCCTTCACCTCCTTCCCCTTCAGAGGTCTTCTCTTTCAGCTATCAGGCTGAAAATTAAAATCTCTTCTTGTAATCATCATTGGTCAGCATTCAGCCATCCAAGGACTGCACATTTTGCCAGAGTCACTGCAGCATAAGCAACTCATATTTCAGAGGATGAAAATACTGCCTCAAAAAATGGAGCTTTCTAAGAATGTGCAGCTAACAATTTTTGGTTTGTATTTTCACAGTTCATCATGCTGGATTTCAAAACATCCAGCTGTATTTGTCTGGGAAGGGTCTGTTACTGATTGTAAGGAGACACTCTGAAGATGTTAGTTTAATTTAAACTAAATATTTATGTGAGATTGTAACAGATAGGAAGATATTTAAACAGGATAATTATTCTCAAAATGGTTTAAACATACAATAAACTTAGAAGGAAGAAATAACTGATGTCTCTCTAAAGTCAGAACTATGTTGTCAGCTGGTTAGTCTCTGGTCATGTACAAGAACTACAACAGCCAGAAACAAACCCCAGAAGTTGTTAGCAATCTTGTCTCATGAATCCTTGTCTCTTCCAAACATAAATTTAGGGTAAGGACTGTTGGAGCTGCTTCATCTGCTGTGAGACTAAAGACTTTGAATGGGGTACCTAGATGGAAAACCATATTGTTTCAATCTTGCCGTGTAAAGGTCTTTGTTTTTTGTTGGTTTGTTGTTTGTGGGGTTTTTTTTTTGTTTGTTTGTTTTATTTTTGTTTGGTTGGTTGTTTTTTTCTCTTTTTTTTTTTTTTTTTTTTTTTTTTTTTTTTTTTTAGCAGGTCATATGTTTTAAACAGTTAGGTCTTTCACTGTGATTATGGAATGCTTCTTTTAAGGTGAATACCTGTTCTATATCAATTAGCTTGAGTGCACCAGTTCTTACTGTGTGGTACTTCTGCCAGATGTTTCTGAGAAGGCTACTGCTTTATGGGAACTTCAAGCAGAATTTATTACTAATGTCAACAGAGCTGCAGGCACCTGGTTCACCTTGGCTGAGAGGGGAGCTCTGCATCAGCTGAGCTCAGGTCACCACTTGCATGCACCCCACTGTGAACATGCTATGGCAGCAAAAAACACAGTGGAGGTGGCTTCAGCAAGGGTGTTTTATTTCATGACAAGAACATGCTAGAGGAAAGTGAAGGGATCAGTGAGGCAACTTGCTCAGCCACTAGTTCCTTTGGGCTGCCAGGAAATTTAACCTAAAATAGGAGAGCCAGCTGAGGCCCTTTGTCTTTTTAAAGTCAGTCAGTTGTCTGCATCATTAACAAATGGTCTCCCAAACCACTCCATATTTTTTTAGAAAAATAGTCACGAGAAGACTATGTTGAGCAGGAGTAACTGGAAATATGAGTATCAAAGTGTCTCAACTGATCTTGCACCTGGTGGCAGTGAAGTGAAAAGATGCTGCACAAAACAAGCAACTAAAGACTTAAATGCTATTCAGGACTTTGCAAGAGTTCAGGGTTCAGAAATGAAGAATTAAAATTTAACTGGAAAGCTTTACATTATAAACTGACAAAACCAATGTAATTTTGAAAGTTGTTTTGCTATTGTGTGAGCACGAGACTTGCATATGAATGGTAGCAGCAGGACAAAGCTGTGAGCTGTAAGTAGCAGAGATGCTGGACAGAAGTGTGCTATTATGCAACCTCTATAGAATACAGAAGTAAAATGTCAGTAGTGTTCTATGATAACATACTCTCTAGCTTAAGCTTACTGAACTGGCACAGTTAGATCTCAACAAGTTACAGCTCAACAAGATGATGGTTAACCTTCCATTGATGGCAATAGGAATGGAAAAAAAAAATGGTACCTAATATTGTGGCTAACTTGCTGATCATCATATTGTGTCACTTCTTTTCTTCTCCTTGGGCAATTTCTTAAGAGAGTCATATGGCAGAAGAAAGGAGGTTAATTTAGCAATCAGGCAGGGCTGAGGCTACCTTGAGAAGCCAGGGAAGGGTGAGGTTTTCCCAGGGGGAAGGGTCTGTAGAGAAAGACCCAGTAACTGCTATATAAGCAAAGATCAGAAAGGTATCACTTGTTGATTATCACAAACACGACAATCATCATGGTCCCATGTGATGAGAATGACTGCTGCCTTTGATACTTACAGTCTAACACTTAGTACTCATTAGGATGTTTATGGCCCCTTCAAGCGAAAGACCATCTAACTTGGTAAGAATAACACTGAGGTCAGGTTGATGTAAGATTTGATAAGAGTTGGTATATGGCCCCTTGGATTGGCACTGAAAGGGGAAGCTCAGCACCAGGCTATTGGACTCTAAGGAAAATAATGACATGTCTGAAAACCTATGTTTATGTTTGGAAAATTGTGAGAGAAAAGTAATGAAAAACATCATCATTTTGTGAAATCTGAAATGGAGTTTTTCTTCCTCCCTAGACATTTTTAGTCCACTCAAACTAAAGTTTTGTAAAATAACAAAAAAAGACAATGTATTTTTATTTTTTAAAGAACTTATGGAAGTCAACATATTTTAAATATTTAGAGGAAATAAGAATTTTGGGGAAGGTTTGAATTATTTTTCTGTTTGTTTCTTTTACGGGCTTTGTTTTTGTGTTTGTGCTAGATAGTGCATAAGATAATATTAAGGATTGCTATGTGGTGTTTTTGATTGGTATTGTCTAAAAGGCCTGTATCTACTTATCTATTTTTTTCTGCCAGTCCAAGTAAGTCTCTTCCCTCTAATTAAAATAATGCATTAAATAGAAATACAAGGAAAGAGACATTCCTAAAATATGTAAATGTTAAATCAAACCAAAATTGTTTTCTCTGAATTGAATTTAATAACAAAACAATCCTGTACTGTTGCAAAGGTGAGTTTAAGAAGCATAAGGCAGTTAAAACGTCAGCAGCCTCTGTAAAGATTTTTTACTGGACATGTACTTACAGAATTTCCTAAGAAATATCAGTTCACAAAACCAACAGAGCCAATCATGCAATCTTTATGAAGAAGCAACATAACTTGCCAGTGGTACAAGGTATGCCTGCATGCGTGATGAGGTCTTCTTACAAGTTAGCTCCTACTGAGAAGCCCTGCGATTCTGTTAAAGTACTAGCAAATTCAAAGCAGCTGATGTGAACAGGTAAGGTGTGCTGGTGTGGGGTTATTCCATTTAACAACAAATTTGTATTTTGTTCTCTATTATTTTAGCAACTTGGCAAAACTCCCGGCAAACAAATCATGGCATATGATCCAAAACTCTTAGGTAAAACAAGGATAATAGCCTTTCTTCTGCAGCTGTTACTTTTGCTGCAAATGCTCAAATTGTGCTCTTTGTGCACAAGAATGGGATTGAAACATCAAAGACACTGTCAGGGCTGTGCTTGCATTTGGATCCTAGTTATTTTTTCAGCAGGTCTGGAGAAGACAGTGAAACAATGAAACAGGCTTTATAAACCCTGTAAAAGACAGCATCACTAATGCTGCCATTGAACTTTCTATTTTAGAATCACTGCTATTAGTTTCTGAGTGGAAGAAATGTAAAAGGCACTATAAATACTGGATTAACAGGAAAGCAAAAGTAAACAGGGACTAAAACGTGCAGAATCATGGGCCTCTTGATATTCTAGAAGGTCAAAGGGATGGTTCAAATACACTGGGGTTATGCTCTATGCAGGAAAGCGCGAAACAGTGAGAGTTCATAGTTTAAACTCAGTATATGGTGTATATCTATACCAAACTCTATATGGCAGTGCCAGAATTTCCCCCTCTCACTTAGCTACAGAATGTAGCACAGAAGCAGACCCATAGTTGAGATGGCAAATTAGAGTTAATTTGGATATCTGTGCACTGTGCTGCTATGGTCATGTTTACATTAGGAAATAAGAGAGGACAAGGCATGCTCTCTGACCATGCAAACAAGTGTCATGGCATGACCCATGTCTTTTGGTTTGCCCTGTGTGCCTCTTGGGAGTAGTCCCTGCCTCATGCTAAAGCCCCGAGCTCTATGGCCAGTTCTGTGTGCAGGATTGCTTCTGAGCCCTGCTAGTAGAGACTTAGTGACTGACATTCATCTTTATGCTTTAAACTGATGCAAATGGCACCGAGGTAAAACTGAAATGTAAATACAACTGTCTGTCCAGGGGTCTGTGCTGCTGCTACTGTAGTGATGTCTGTGTGTAGCTGAACTCTGGAAAACTGCCTGCTGGAGACATTAGCTCATTTGCTTTGCGGAAACTCTTCATGTCCTTCAAGAGAAGCATGTGGTTAAGTGTTTTGCTGGAAGGAGGCCTCTTCCATACTGATTTGAAAAATTGTCTTCAAGGCAATGTGACACTCATTTTCTCATCTCTCCTTTAACTCTTCTGCTGTTGCACAGTCCTACTTATCTTTATTACTGCAGTTGCCATCTCCATCTTACCTCTCAATATATTCTCATCTTTCTTTTCCATTTTTAAACTTAAGCCTTTCCTATACTTTCAAATGCACCCTACATCTGACTTTTTTTTCAAACTAGCCTGTGAGAGACTCTGTATCCTTCCTAGATTGCTCTCAATATATGCATATTTGTACAAAGTGTTTTGTGATAACTGCTGTTCATTGTGTGGGCTGCTTCTTTGTACTAAATCTGGAAAGATAAAGAAGATTTTAAATAGAAGAAATCCTATGTTCAATCAGTTCTTCCTTTTTGTAAGAGCTGGTAAGGGACAATATTTGAAAAAAATTATTTTCCACAGTTTTTATTGTTAGTTAATTGTTATGTACCTGAATTTAGAGACAGTTTGATGAGGAAATTTCATTTATACTGTGGTGCATGGTTGAGCTTATCCTAAGAGCCATTATTTAATAATTTTTGATAACTAATAATTCAGGCCATTCTATTATTTTCCACACATCTGATAGGACCTGAGTAGGCATGCCTTTAAATAAATGCATCTCTGATACTGCAGGGTCTAAATAGAGCACCTGTAGAATTTATTCAAATTTGTGTAAGATAAGAAATAGATGTAAGTGGACAAAGTCTCTACCCCCAAAAATATGTCACATAAGCTTGAAAATGCATCCTCCAAATTATTCTGTGGATGAATAGAAAACAACTGGCAGTCATCAGTAAAATACAATGCTTCACAAAATATAGTCTAATTAATTTTACTAAAGGTACAATTGCAAGAAATATAATGACTGGCAGTAGAAAATGCCTAGTCTTTTAATGCTCTGTTAAATACAAGTGTTCTTAAATGACACTGTAGGTACCTAGATAATTTAGTATCTGTTTCAGATAGCAGCTGGACAGTTTAAACTAACTAAAACTCAAAAAAAATCCTGTTTTGTTATTGTCTGGAAAAAATACCATTGAATTTAATGGGAAAAAGACAAGACCTTAGTTAGGTTGTAAAATATCATGAAGGATTTCTGACTTTCAGAAGACATTGTGCTTTCCAGTAAAATAATAATAAGTGTGGCTAATCTTTCACTGCTTAAATTTTTATTTCTTAAATTTGTTAGAAAGTGCATAGTAATAATTCTATTACTTTCTTTTTGAAATGAAATGTGTAGGTCCTTAAGGCAGGGCTATCTTCCAGTGATGTATATATAAAGCTTGGGTGCTGACTGAGATTTCTAGGCATAGCCACACTGCAATTTATAAATATCTACAATAAAATGTTTCTTATAGAATCTGTTTGGATTTGATTCAAGAATGAATAAGTCACTTCTAAAGATTCTGGTAAATAAACTCCAGTTGTGTCTTGTGCACATGCTGAGCTTCAAGTAATATGCTAATTACTCTTAAAATTAACGCAATCTGCAGTCTACAAGAAAATACTCAACAAGTCTTCAGTCATATGAACTTTTGAACGCAGAGATTTAATAAATATCAAGAGACGGTCTCTTAATAAAGGCTTTCATCAGGGTTTTAATGTTCTTCATTCTGCACTAAACTGGAGAATTTACAGATAAGAAAAGTGCATCACACAGACATACACAAGTCTGTGGGACCAGACGGGATACACCCGAGGGTGCTGAAGGAGCTGGCTGGGGTGCTCGCCAAGCTGCTTTCCATCATTTACCAGCAGTCCTGGATGACCAGGGAGGTCCTGACAGATTGGAAATTGGCCAATGTGACACCCATGTATAAGAAGGACCCTCCTTATTGCAGGCCTGGGAAATTACAGTCCTGTCAGCTTGACTTTGGTGCTTGGGAAGCTGATGGAGTGTTCGGATTCTAGAGGGCTTTCTGCGAGAGAATGGCCATGTGAGCAATTCTGTGTGAGAACAAGACTGATAAGAGCCTCAGCGGAGCAAGAATGTGATACGGACATAACCCTGAATGAGGGGGGAGAAACACCGAGACAAACAACCCCCAGAAGGGGTTGGGACGGAAGAGGAAGTTACACCAGGCAGGTGCCTGGCAAGGCTGATGTGGCACTTTTTATCCAATCATAAGAAATTTACAGTGCGGGCTAAGTTAACTGTCCAGTCTTGAGGACTTGTACTGCATGTTACTCACGTGTGCGGGAGATTATAAAAGGGCTTTCTTAGTTGTAACAAACGGGCATTGCTTGATCACATTGGTCGTGTGCGTGCTCAGCTCTCCCGCAGTGGAGCAGCTCATCCTGAGTACCATCACACAACACATGCGAGACAACCAGATGCTCAGGCCCAGTCAGCATGGGTTTATGAAAGGCAGGTCCTGCCTGACAAACCTGATCTCCTTCTACAACAGGGTGACCTGCTCATTGGATGAGGGAAAGGCTGTGGATGTTGTTTACCTTGACTTCAGTAAGGCCTTTGACACCGTTTCCCACAGCATTCTCCTGGTGAAACTGGCTGCTCGAGGCTTGGATGGGCACACGCTTTGCTGGGTAAAAAACTGTCTGGATGTTCGGGCCCAGAGAGTTGTGGTGAATGGAGTTAAATCCAGTTGGTGGCCGGTTACGAGTTGTGTCCCCCAGGGCTGGGTTTTGGGGTCACTCCTGTTTAACATCTTTATTGATGATCTAGACGAGGGGATCGAGTGCACCCTCAGTCAGTTTGCAGATGACACCCAGTGGGTGGGAGTGTTGATCTGCTCGAGGGTAGGGAGGCTCTGCAGAGAGACCTGGACAGGCTGGAGCGATGATTGATAACTGGCTGGACATGATCCAGCAGTGTGCCCAGGTGGCCAAGAAGGCCAATGGCATCCTGGCTTGTGTCAGCAATAGCGTGGCCAGCAGGGACAGGGAAGGGATCTGACCCCTGTCCTCGGCACTGGTGAGGCCGCCCCTCGATTCCTGTGTTCAGTTTTGGGCCCCTCACTACAAAAAGGACATTGAATGACTCGAGCGTGTCCAGAGAAGGGCAACGGGGCTGGTGCAGGGTCTGGAGCACAGGTCGTACGGGGAGCGGCTGAGGGAACTGGGGGTGTTTAGTCTGGAGAAGAGGAGGCTGAGGGGAGACCTCATCGCCCTCTACAGCTGCCTGAAAGGAGGGTGCAGAGAGCTGGGGATGAGTCTCTTTAACCAAGTAACAAGCGATAGGACAAGACGGAATGGCCTCAAGTTGTGCCAGGGAAGGTTTAGACTAGATGTCAGGAAGTATTTCTTTCCAGAAGGGGTTGTTAGGTGTTGGAATGGGCTGCTCATGGAGGTGGTGGAGTCCCCATCCCTGGAGGTGTTTAAGAGTCGGGTCGATATAGCGCCAAGGGATATGGTGTAGTTGGGAACTGTCAGTGTTATGTTAATTGTTGGACTAGATGATCTTCAAGGTCTTTTCCAACCTTAATGATTCTGTGATTCTGTGATTCTGTAAATTGTATATGATGCCTTGGGAATATAATATAGTTGATTGCTCCAGCTTCAAATGTCTGGAATAGATGTGTGAGAGAATATCCCTTGCCAAAGAGCTTTATACGCTCTTATATGCTTCCTTGAAAAAGCTGAACCTCTACTTCTGAAGAAAATTTTGAGATAAAATCTATTAGGAACCTTTACCTTATTCTAGAAATTAACTCCAAGAAATGTGCTAATGAGACCACTGATCATTCTCTGCTTAGAATGAATCAAATACACATTTTCAAGTGAGAAAAATAGAGATTTTTTTTCATGAGCTATGGGAAACGTCAGGCCTCAGGACTGAAAAAAGTCTTTTATGATGCCCTGGGCTGCAGCATGTAGTGAAGTGGCTAAAAGGGTTATAACACATTAAGACTCTATGGACTGACATGCCACCATCCCAGTGATTTTGTTCTTGTGATGCTCGAATGGGCTGATCCAGTTTTGAAGAGTGTGACACTTCAGGTCATACTACATTCTTTTTGTGATACACTGGTGCTATCCCCCACGTCATGGCTCCCTTCCCTCTTCCCTTATTCGCACTTCAGAAAATGTTCCTATTTAGTTTGGGGCTGCAGGACCACACCAAGGGCAAGAGGCATCTGGTGCTGAAGTCCCGCTGATGCTGATCTAAACCTGGCCCCGACCTTTTGTACATGGTTGTAAAAAATCAGGCTGATTCACTGGACATTCATACTCTCAGTGTTTCAGCCTGTTAGCCTTTTCTTTCTGTAATGTTTGGTATTTTAAATATTAAGAATTCAAAAGCTTGTGCATGGTATCTGTTGTGTTTGGATCTTTGGGTCTGTCTCAACCAGGCACTATTTCAATCAAAATATCTTGTGAGCAAAAGCAACTTTTGGCACAGTTGCAACTATTTAGCTAGCTGGAACTTAAATACTCTATTTCTGTAGCTATTTTCAAATGAATTTATGGATTTGATGTAAGCTCATTTTTTCTGTAGGAACACTGTTTGAAAAGGCATCTTTTGAAGCCAAGGTCAGAGTTTCAGCCAGCCATGAACAATGCAGCATTTTAATCTCTGTGTTATTACTATGTATAATTTTATGGGAGCAGCAGTCTAAAATATAAATCATGTCTGTGTTATCATGGCAGTAATCATTTGACCAACACTGCTCTTTGGAATCCTTATAATATTTTTTTTTTTTTTTCAAACTATCAGTACCCAAAGGATTCCTGGTTTTTCTTTTTCTAAAGTACAATTTTAAAATTACGTTGGCTTTTTTTCCTCTATTCAGCCACAAATCAAAAGTATTTTTCATCAGTTTTGCTAGCGTTCACTATAGAATTAAACCTGACATAAACACTAAATGTACTTTAGAGGAAAGAGACCTCTTAAACTTTCATTCTTCAAAGTGTCTGCTTGTCAAAATCAGAAAATCAAAATCAGGGGAGGGAAACCACATATTGTATGGTAACAAACAAACAAATAAAACACAAAGGATTTTTCTTTTCAAACCTGGCATGTGCTCCAGAATAGTTCTTACCACGGGAACACTTGATTAATCTCAGCAGCTTCCACTTTTCCCAGTTGGGTACTGTCCTGTCACTTCTTCTGATAATTGCAAATACAAAGCTGTTTTACATACAATAATGTGTGAGCAAATTGGTGTTCCTGCTCATTTTGCCAAGCTGCAGAAGCATATTCTCAAGTATATTGCACATACTGGAAAATGCATTTACCCAAGGGAAAACATGCCCCAGAATAATTTATGATCAGCCTTGTGCTAGCAAAATACAAGGAACATGTTGTCCTCTCCAGAGCACTGTGATGCAGTTTCACTAATATAAAATTAGACTAGGCTGAGACTAGTTCCTCTGAATGATTGCACAATGGACAACTGGTTTTGAGTCCTGCACTGGGTTTGTGGTTTCCTTTGGGTGTATTGAGCTCTACTAAAGGACTCAAGCCTGTCACAACCATGGGATAGTGGGGCCAGATTCTGCAGAGTTCTCCCCAACAGCAGTGGGAGGTTCATGACTTCAGTGCATACTCTGTTAGACCCATAGTTCACTTGATAGAATTGGGAAACAATCTGCCAATATATTTTTTTTCTCTCTCTCTCTCTCTTTTTCTGCATCTGTTTTTTGTTTGTTTGTTCATTTGTTTAATTGTGAGGGAAAGAGAGATGTAGGGGGGGTGAAGAGAGAGAGAAAGAGAAAGAGGAAGAATGACAGAGAAAAATTCCTCTGATACCTTCAACCTTCATCAGGGAAGACGGTGATCCCTGTGGTCATCTTCCAACAATTACTTCTGAGCTTTCTGAGGTGGGTGCTTGCCTCAGGCTTGAACTATCATTAATTTTTACCCTAACATCCAACTCACATCTTTGGAGCATGGGATTTTAAGAGTGGGGAGTGGGAGGAGAAAGGGGTCAGCACACCACTGTCCTTCGCCTGCTGCAACATTGGTGTTGGTGGTGCCCCCAGACTTGTCCTGTGTCTTCTCTGCAGAGCCAAGAAGTGATTGCTTGGCATGGGGTTGCCAGCGATGCCTGTGGTGCAGCCTGCAGCCCAGCTAGGGAACAGTTTCTACCCAATGGTCATAAAGTCTTTTGGTTGAACCCTCTTGTTCCTGGGCAAACCAATGTCAGTATTAGTAGGCTAGCCCAAAGAACAAAGAACCACTGCTGAAGGGCATCAAGGGGAGACAGTATCTGGCAGAAATATATAATTGTGGTTTGCTTATACTTACTACTAAAAAGTTGTACAATAACATGTGGTCAACACTGACCAACAGACCTCATTATTAGCCTAACTTCAAAAGCACAGTACCCCTCGGTAACTGCACTGACTGTGTTGTATATAAGGCATAAACCCCCCCATAATTTGTGACAAAATACAGTAGAAAATAGATTAATATAGAATTAAAGAAATTTTTTTTAAAAATCAGACAAATGTTTTCATTGTCCTTAATTTTTCCCCCCTTTAGTTTTTCTCCTACTGATTTTCCACCAGCACAATGGGGTTCTGGGGCAAAATGTTGGTTTCACAGAGACCAGCTTTGCATTTATAAACTTCAGCCCACAAACACATCTCTGAGACTTTGCATTTACTCTTTGTAGAAAAACAGGTTTTGCTTTCTTTTGCCTTTTAAAAAATAATGATTAATGTTAAAATGAAGCTACTTTTCAGATGTGCCTTCAATACAAATGTCTGGGGCCAGTACAGGAGTAAAAATGAAATTGTGTAGCCTGATCTGGGGAGGGCTGGTCTTCATGATGCAAGAGCTCTTCCTGATTTTGTCTGCAAAATGATCAAATTGTGGTGAGACCATTGCCAACCTGAAGTTCATTTGGATAGATTAGTAGAGCTAGATTCTGACCTTCCTGATGGAGAAGTCCACTGAAACTTGGTCATTGTTTTTGAATGAAAAATGTGATGATCCAGAGCATGAGAAAATAAAACAGAAACTGACTGAAGAAGAGCAAGACCTTGTCTACTACACTGCTCTGTAGAGACTGAGATAGTTGTGGGGAAGGAGAGGACTAACACAGCTTCACCTCATGCCTTCCTGTTGTCCTGTAGGGTCTCTGTGGCTACTCCAGCTCTGAAAAATGAACATAAATAAGGTAAATAAGTGCTAAGCTGGTGGGGCAGGGGGAATTAAAAATCAAACCTAAAGATGTAGGTCTCATAATCTATGAAGATATTGTTTTTCATTAAAACAAAGAAAAAAAGATGCCTGATTTTCCCCTACTGGTGAAAGCTACTGCAAATGGCAGTTTTGGGTTCCAGCTGGGATTGACCCCATCCTTAGAGAGCGCAGGTGGTGTTTTACAGTTCTGCCAAGAAAAACAGTTTACAACAACAGCCTGGTCTGTGTGGGAACCTTGCAGGCAGGGGCTGTCTGGAAGAAATTTTGATGTTGTGCATTTCCTCCCCATTGTGGTGACAATCCCCTTGTTGATTTGTCTCTTGCAAAGACCACCTGTTTGCCTTCATTTCAGTCCTTTCCAAATTGTTTCTGCTTGAAAATGGTAGTCTATAGTTTAGAGCAAAGTAAATAGCTAAAATAATTGTAGTTTTGCTGGAAGAATAGCTTTTTAATTTGTTTGTTTAGCTTATGCTTGACCTAAAATAAATCAGTTTATTTACTTTGGAAATATATTAAGCTTAAAAAAAAAAAAAATATATATATATATATATATTTAAACAATAACTGGAAAATAAATTTTGAAAGTATAAAATAGTGAATATTTTCATCACAGTGTATTTTTTAAAGTTTTAAAATCAAAGCTATTCAGTACATTTAACATGAACTTGCACATACTTTAATTGACTAAAGTCTTCATTTCTGATGAGTAAATTATCTGTCTAAAGAATCTGACATCCTACTGTAGGAAGGCTTGTTGTTACAGGGCCTGACACTGTTCATTTTGATTACCTCTGTTTCATTTTGATACCCTCTGTTTGTCTGAAGGGAAGTAAAATGTCATGTGTTTCCAAAGTAGAATTTAGGACCTTGAGTTACTTTAGATACCAGACCTTCTGGTACGACCACATGCTACACTGCAGAATGCGTGCTTGTTCTTTACTGATTTTCTTAGCATGAGGGCTGTCTAACAGGAAAATCCTTTTGACTTGAGAGGTTTACAACTTTAGACACTGCTCCTAAATTCTTTGTTTATTTTCTACATGTTTTATATTCTGAATATTTTCTGGATATTCAGACTGAGAATTTTGGATAAATGTATCTTCAGAAAAAGACCAAGCATAGCTCTAAAGGATTTCTTGGCATTTCCTTGCTTTTTCTGACAAACCAGAGCTGACATGAACTTGGAGACCACTGTAGTCTAGTCTTTGAGCAGCCAGTAGCACCACTGTGCCCTGGGGAGTATTTAGCCATGACAGGACTAAATTAGTTCCTTGTGTATCACGAACTGTGTCTAGAGTTGAAATACCCCATAACTAGGTGGGACTATATTCTATTCAGATTTAATATTGACATTTAGAACTACATGAATGACAAGGATAGTGTGGATTTAACAAATTATTATTTCAGCATTATAATTTAATGTTCTATAATGTAATGAGTAATTGTATGTAAAATGTAATCCTCAAGATTGTTTTGAGGTGACACCACATGGATATCTAAGGTGACACTCAAAGGCACTCTAGCCTTCTTTGTAATTTCACATACTCAGAAGTCATGGCTGTCATGAGCAAAACCTTGCACATCACCTGATGGACCTGATCCAGCTTTGTGTTAAAATACATGGAGTGCCCAAATATACTCTACAGACCCATCACATGCTTGTGTTGTCATTAATTGGTGGATACTCTTCTCTCCACATGACAAGGAGTGCTGGAAAAAAGGATTGTAGAGAGAGTGCTATAGACTGAACGTCAGTCCATTCTGCCAGAAGTAATTTGGGCATCTGTGATGTGAAGTTATTTCAATTCACCAGGCTCTTATCTATTATATTATTGGTACCACATTTGATTAGAACTTCTATGCCAGTTTCAATAGCTGAGCATCATTAATGTACTGCCTAGTATAGTTTATATTTGACATAATATTGCATTTCATATACACATAATATTGCTGATCAAATACACATATATTCGCCACATTGATTTTTATGCTTACAGGAATTCTACATAGCCTATTTAATATGCCATGTGGAGTTTAATTCTACTAAGACTGAAAACATAACCAAATCACCTTGCAAGCTCAATATTACTGGAATTTTTTACAGTTACCCATAAGCACAGTGAAATATTTATCTGGTTTTATACCTGAACTGTAATAGTTTAATGATTAATTAATTTTTAATTTAAGATCTATTATCCAATTTAAACTTACTTTGGGTTTTAGTTGCCATGCTTGGAAATGGTGTAAAAGGTGTCCCTTGAACATACTGACTGACTTGAAGCAGTTGCTGTAATAATCCTTCTAACACTAAATTTTAAGAGTATTTGCACCCAGGGACCTTGTTTAGTCTATTACTATAAAGGATGCAAATGATTGATACTGAAGCATGGAGCAAGACCACAGTAGGCCATGGTTAAATGGAGAAGATGGAGGAGCTGAGCTGCTCCTGAGCGAAGCTTGGGGCAATGGCTCTAGAGAGAGCAAGAACTGAGCTTGATGCAAGAGTGTTTTGCATTTGGTTTGGGAATTGACACTGCTTTTAATAGTCACCTCTACTGAATGAGCTTGGACTAAAACTAATACGAGCCCTATCAGTAGTCCTGCAGGTAACAAATCCTCTGTAGGACAGAACCTCTTTGAGGTCATGGCACACCATGTGATTTCACTATCTGCTCTCATTAAGTTTACAGCAGTTTCAATCTAGTCTGACTCTGGAACTGGGCTTTTCTTAGCCTGGACTTGCCGAGCAACATTTATTGGTACTTTAAACACAGGATCTTTGAATAAACATATTAAAATTTGCATAATACTAATTTAACTGGAGCTAATTACAGCTGAATAACATGAAAGATTAGGAATACAAATGGTGTATTTTCCAAGTGTTGCCTCATTCTTCAACATTTTTTGTATTTATTTGCTTATAGAAATGATGTAGGACTGCCTATACAGAGAACAATCACTTATTTTAGTTTCTAAGTAACACATATGGTTCAGAAAAGCTGTCAGAAATGCATCCACTGATTTCCTATTTCCATTTCTCTGTTAAAGTGAGCAAGTAAATATGTTTGAAAATGTGGTGTTTTTTTTTTTTTTATTATTATTTTTTTTTTAATTAATGCATTCATAAATGTACCATTTGTTTATTGGTTTCTGAATGGTAGAGCTGTTTTCCACAGTAAACATTCAGCTAATATGTTTTCACCTGCCAAAATCTCTCCAAAATTGTATATCCAATAGCTGTTGTTTAGATAGACATGATGGTATCTGTAGCTGAAAATATTTAGTAGTCTTCCTTTATTTTGATTCCAAATAACAGATATAATATGGTGAAAATGTATGGCTGAAAAAATGTATGTGATGGGGAGGGGAGCTGAATCTTGTCATCTCTCCTATGTCCAGACCTTTCTGACTTCTGAGTTTCATGTGTGTAGGGAAGATCAGCACAGCCCAGGGAGGGAAAATCACAAGAGCATGGGGAGCTGTGGGTGGATAAATAATATAACTGTTCTGCAGAAAGGATTCATGCAATCACAGAATAATTTAGCCTGGAAAGGACCTAGGGAGCCACTCTTCCCAAAACAATGCAAACTGCAAAGTTACATTAAGTTGCTCAGAGCTTTGTTCAATTGGTTTTAGATGTCTCTAAGGGCAGAGATTGCCCATCACTTCTGGGCATCTGTTCCAGTATGTGACCAGCCTTATTCTGAAGGGTTTTTTATCGAGTATCTAACCTGATTTGCTGCAAATTTTGCCTAAATGTATCCATCTTAATTGGAATTCTTTAGTTTCCCTCTGTAGTGAATAGAAAGAATGAAGCCCCTTCTGTAGTCTTTTGAAAGGGATTGAACATCCTCAGGACGCAGGGGGAGCCCATATAATATGGAGAAATGGTCATAAGGCACTTCTATATAGTCAAAGTTGGGTGAGGAGGATCCTGTCTAATCTGACAAAGACTTTGCATGCACTTTGAGTGGACTCTCATGAAAAGTATTGTTGGAGCACTTTCTCACTGAGTCCAAAGGATTCTAGCTCGTACTCTAAATGCAGCTGATTTTGCTGTTTGGGATTGTTTTTGTACATTGACTTGTGATCCCCAGCTTAGCTCCCACTGCCTGACTCCTGAGTCTTTATGAGAGATGGCAGCTTCTCTTCTTGGCTGTCTGGCTCTGAAACTTTTAGCTCTTGCAGAGTGAGCACTTAGTGAGTTTCTGCCACAAAACAAGTCTGCAATTTGGAAGTCTCGATCTTTTTTAACTAGACAATTTTTAATGAGATAATAATTTCATTATACACTCCATTCGTTGCTCACTGATGCTATAAATGGCTCATTCTGTGGGTAGGTGCCATATATATTACTATTCTCCTGAAATACTTTTAATGCTATTTTTGCTATTTCTTAGCACTTAATTATATATTATAGTCCATATTGTATGCATGCTGCAAATGGGATTTTTTTGTTTACCATTTGTTGACTCCTTAAACTTTGTTACATATTCATTTTTGTTTCATTTCAGTGTGAAATTCTCAAGTACTGGCATCTGAGCAGAATGATTCACACCATAGGTCTGGAAGAACTAAGCGAAGTTTAGTATTCCTTCTTCTAATAGTAGAACACTTTTAGACTAAATAGTCTTTCTTTTAAAAATTTTTTTACTTGGTTATTTTTTCACATTAGGAATTTTACATAGGAAGGTTTTTAATTAGGAGAAATAAGGTGGGGTTTTTTTTTATGAAGAGAACTATTGGAGGAAAAGCAGAAAACAACAAACAAAAAACCAAAGAGAGAAAGAGGTAGTGGAACAGCTGTTGAGAAAGAACTGTAAGAAGGGGAATGATTTCAGCCAAGAACTCACAGCTCTTGCAGGCAGCCTTAATGAAGGAGCAGCAACAACACTGCCTGCATGGTCAGGGGAAAATTTATCTGTGTGGAACTTGCTTTATCTATAGGAGATGGGTATCATTAGTTCTCCTTTCGAGTAGGAAATATAGTATGAAACTGCTAAGTTTGGTTTCACAATTAAGAAATTTTGAAGCCACAGTTCATGTCTATTATTACTAGTAATAATAATCATCAGCATAATAGTAATAGCATCTTTATCCAAATGTCTTCAGATATCAAGATAGCTAAGATCTGTGTGGGACTGAGCCATGAAGTTCAGGCTGGTTCATGTTCAAGGGTAGTAATCCACATTTGACTCATATTTGTTGTAAAGTTGATAAGGCAATTTGTAAACATTTCAGAAACAGACACTATACAAGAAAATACAGAAAGTATTTTTGAATTTTCTTCTTTGGTGATCTGAATCTACTTATGCAATGACAGAGGTAGTCTAGATGAAAGCTTTGACACTTCAGATTTTAAGGAAAAGATGTTTGTCTGCCTTTCACTTCTGGGTTAATGTGTTGGCATAGAAGGCTTTGCTTAAGAAGTTATATGTGTTTGTTTTGTTTTGTAGTTATGTGGACTGGAATAATATTTTTTTACTTAGGTACCAGGAAGATTAATTAAATAGAAACAAAGAAAATTAAAATAAAGCAAGTCTAGACTTGATAGGCCAGACACACTTGTGCTGGGAAGAGAAGGATAAATTGCAGCTCTTTTCCAGTGCAGGGCTCTGAGGAAGGCTACATGGTGTTTCCACAAACAGCTCTCATTAAAGCTTCCCCTTCTGGAGGCAGCGTCTGTTCCCAGACTGTGTTCTTGGTTCAGCCTGCCAAATTAATACTACAGACACATCCACTACTCACAGCTGCCTTCGTTCTGGCACCAAGTAGGGCAGACAAGTGGAGAGAACATGGCTGAAGTCCTAAGCATACTTCATCTCCTCCAGGCATGAGTCTGGTTGCAAGGGGACAGGGGGGAGAGCAGCTGTCCATCTCCCTCTGTCCTTCCTGCTAAGCTTCTTCAGTCTCAGGCTTCTCTCCAGCCTGGACATACCTGTCCTCAATCATGTGCCCAGGGTCCTTCCATTTACTCCATATCCTTTCCCCAGTCTTGCAATATTACTTTTGTCCAATCCCTTTCAGACTTTCCTGGGTCTTCTGAGTTGAATTCCCCATCCTTTTTACTAAAGCTCCACAACTCCATTTTTTGTGGCTCCATGAGCAATTTTTTCCTCATTTATGACAGTATCCAAACCAATATTTAGTGAGGGAAAACCAGGAACTAGCAGAAGCAAAGGCCTTCGTTAATTTTACATTATCCTTGCAGACAAGCAGGTTATTAACTGCTCGCTCAGGCTGGTCTGTTGAAACATAAAACCAGTCGGAATGCCTGTAGGAGAAAATTCTCTTTTAAGTGTTTTATGTATCTTTCTTGCCCTGGAAAGGTCTCATGTATTGCAGACATAGATTTCCCCCAGACTATCATGTCATCAGATTTTCCAAAGAAAACAGTCAGGTTTCATCAGCATTACAGTGCAAAACTTCTGAAGCAAAAGCCTGGTGCTAGAGGTTCGTGTGTGGCCTTTGTATGTGTGCCAGTCTAAATAAACAGGCTCATGATCGCAGGAGGCAGCAGAGAAACAAACAAAAAACCCAAATAAACCCAATTCTTCATGAGGAGGTACATATAAATTGGTCTATTGGGTCTGTGCCCTGTTTGGAGCAGTAGATAAACCACATTTTGATAAAATTTGCCATTAGTATTCCTATTTTATCATAAGGATTATGGACAATATCATCAAGGCTTCTGATTTTAGTGACTTTTAACTTCTGTAACATTCATCTTTGCATGAAGTCTCACCTCATTCCCCCCAACTGTGCAGCTGTTACAGGCTGGCAATACAAAAAGGATTATAGGATAGATTATATGGTTTTTGGACAGTCATAAACATGATAGAAAGTAATGAAATACTGCATAGATGCACATGAGGCATTTAATATTCAAGCTTTCAAGTTGTGTATTGTTAAAATGATGTTAATTTAAAGAACAGCTTGAGTATTAAAACAATTTCCAAAACATCTATTCAAGTAAAAGTATGACTTAAATAACACAGAGAAATATCAAAATCCTTTATTTTTCTCAGGGAACAGTTTTGAAGAGCCTAAAGCTTACCTACCTCTTTCACATTCAAAGAGACCTAAGTGCCAACATTTCTTAGGCTTTTGAAGATCTTATTCTAAAACTACAAAAGCAGGAACTAATGAGCTATCCCCCCCACCTGCTCCACTGGCATCCCTGTACCAAAACACCTCAGAGGAGGGCAGTTGTTTAAAACTCTTTGACTTAACTCAGTTCTCTATTCCCAAAACCTTGGAGTAGGAAAAGCTATTTTTTTTCATTATACGGCCTGTTGTTTCAGAGATCAGGCCAGATTATCTTAATGAGTTTGTTGGACCTTAGTGTCTATGAATCCTTCCTGAAGCCCTCCGGTGCTTGATGTTTTCTTATGTGGCTCTTCACTTACGCAACGGAGTGTGCTGTCAGCAGAGACAGAGCTGTAGCGCTGCTCTTTAAATAGAAGAACTTGCTTGCTTTGTGGAGCTAGTGGCTTCTTTCATCAGTCATTTTGCCACTCTAAACCTTCAGGCAGTTTTATATATAAAACAATGATATGTGGTTGATATTTTAATTACTTTGTTGGCCATGAAGTTACTCTTGGGCAGAAACAACATGAATAGTAACTGCTAGAATGTGATCAGGGTGGGATCGGAATAGCTTGATAGTCCTTAGGAGTCTGGGAAAAATCCCTGTCAGTCCAACACTAACAACATTCAGAGAAGATTTGTAGGCTGCTGGCTATGGTTCTGTGGCAGCCTATCCACAGACTTAACTGAAAAATGAAGGGAGAAAAAAAGATGTGCCCATCATTAATGAGGGAAATTCTTGATGCAAATAACCATTTTTATACTAACCAGTGAGGTTTCTGACTTCCAACACAAGAGTATATGTAAAGATTATTGTCATACCCTTACATAGCCATGGTATGTCTGATGCAGATGGTATTCTAAAGTCTGTGATGACCAAGTCTTAATAGTCCTTCCATCAAGCCCAAAATGCTTTTGCTATTGGGCCAATAAGGAAATATTGACTCAGAAAAACATCTTGGGTCATATAAATCTAAGTGAGGATGAACTGTGAATAAACACTGAGTTTGTATGTATAAATCCCAGATGTTCACCAACTATTTTTCAAAAAATATTTATATTATATAAAGTTATGTACTTATCACTATTTAATTTCTAATTCCATGTTCTTTTTTCCCACCTGCTATATTCTGTATAATCTTTGAATAATGCTTGGTCAATTAAATAAACAATGTACAAAATAATAAATGGTTTGTGTCTGGCCTAACTTGTGTCTTTTGCTATATGTAATTTTTTATTTTATATCTTTCTTCAAATCACCTTCCTCAGAGCTGAACCTCTCAAAAAATGAGTAATTACTTAAAGAGGAAATTTACTGGAAATATTTAATAGCTACTGGGGATCTGTGCAAAAGCATCCCACTGACAACGCTGTCTACATTTCTGCGTAATGATAATCCTCCTCCTTCCACTCTTCCTACTTTTTTTGTTACAAGTAGTAACTTTGGTAGAAATGAAAGAGAAAAAAATCTGCACTTTAAAAATCTCATGCCACCAGAGAATTTTGCCTTACTAGACATTTTCTTGATAATCTGTTTTGAGCAGCTCTAACAAGCCAGCTTCTTCTGGGAAAACACCTAAAAATCTGTAATTTCATTACATCACTGGGATAAATGACCAACATGACATTATTGCTTCAGGGATGAAATAAATTACCCTGCACCTGAGGAGTGGATGTCACGGTAAACCCTGGCACCTCCATCCCTGGACAGCCACTGTGGTGTCTCCTCTTGTGTCTGTTTGCAAACTTGAGACCCTGTAACTATGATCAGCTCCTCTCCTCTCCTCTCTCCTCTCTCCTCTTGCCTTGCATCTCCATTAGACAGACTCCAGCAGCAAAGGCAAGAGTACACATCTAATGTGAGAGCTCAGGGTAGCTGTGACAGTACTGACACACTGATTAGGCTGAGCATTTCCTTGGCCATTTCTGGTGTTGCTGAAGGGAATGAGGCACAGCAGCCATGGGTAAGGTACTATACTGGCAACTGCCTGGGCTAAGTCTCATGGTGACCTCTTAAATCTGCCCTTGTCTATTTTCAAATGGTGTAACTAGGAAGGAAGGAAGGAAGGAAGGAAGGAAGGAAGGAAGGAAGGAAGGAAGGAAGGAGCTCTCTTATCTTACTTACATGGTAGTAGGTATGTC
This sequence comes from Athene cunicularia, assembly GCF_003259725.1. Classification (NCBI taxonomy): domain Eukaryota; kingdom Metazoa; phylum Chordata; class Aves; order Strigiformes; family Strigidae; genus Athene; species Athene cunicularia. The sequence goes on along the minus strand of NW_020799092.1, from coordinate 48,760,577 downwards.
CTCTGTGTCATATCACCTACCCCAGCACAGGGCTGAGGAAGGCCATCTACTCCTTTTTTTTTTTTTTTTTTTTTTTTTTTTTTTTCCGTGTGATTCCAAATAAGGAAAATACATGGGTAAATCTCAAGTCCCAGAAAACAGCACAAAAGCAGGAAAATTACTAATTCTGTTTGTTGTTCCTAAAGTCCTGAAGAAAATCCCAAGTGGTCTTTAATTCAGAACTATTTTGACTAGAATATTAGTTTGTCACACTGATGTGGATGGTCTGAGAAAAGCTCATTTTAATCTGAAAACTTAACTTTTGGTTTCTGTGTATAGTTTGTCTTCCCCTCCTGTTTTTTTCAAGATACTATATTCTACTTCTTTTGCGCTGTTTCTATTTGCAAAGCATACTCCATTTGACTGTTGATCTCAGTTATTTAATATCCTTGTCGAATTTGGCAGTAAAGCAAAATAAATGATTGCTTCTTTAAACTTATTTTTGTTTCTTAACTACTTGAAATGTAAAAACTTGTAGCTGTAGCAATGCAACTTTGGTATTTAAGTCAAAGTGTCTCAGGGGGAACTCACACCATGGGCTTCCACATGCCATAGAAAAACTGGAAAAAATGAATTGTTGTTATAGGATCGCAGAACCATTCATGTTAGAAAAGGCCCTTGGGATCATTGAGTCCAACCACCAGCCCTACTCTACAAAGTTCTCCCCTACACCTTATCCCCCAACATCTCATCTAAAAGACCCTTAAACACATCCAGGGATGGTGACTCCACTACCTTCCTGGGCAGCATATTCCACTGTCTGACCACTCTTTCTGTGAAATTTTTTTTCCTAATGTCCAGTCTAAACCTCCCCTGTTGCAATTTAAAGCCATTCCCTCTTGTTCTGTCACTAAACACCTGTGGGAAGACACCAGCACCAAACTCTATAACGTCTTCCAGGAAGTTGTAGAGAGGGATGAGGTCTCCCCTCAGCCTTCTCTTCCTCAAACTGAACAGTCCCAGCTCCTTCAATCGCTCCTCATAGGATTTATTCTTGAGGCCCTTCACCAGCTTGGTTGCCCTCCTCTGCACTCGCTCCAGCACCTTGATATCTCTCTCATATTGAGGTGCCCAAACTGGACACAATACTCCAGGTGTGGCCTCACCAGTTCAGAGAACAGGGGGACTATCACCTCCCTACTCCTGCTGGTCACACTATTTCTAATCCAAGCCAGGATGCTGTTGGCTTTCTTGGCCACCTGTTGAATCATCCTCAGAAGTACTGCAAACTCTAGACAGTTTACGCCAAGCAACTTCCCATTAGCAATTGAGATTTTTAGATAATGTAGTCCTATGTAAGATTTGGTAGTTGTCAGACTGGGATTTTCCTGTATGGATTAATCTGTCATTAAATAAGAGTTGGGAACCCCCCATTTGCTGTTCCACTTTAACAGAAAGTCATGGCACGAGGGACCCAGTGGCTTGCTTTAAACAGGAAAGATTTTTCTAACTTAAGCAGAACACATTTGTATTTCTTTAGTATAAATGCATCCATCCTATTCTCCTGCTGACACTGTGCTCAAGATAATGAAGTTGTTGCTCAGACTGAGTCATCACTGAGCAAATGAATGAAAAATACTCTTAAACACAGGACATAAGACTTAGTAGGTCATAAATACTATATATTGCTTAAGGTCACCTTAACAAGCATAATTTCCCTACAGCTGTCTTTGTGGTTATATTGTAAATTTAAGTAACTTGAATTATTTTTTTTTATTTATGTTTCATGGGAAATAACATTGCATTTTCTTATTCCTATTTGAATGTTGGAGATTAAAATCTGAGAGACTTACAGTTAGATGCAGTCTAAATGAGTAATTTTTTCTCGAATTGATGGCTGCAGTTATAATTACCCTGTTACCCTGTCCTGAGCTCACTTCCATTTGTTTCTTTGCTTCCTAAAACTAAATAAGATAACAGAAGTTTCAGAGTATTTGTGATGAGAGAACTTAAGTTAGCCAGAAATGAAGCTGTCTCTTCTAAACTTGATGAGGAAGATGCAGGAAGCTTGTTTAACTGATTATCAATATTTATTCTTTGCAATTAAACAGTATATAAGTTATGAGCAACCTTTTAGGCAATTTGAAACTTGTTTCATAATCTTGGAGGAATAGACATGTGAATGATACAATGATTTTATACAGCTGAGGATCAATAAGGGAAATCACTCTGAATCTTAATTACTAATAGATTAATGAAATAAAATATTATGGATTCATTAGACTGTTGAGATTGGGATTATATGATGGCACTGTTAAAGAGTATTGCACTCGATTGTCAAGATCTTCTGCTATCTTCTGTTCTAAATGATGAACCCAGAAGGCAGAGACTGAGAAATCTCTTCTTACCATGCTGTTATTAAAAGCTCAGAAGCATGGACATCTAAGCAAATCTTTCAGCTGCTTGTGATAATACTTATGACTATGAAAGGATGCCTAAAACATATCCTTATATGTCGAAAATATCCTCTCTGTGACTTTGTCATTCTTGGCTCTCTATGAGAAAACACTCTTATTCCTCAGCCCAATTTAATTTTTTTCAGTATCAAGAATGTTTCTAAAGCGTATTAACTGTAACAGATTTGAAAACTTAAACTGCTTCTAGTCAAGGCAAGAGGTATCTATGCTGAGGATGGGGAGACTGTGTACCATCTCCCACAGCATGTTATTTTGAGCACCATCGAGCAGTACTAACAGGAGGCTGTAGCCCTTCTTCTCCCATTTCTGAATTGCATGTAAACCCCCAAATTCAAGCAAAAAATAGTGGTCATAGGAAGCATAACTTATCATTTGGAACAGTAGACTGCCGTGCAAAACAGTAGGAACATAGATATGCTGTGGAAAAGATGGTTTAGTTGCCACCCTTCAGACCTCCATCTGTGCTATGTAGTATAAGAGGCGTTTGCACTTTGGGGTTTCTTAGCTTCTGGACACTGCTGTTCCCCAGACAGCACATGCTTAACAACTCTACAGTTAAGCAATACTGAGCTACTTAGATTTATCTTTTGAGCAAACTCGATTGGGATTCAGAGAGAAATCATCCTTCTGCCTTTTTTCCTCCCTCTCTCTTCTGACAGCTTAAAACTTTCTCAGGATTGTCTAGCAGATCAAGACCCACAAAACACAAGAGCAATCATTGCAGTCTTTCAATAGTGGGATGGATGTCAGCCTCCTAAATATGTACTATAAGCATGTCTGCAAGAAGAATGTAGATAAGCTGAGAGGCAAAATCTAGTTTCTTTGACCAAAATACAGGGTCAGGAATGTCTAGGGACGAGTGCCTATATTGTGGGGCTTGTGTTAGTGGTTACTGGGTTAGAGAGGTGCATGCTTTTATGAAGTGTTTAAAGTCTTTGATTAATCCAGAGAAGGAAAAAAGACGCCTAAGCACAAAGTGGTGACTATATATTTTCTAGTAATAGAATAACCTGTACAATTGGGAATTCTCCTGTAAAGAGACAGACTTGCACCTTCCCCAGGAACAAAATTAAATCAGGGGCTCCCAGATTCTGGGGGAGTATCAAGCTTCTTTTTGGTGTTGCACACAGCACAAATGCAGACATTTCCTAACTCTGGGGGCACTGAAGGGGTCAGCCCACCTGAGGTGTAAGGGACAAGCCTCATCCTGGGGAAACCACCTTCCTGACCATAGTCCCTCCCAGACAGATTCCACCTCAAGTTTAGGCCACTTTTTGAGTAGGCTTTAGAAAGCCCAATTAGTTATAACAGTCACATTGTCACCTATAGATAGGAAGTACCTACCTTCAAAACAGGATTTGTGTTGTGAATTCTCAAAGAGATGCGTAAGCTCTCCTATCCTTCCTCTTTCAGGAGGATTTTTCTGCTGATTAGGTAGTCGACTCCTTCTACAGCATAGTGATTTGTGTAACCCCTGAGACACCCACTTGTCTTTATCTTTGGAGGACTGGAAGGCTGTGGCCCTTCCACAAAGGATGGAGGGCTTAAAGTCAGGTGCTGAAAAAACTGAGCTTTAATCTTGGGAGAGGTATTAAGGGAGATCACCAACACAGTGAGGGGTCTGTGTAAGAATATTTACTCTTGGCTTGAGCAAACTCAGGATGAAAGTTTGCTTCCCTTTTGAAAAGCAGTCAACTTTTGCCCACTAATATTAGCTGGAGAGTGTACATTAAAACATCCCAATGGGGCATTCAAAGAATTAGCAGGGTTATCCTTGACAATCTTCATCTTCAAAGTGCTTTACAAACATTAAGGTCTAGTTTTTGACTGAAACACTTAGAAACAGTTGCTGTTGTTGTGTCCACCCAGTACTCCTCCTGCCTGTTCCTGGTTGGGTGGTTTGAGCCCTCCAAGTTCCTCTGATGGGAACTGAAAGCCTCCACCCCAGACATCAGAGTGAAGGGAGGAGTAATATCCCCATCCTTTCCCCTGTGGTGGGAACAGTCATTTCCAGCCATGGGCAGTTCTGAATTGTTCAACCCACATGGCTGGTACAGCTTCTCATTTTTGTAACTGAGCCTTATCTAGTCTTCTGTGGAGTAACTGGTATTCATAACTGGAAAGAAATAACACCAAAATTTCCTTGAAAATGATAATTCTAAATGCCTACTGCTGCTACAATCCAGGGATGCCTGCTTCAGCTGTTATGGTCAGTTCATATAAACTCTGTTTTGGAGGGAGTGCAAGTAATGAAATCTCAGAACAGGGTTTACAGGATAGATATACTTCTCTGTTACTCATTACATCCGTAAGCTTTACCCTTCTCACGATTTACTGATTTGTACCGTACAGAAACAGACTTGATGACAAGGTCCATTAATATGATTCTCTCAAAGAAATATATTCACCAACTCCCTGTATTTATAAGAATTATCATAAAATAGTAATGTTTCCTCCAGACTGTCAAATCCTTTTTAGTCACACTATTTTTCCTGCTGAGAGCCTTTGGACGTTGTCCTGTGCTTTGTTGACCCAGCTCTCTCAAAGTATAAGGAGTAAACTAATACTGTCTATATTTATTTAAATATATTTTTTTAATATTTCATTTTCATTATGCTGTTTTTGACAAATTCGTAAAGTAGCCCCAGACAATTTTTTTTTTGTTGTACCTTGTTCATACAGTATAATATAATGAAATTATTTGGATTTCTTATCAGTTCATTTGTGCAAATGCATGGTGATAAAACACCAAAAAAAATTAACAGGTAACCTGTGAGGGATCTAAAAGGATGACCCTCACACAGGTGTAAAATAACATGAATTCCATGAGTTGAAAAACTCCTTAGTATTTTCCAGAGTCTCATCCCAAGAGAGTTGGTGGAAAAGGTACTTGACAAAATGCCATGTTTTGAGAAGAGATTTGAGAAAAACAAAAAACTGACATGTTCTCCTTTGAGGTTTTCCAAGTTCCAAGCTTTCTGATGTCAGAAGGAACTTTTCATTATAAAATCTAAGCTAGACAAATATAAATATTTTTAACATTTCAGTGAAAGGAAATTGCTGAATCAAAAGCACATTTTTGAGGTGAAGAGTTCAGTCATAAACTTTTGGTCAGTTCCACCATTTTATTCCAGTTTGGGATAGAAGAAAAGTTTGAAATCTGTGAAGTTTTCTGGTATAGATATGCCTTTTCTTCTCCAGCTCAGCTGACTGACCACCATGATTTTTTGGCCTTACTGGTGTGTCTATGCTATCCTTCAAACCTACAGAAGATAAAAGAGTCAAATCTTAAATATTTTTTTTTGAAATTTTTAAAAATATCTTTGTAAAAATGAAGCTGTTGAAAAAAGACATGTGATGTTATATATTTTTATAGAACGTAACATTTTAAAATGTATTTGAGTGTACTGAAATTACCCTTATGTTCTGAGGGAAACTGAATTTATGTAAAATCCTACTTTAACAAATTAGCATTTGAGAATATGGTCTAATTACTATGTATGATATTGACTTTTCAGAGCTTTTCGACTGTCTTGTTTTCTATTACTTTCTACTGGATCTTACAGGTATTCTGCAAATTTTCATGTCCTTAAGCACATGAACATCCAAAACCTTGTCCTTTTTTGTCTCTTAACTTCCACGATATATTTTTTCTTTTGCTCTTTAAACTCAAGAAAAATCTGAGATGGGTTTTGTTGGAAGTGTCGGGTCTTAGTTATATAGTTCTTCTCCTCAACTGTTTCAGGCTTTAGTGAAAGAAAACAAACAAGCAGCAAAGCTGGAGTTATTTTGACTAAAATAGTTTTCTTCTTCATCCATCTGCTGTCAGCCTCTGCTTTCTTCTGGTGACGTAAATCATAAATTTATGGATAGACAAATATTTCAACTTCATGTACAAACCAGGATGTTTATAAAGCTTTTAAGGATGCCTTCATTGAGGGAGAAAGATGAAAAGGTTTTCTGCTGATGCTTTAGGATCACTTTAGGACTCATTCTTATCTGGGCAAACAGAAAGCATTTCAGCCTTGATGGCTAAATGACAAAGCTTAGTGCTGATGGTATGGGACACTGCTGTGTGAACATTACACAGACAGAAGTGGATGGCAGGGCACAAAACAAAAGCTGAGTAAACATTTGTGCTTTTCTCAGTTTAGCAGTCAAACTAGCCAAAGGCAGGGGGAGGAGAAGAGATTTGGCACAAACCACATGCTTAACCTTCTTCAGTATTTCTGTCCAGAGGGAGACACTGGAAAGGAAAAAAGATTTTGTGTTTAACAATGTGTTGTCTGGAGAGGGCTGGAGGAAAGCATCACTGGCTGCTTGCATTCCACAGGCAGGGTGTCCAGGATAGGGCCAGTGGGCTAAGGAACAGAGGCTGCATCCTCTCTGCCACAAGTCAGGGGCTTTGTGACTCACTCTCTGAAGGGCACTCAACCCTCCATAGCCCTTTGTCTGAAGTCAGGTTGAAGTTTTTCAGTTCATTTATTCTTTGCATTTTCCAAGTGGGTGTAACTATGCAAAAGCTCTCTGTATTGAAGATTAAGGTGCTGTGTCCTACCTACACTCCCCATCAGTCCAGAAAGGGTGCATCACTGTGTTGGTGAAGATGGCAGTGTCTAGTACAGAAGAGATCACAATCTAGAAGACACTGAGAGCACTTAGACCCACAATTATCTTCATTTAAACCACACTCCTCAGAGATGTGAGATGTGGTTTCCAGGTCCTCAAGCGCAGACACTCAGTCTGTAAACACTAAACAAGTGGCCTAACTCCTTGGCTATTGAGACAATCTTTAGATCTGTCTGAAAAAGTTTTTGAGCTAAAACGACTCAGTGAATTTGACTCACTCTGTGAATAGCTGTGACATCATCAGAACTGCTCTTTAATGTATGTGCTAAAAAAAGAGAAAATCACTCCTCTTTAGTGTCATGTCTTTTGTTCTTTACCGCCTTCAGCAGTGGGATTACTTTGGGGCAACGAGCAACACTTCACCTGGCCATGAAACAAAGTGCTCTGTGCACCTTGAGCTGACATAGAAAATAATGTTGTCTTTATAAAATATCCTGTGATAAGGCAGAGACCTGCACACTACATAAAAGTGCAGCTCCACAGGAGGAGTAAAAGGTGGTTTCACTTCTAATATATATTAGTGGTGCCCTCATCACTTCCCTCCCAAACCATAGATAAAGGTTCAAATGAGTCCTGAACAGAGATGAAAGCTACTGTCTTCTTCCTCTGAGTTCCAAGATCTCCAGAGTGGATGAGTAATGTTTTTGTTCCAGTAGCTTACTGTGCATATCATCTCTCATATATTCTGTTCTTTTGTTTCTGCATCATACAGGCAGAGCAAGGAGCAGTGAGAGTGGGAGGACAGCTTAAATGAATGGTTTGGAGACACTAGTCATCATGTCTGAAGTAATGGTAAAATTATCACATTTGCTGCACCAAACTTAAATATTAGGGTCAGGAAAGGATGGCAAACTTCCTTGTTCCTTCCTGTGGTTAGCTTCATTCCTATGGGTAGATCTGCGTTATATGCGATTAGGCACAGAAAACCATCACAGTTCAGCAAAACCATCAGCTAAACTAGTGATTTCAGAACACACGTTAACCCTTGCTAGCCTGGACATACTTCCAGACCTGTTAGAGCTCTTCTGTTAGAGGCAGTAGTACCTCAAAGGTCTCAGTAAAATTCTGCATAATGGGTGTCCTGCTTCCCTACAAGGAATTTACTACATCAGTCAATATTACTTGGTATCTAGATACAGCAGTATAAACAAGAAACATCTATTTTTCTTAGAATATGAACTTTCCACATCTGTTTTGTCTTTTTAAAAACCCCAAAATATTTGGCTAAATTACAAGAACTCATCAGTTTATTGCAAAATGAAAACTGTATATTAATATAAAAGAGAACTTGCTCCTGTATGTTTAATAAACTCCTGTCATAGGCAGTGAAAGTCAGTGGAAAAAACCCCAAACTGATACATGGAAAAGAAAAAACCCCTGGCAAACTCCAAGGTAAGCCAGGCTAGCAGTATGTATATAAACACATTAGGTTATTTTTTCTGTTTGCCTCAGAGTATAAATATTATAATAGAGCATGATTTGTTTTCCCAGCCTTTGTCTGCAGCTAAGAAGATAGAAGCTCTGTATCTACTATGGCAACAGAAATCTGTGTTTGTACTGGATAATTTCCATGAAAACTCCTGCTGTTGCCTCCATGAGTTCAAGCCCAGTGTGTGAAAAAGCCAATGGCTAGTTGTAGCCCTGTCACGCCTTGTTCTGCTCAGAGCAAAGCTGGTCTGTGAGTGGTGCAGTGGTTTAAATGCTGGCAGCTGCTGTCATCTTGTATGTGAGAGCTCCTGCTGTTGCTGCAGAAAATTGTAGGATTTTCCTAGGGAAAATTTACTTCTTGTAATATTTTCCAAAATAATTTTCAAAAAGAGTCTTGCACTGTTAAGGGCCAGGTTTTTTATCATATTTAGTCTTATTTAATCCAGTGAAGTAAATGATCCTTGTATTCTTAAACAGTTTATTAATTAAATGATAGATAACTACATGAGCAAGTTATACATGAGCCTTACCTGCTCCTGTCTCTCTGTCCTCCTTCTGCCTGGCTCCAGCCCCATGAATGTGAGCTTCGTAGAAGCTTTTTCACATATTGCATAATCTATTCCTTCATTTGGTGCTTTCAGAAACTTGGTCCAAACCTAAAAACAAGACGTGAAGGTTTTCCTAGTATTTAAACACCAGAACTCTCTCCCATTGTGGTTCCTTTTCATTCCTTATATTTTCTTTTTTGACAAGTGGATAAAGCATTTTCATTGCTTCTGTATTATTTAATAGTTTCATTCATGGAAATGCTGCAATATTTATAGGATATATTAAAAAAAAGCTGTCGTGAAAAAGACAAATGATCCTTGTGACTCTCTCGAATTTGGAAAATTATAGTTTCAGGCAAGTGAATGTCTTTTTTCAAGGCTTTCCTTAGGAAGAGAAGAAACAACAAAAAGATATCATAAATTCTGTCTCTCCCTTAGGCTTAGTCACTAGAGTTAGCCCTTCTCTTTCATTAGGTTTGCCATCCAGGATCTTTGTCTTTTGACTGATGTTATAACTGGAAGAAGTGGACTTAATTTTTAATTTTAAGAAATGAGGGAAACTTTCTACCTCTTATATTTCCTGTCTCCTCGTTACAGGTCACCCGGGAAACAAAGCACTGACCCACAGGTCTTAGTCTATACGTGTAGGAGAACTACCTTATGACCAGATTTAGTTTGGTTTGGCCTGGGGACACTCTTTCTCCTCTCCTTTGGTTACACTTCCCCACTCCCTCAGTGCTGAATTCGTGCTCCTGTGCAGAAACGATCTGTGATTCCTGAAGAGCAAAGAAGAGAATTTAATAGTTAGAACGGCCAGTTGGAAAAAGTTGATCCTTGGATTTAATCTTGGCTTCTGATATTGCTTCTGTACTTTATTCACTCAAAAATATGTAGATTAGCCTGAGGGGAAAAAAGAAAAAAAAAAAAAAAGGGACTATATTTTTTCATTTGAATTTCATCTTAGTCTTGTACCTAATGTACTTTCATTCAAGGACTTGAAGAGAAATTGCGTTAATCTGAGCAGACGAAAAAAATTAGTTCTCTCCTGATATCAAGAAACATATTCTGTGCTCTACCACCCCACAGCTTCAACAGCTGGAAAACTAATACTAAAGCAGAGAGATGAGGGCATTTTAACCAGGAGATTGTTTTGACCTAATTTAGGCTAAAAGAGATATTAAATGTATGCCTAACACATATTAAACAGCATTTAAACTAGTCAACATTGGGTGCCATCACCCTTGCTTTAGTGGGGAATTCAGATGCCATGGAAGAGGGCAGAGTGAGCTGGAAGGCTCTTTCTAATGGCAACAAGAGGGGAAATTTGTTAAAGAAAGCATACCTGAGACTCTGGGAGTCAAAATATATCTGTTTTTAATGTATTTCTGTCATTGGTTGTGGTTTGGGTTTTCTTTGCTTTAGGAAAAGATGGGTAAGGTGAATGGGCCAGAAATACTGACTTTATAACAGTTCTTGTCTGTGGGAGGTGATTTCTTGATAATTATCACAGACATCAGTACAGGATATTTTTCTAAAGGTGCAAGTATTAGCAGGTATATTCATATTCAGAAGTTGCAAGTTGTTGCTCTGGAACTGTGTAAGTGTAATATTAAAAAAAAACCCTTTTGATAATAGTAGAGTGCAGGTGGGCCTTCTCAGAAAGTGACGAGCAATTGTAATCTGTACAGCTTTAAATCAGAAACCATGAATAAAGATAAAAGACACAAGAGTAACATGTTCTGGCAGCTGGAAAAGGAGCTAGATAGATCATACAACATGTGTTGTAAAATTACAAGTTTTGGTAAGTAAAGGTCTGGTCAAGTCCACTATTGCTGGTAAATCCAAGTTGGCTAGATTTTTGCTATGTAGGTAATCTGAAGCAATTAAAAGACTAGAATTTGGAAAGACCTTGAAATATCATATAGCCTGTCAGTCCTTTTCTTAGTAGACTCAATGACTTCAACACCATTTCTGACAGATATTTACTAGCTTCTGAACACATCTCTAAGGAAGTGCAATGACCACCTTAGCTGATCTACTTCAGCTCCTAACTGCCCCTATTTTTTTCTCTGATGTTTAATACAAGTCTTCTGTGTAGCAATTTCAGATCATTACCTCTTCTATGCAGGATGAACATGGAGAAGAAATTGCTCTATTCTTCTTTGGGACAGCATTTTATGTATTTTAAGGTTTTTTTAAGTATTCATGCATTTGAAACCAGTCAGATTTTTATTGCTGTAATAAATAACCTCAACTCTCTTATTGTTTTCCACTTTTCTAAACTTTGATTTCTATTGTTGCACTTTTCTGGACTCTCCTGCTTATTCACATTTTTATTGAAAATATGGTGAAAATATGGACACAAATTTGTCTCTTTTCTGGTCTTGTCTTACTAACATTGAGTAAAGCAAAAAAAAAAAAAAAAAAAAAAAAGTGAGTGAAAAACTGAAAGGGCAATATTTAGGAACGTAATTCAGTGGAACGTAGGACTTAAATTAGGATGCTATATGTGTTTACTTCCTAAGAACAGAAACCTAATTAAATGTATCATTTTCCCCATTGTGCTAAGACATTTATCTCCAAATATTACTAAAATCTGTAACTTATTATGTTATAAATTAGTTATGAGAGAACAGAATAAGCTTTTTGCCCAGACAACTCTAAACAATTTATCTTGTTCAGCATGTTCTACTAAGTATTCAAAGCAAGTTGTAATTGTAGCTGTTGCTTAACAGTGGACTAATACAGTGAGAAAAATGCATGCTGACTCTAAACAAGGAATATTTATGTGCTTCCTTTGAGAGCATAACAGCCTTTATATCTCCAATTTATAATGTTATGGTTGAAAATTTGAAACTTGCTGGTCTTCTACCTTTATGAAGTTGGACACACAAATTTGATTACCTGATTTTTTTTTTTTTTTCATATTGAATATACTAAAAAATTACTAATGTGATTGATTCGTTACCATCATATATTAGACATAAAGGAAACAAAGTATTGCTCAAGCTAAGAAAATATAACTGCTGTTTTCATGTGAAGTGGACCAACTACTGTTGAATTTCCACACTTGCCTGATTTTAAAAATAAACAAGTTCCAAAGCAGTATAGTGAAAATCTAAAAATCCAAATACATGACATTGTCACCTAAGAACTAATATTAAAGTGGAAAACTCCTTCAATTCTATTCATAATTGTTTTGGTTTAGGCCCTGCCAGGACTGGAGACCACGTTGCTGTTGTCCCTCCTCCACCCTCAGCCGGTCGGGCTAGAAGTGAGGCACAAACCCTGGGTTAAAATAAGAAGACATTTAATACAACAGTGTGATAAATAACAATTTGAACAACAATAGTAGCAATGATAACAACAATAAAAAGTAGTAACAATGAACAAGACAAAAGATATACAGAGAAATACCGCAATGGACACATCCAGCCCGCACCTGCTTTCCCACGACAAAAGCCACAAAAGAAAAACTTCCCATGCTGCTGCACTGGACCTGACATCAGCATGATATGAATAACCCACCTGGAGATCCCTTCCCCCTCTCTGCTGGGGAAACTTAACCCTATCATAGCTGAACCAGGACAATAATAAATCAAAGGACCTCTAGGAACTCTTACAGGTAACATCAAGCTTTCCGTTTAACAATTAAGAGAACATTGATGCAGTATTTAGGTTCTCTGTAACAAGTTTGCTTTGACTCCTCTGACACTTGTGGGAGCAAGTAGCTATTATGTTAAAAAAAGAAAAAATAAAATTAATCAAGATTCAGGCATTGGCCAAGGCTCAAATTAATACATAATTAGTGTGGTGATATATAAATAAAACCTACACATGCATATAAAACTGTACCCTTTATGAATATATATAACTTTAAAAGTTTATACTTATCAGTGCATAGTGCACTAAGCAGAGATAAAATAGTGAAATAATCTTTGAAGTAGATTGATGGCATTCTTATGTGACTTTATGAATGTTTTTCCTAGAACTAGTTCTTTGGTTTAAATGCAAAATCACTGAAATCTAAGGAGTGCAATAGCCTCATAGTCTCACAGTGGTATGTCCTTTCTTTGGTGAGGATTTCTTTTAAGGGAATTGCTTCACAGGTCTGTTGTACAGCATAGGCTCAAAACCAGGGAAGCTAAGGAAAGAGAGTTGGCAAACTCCAGAAGATGTAGTCAGGGTTGAGGGATCACTTCAGTTGGCTTTATTACTGAAGAAAATGTAAGAGCAGCTGCATCCTGCCATAAATGTTCCTCGGGAAAGAGGATAGAGGCAACTGTGCTAATTGAAAAGGGTTCAGAGGGGGACATATTTTAACATTTTCTCAGAGAGTAAGTGCAAGTTCAGGAAACTATAACATGAGGGAGCATACTTTGAGCCAGAGGGGAATGAAAGGCTACCATAGTCAAAAATGGTATTTACTTTAGGAATAAGGTGAGCAAAGCATATCAAATAATTATGACTTGCACTGTGTAATTGTCTTTCCTGTCTAAAGGAACTGATTTCAACCTGTAAGACCTTATCCCGGTAACACTGATATACACAACCACTAGTAAGCACATGTAGCCCAGAATCCATTGTGGAATTTGTCGATAAAGGTTGTGTGCAGGAATAAGTCTAAGTAAGTTTGTAAGTATATGAAATATCTAGCAAGTTCAACAGAGAGAGTCAGTCCAGCTAGTGCCTTTTAGTTTAAATCATGCAGAAAAGAGAGGTAAGCATGGCCCAGATAAGTGCTCTGACTGTTCAGGAGTGAGCTTCTCTTCAGTGAATATTCCTTTGCCTCAGATTGAGAAATCTTACGCATTAACAAAAGTAATTTCACATTCGATGAACTAACATTTTTTGATTTAACATTTTATTAACTCTTAATCTTAATCAGGACTGAATGATCTTCCATTTCTCTGACTCAATTAAATGCTCATCTCCCAACTTTGCAAGTCTGTCATCTACTTGCGCCTGTTTACATCAGAGTAGCCTAAGTGAAGTCAGTGGGAACACTCTTTGGCTTAAAATTATTCATGATTTAAAATGTTTGCAGTGCTTGCAAGAGCAAAAAAAGATGAGATATGCATTAATCTAAACCTTCTATATGTGCATAATTTAGATGGGTACTCTTTTGTTAAAGATAAATGACTGCTGAAAAATAGTTTAAAGCCCTTAGAGGAATTCATTTTTTAATCTGTTTTCCTTCTAGCCATTCAAGCATTATACTCGCTTGTAACAAATATCACAGAATCACAGAATCATTAAGGTTGGAAAAGATTTTGAAGATCATCTTGTCCAACCATTAACCTAACACTGAAAGTTCTCAACTACATCATATCCCTTGTGCTATGTCAACACGACTCTTAAACACCTCCAGGGATGGGGACTCCACCACCTCCCTGGGCAGTCCATTCCAATCAGTTCTGTAAAGAAATGTTCCCTGATATCCAGTCTAAACCTTCCCTGGCACAACTTGAGGCCATTCCCTCTATCACTTGTTACTTGGTTAAAGAGACTCATCCCCAGGTCTCTGCAACATCCTTTCAGGGAGCTGTAGAGGGCGATGAGGTCTCCCCTCAGCCTCCTCTTCTCCAGACTAAACACCCCCAGTTCCCTCAGCCGCTCCCCGTACGACCTGTGCTCCAGACCCTGCACCAGCTCCGTTGCCCTTCTCTGGACACGCTCGAGTCATTCAATGTCCTTTTTGTAGTGAGGGGCCCAAAACTGAACACAGGAATCGAGGTGCAGCCTCACCAGTGCTGAGGACAGGGGTCAGATCCCTTCCCTGTCCCTGTTCCCTGTCCCTGCTGGCCACGCTATTGCTGACACAAGCCAGGATGCCATTGGCGCTGCTGTGGGTTGTTGTGGCCCAAGGGCAGCCCCCGGCATTTGGCCTTATGGAAACTCCCCCAGTTGGGCTCAGCCCATGGCTCCAGCCTGTCCAGGTCTCTCTGCAGAGCCTCCCTACCCTCGAGCAGATCAACACTCCCACCCAACTGGGTGTCCTCTGCAAACTGACTGAGGGTGCACTCGATCCCCTCGTCTAGATCATCAGTAATGATGTTAAACAGGAGTGGCCCCAAAACCGAGCCCACTCGTGACCGGCCGCCAACTGGATTTAACTCCATTCACCACAACTCTTTGGGCTCAACCATCCAGACAGTTTTTTACCCAGCAAAGCGTGTGCCCATCCAAGCCATGAGCAGCCACTTTCACCAGGAGAATGCTGTCGGAAATGGTGTCAAAGGCCTTACTGAAATCAAGGTAAATAACATCCACAGGCTTTCCCTCATCCAATGAGCAGGTCGCCCTGTTGTAGAAGGAGATCAGGTTTGTCAGGCAGGACCTGCCTTCCATAAACCCATGCTGACTGGGCCTGATCCCCTGGTTGTCCCACATGTGTTGTGTGATGGTACTCAGGATGAGCTGCTCCATCAGCTTCCCGGGCACCAAAGTCATGCTGACTGGCCTGTAATTTCCCAGATCATCCTTCTGACCCTTCTTATAGATGGGTGTCACATTGGCCAATTTCCAATCTGTCAGGACCTCCCCGGTCAGCCAGGACTGCTGGTAAATGATGGGAAGCGGCTTGATGAGCACCCCAGCCAGCTCCTTCAGCACCCTTGGGTGTATCCCATCTGGTCCCATAGACTTGTGCATTTCTGTGTGATGCAGCAGGTCACTGACTGTCTCCTCCTGAATTGCAGGGGGTCGTTCTCCCAGTCTTTGTCTTCTGGCTGAGGAGGCTGGATTCCCTCAGTACAACTAGCATTGTTCTTAAAGACTGAGGCAAAGAAGGCATTAAGCACCTCAGCCTTCTCCTCATCACTTGTTACCATGTTTCCTCCTGCATCTAGCAGGAGATGGAGGCTCTCCCTGGTCTTTCTTTTGCTACTGACATACTTATAGAAACATTTCTTTTCCTGGATTGCTGAAGCCAGATTAATTTCCATCTGCGCTTTAGACCTCCTGATTTTCACCCTGCATAGCCTCACAGCATCTTTGTAATCACTGTGAGGGGCTACCCCCTTCTTCCAAAGGCTGTAACCTCTCCTTTTCTCCCTGAGTTCCAGCCAAAGCTCCCTGTTAAGCCAGGGTGGTTTTCTCTGTCACCAGCTTCTCTTACAGCACCTGGGGACAGCCTGCTCCTGAGCCAGTAACCCTTCTTGAAGAGTTTCCAGCATTCCTGGACCCCTGTACCCTTCAGGATCATCTCCAAAAGGATCCTGTCAAGCAGGTGCCTACAACAAAACAAAGTCAGCCCTTTTGAAGTCCAGGATGTCAGTTCTGCTTCCTCCTCTCCTGGCTTCTCTAAGAACAGAAAACCCTATTATTTCATGATCACTGTGCCCTAGTCGTCCTCCAACTGCCACATCATCCACCAGTCCTGTTTACAAAGAGGAGATCCAGCAGGGCACCTTCTCTCCTTCTCTGTCAATTCACTCACCAGCTGCATCAGGAAGTTATCTCCCACACATTCCAGGAATCTCTGGAACTGGTCCTGCTCTTCTGTGTTGTATTTCCAGCAGATGTCTGGGAAGTTAAAGTCTCCCACAAGAACAAGGTCAAGTGATCCTGAGACTTTTCCTAAATGCCTATAGAATATTTCATCCACCTCTCTGTCCTGGGTGGGTGGCCTATAGTAGACTCCTACTACAACATCTGCCCTGTTGGCCTTCCCCCTGATTCTAATGTAAAGACGCTCCACCCTGTCTTCACTACACTTGTACTCAAAGCAATCATAACAGTCTCTAACATACAGAGCCACCCCACCTCCTCTCCTTCCTTGTCTATCCCTCCTAAAAAGCTTGTAGCCACTACTTGGTGCACTCCAGTCATGGGAGACATCCCACCATGTTTCTGTGATAGCCACAACATCTTAATTTTCCTATATCATTACAGCTTCAAGCTCCTCCTGTTTGTTACCCATGCTGTGTGCACTGGTATACATGCATATCAGGTACAATTAAAAAGCCTTGGTAACCAGATGGTAGACGAACTAGGAAACACCATTTCATATGAAACAATAGGAACTGTCTACATGGGTGATATAATACGGCTACAGGACTTCTACTCTGAAACTGCCTTTGGCATCTATATTGACAGTTCTTAAAATAGCAGCAGTATTTTATTGTTAATTGAATTTTTTTACATATTATTTACTTATTTGCCTTTACAAATAAATGTATACAAAGGAGTACAACATCAGAAAGAAATAAAGGAATAATATGTAGAAAAATTTAAATGGAAATAAAGAATAATAAATCCTATAACCTGAAGTTACATGTTTTCCTCTTTCACCTGGCAAGCATTTTCTTCCAAGAATAGCCTCAGCCACTTCCCACTTAGCCTTTGGGAAAGCCAGCATGCTCCAGCTCTGCTGTACATCCAGCAGGTGAGAGGTCCCTGTGTCTTTGGATGATGCTTGCTGGTGTTTATACAATTTTACCTGGACTCATGGCTCCAAAAGATGGAGTCATGTTTTGTGTTTCATGTGAAATAATTTATAACTCCAGAAAGAGCTGAACAAGGTGAGGATCTATTTCAGCAAGATGTTTGATTAGGCTTCAATTATAAGTCTATAAATGGGGTCTCGAGATGAACAGCATATGAATGTGTCTACCATCAATATTTAACAGTAAACACCTCTCTAATACTCAGAATAGGTTAGCTAAAATACTTAGTGCTTGTCTTTACCACTAGAGGTATGAATTTAGCCCAAACAGCAGCCCCTATTTTCTGAATGCCAACTTCAGATTGTCCCATTTTTCATCTTGCTTTCCTTGAAAATGGGGTGAAGAGACAGTGTTTTGTTTCTTCTTGTATTTATAACATTTTCTGGAGTACTCACTTATTCCTCAAACTCACCTTCTTGGTGGCATGACTTTTGCATTTCAACTTTAGCTAGTTCCTCTAGCTTCAGATAGTGTTGTATGAAGACTAAAATCTTCCTTTTGCGTTTCACATACCACAAATCACAAAGAAAAAAAAAAAAAAAAAAAAAAAAAAAAAAAAAAAAAAAAGGTGTTGGGCAACAGTTCTGCTAAGCAAAAGGTGTGGTGTTGTCTTTTGATCCACATATGACACATTAACCAGACACAATATAGACTGAATAAGTAGGTACTTAAGAGTAAACCACCTTCCCTCAAGCTATCAGTTTGTTATCAGGTTTTGTTTTCCATGTTTTTGTGCTGGCAGCAGGGCAGGTGGTCACAGTTTGACATTTGTAATCTAGAGGTTATCCAAGCCTCACCTCAGCCCTCAGTCAGCTACTGCATGAGCTGCTGCTTACTGTTGCCACTGACTGATAGTATTGAATAATGAGTTCACCCATGCATTTAATCCAGGAGTGTGCCTAGGCACCCTGCTGAACCAAGGACCTGTGTAGATCTGCTCTTTGAAGACAGGGTACTCCTATAAAGTAATACTCCCTCAATATTAATGGACCATCTGCAAATTGTTGAGATAAAACCATTATTTCCATATTTGAAGAGATGGAGGAAATTGCTGTTGCTTCTCGCACTGGTAGAGCACCAGACTCTGGACACTGTATCACAGTGAGACAGAAATGGATGTAGTTTCTCTGCCAGCTTCTTCCTTTCTGATTCCTCTCTCATAGCTGCAGCCAGCACAGAAGTTTTGAGGAGAAGAGAGTGTTGAATACCCAGTGTTCTACAAACAACAGGCAGAGAATTACAGGAGGTCCCTGGTGAGATCATTAATGGCTGTCTGATGGAACGTCTCAGGATCCTATGGGACTAAGTAACTTTAATTGTCCTCTCAGAGTGGCCTTTTACCTCTCCCACAAAAATTTTGAATTTTGATATTTAGCTTTTATAAAGAAAGAATACATTTTATTTTTATTAATACAAAACTATTTCTAAAAATGCTTCTAATAATCCCCCTCAAAGTTTTGCCTTCAGCTGTCTATGACATTGGAAATTGAAAATATTTTCTTTAGACTACCTTTTTTTAATTTGGAAAATAGTTTAAGAATACACCTACTATTTTTTTCAGAACATTTTTACCTGAGCAAAATTACTGTTCGTTGAAATAGAGCTTATTATCATGACAATGCTTCTGCAAATCTGTAGTCTCTATTATTATGGGAAATTACCATCAGGAAACTGAAAGGATTCAATACAGATTTCTGGAGATCATAGGCTTGCAAAATTAATGTAGTACTATCTATGCACTTTTGTATTAAATATCTGACAGTGTTTCTTATAAACAAAGCAAATTTGCTAATTCATTTAGTCCTTTTAATACACTTTATTTATCTAGGACTACACCACAAATCCCACATTATTGTTCACTGCACTATGTGAACACATCCGGGCTTGTGCACTTTTATGATTCTGCCTTTATATTCCTTGAATCTATATGAAATAAAATAAACCAGTATGAAGAAAGGTAAGGAATCTGGTTGAGGATTAGCTAGCTTTTATTAGACACAAGATGGATGGTAAGTTTTCTGATCCCTAGTCAAAGGAGTGTAATTTTAGACTTAGGTTTCTGGTGCAAATGTGTAATATTAGTTTTTCTTCAGCAATGTTCTTTTAAAATTAGCTCTTTTGATGATGATATCACTGTTTAGCCCTTCTAGTCAGAAGTGTATTTTTATGTGTGCTGTGTGTGAAGGGACGATGGGATGGAAGGCAGACCTGTGAAAACATGGGAAACAGATCTGTTCAGGACATTTGAGAAGATTCTTGCAATATTTTTCCTCCTCATTTTAATCCATCTTTAATGGAAACAAACAATATGAATGAAAAAAAAAATTTTAAAAAAAAAAAAAAAAAAAAAAGGAGCTAACTACATTCAAAGTATCAATTCATGAGGCCCTCATCCTCTTGGCCTGTGTGCTTAGTTTCTCTGAAGAACAGACTTTCCAAGTACCAAAGTTGCTCTGAAAAGTGATTTATGAAAAAAATCTATTTGATGAATATTTGTGAAGAAGATCTCTGCCTGCTTTTCCTTCTTCATGATACACAGAGGCTGACTCCATTGCTTCTCTTTGTATAATTTCTCTGAAATTGTTAGTATTACTAATAATAAGTTTATCCATTGGGTTTTTGTCTGACATGCTGGAGGACTCTCACATGTTTAAATGTATTAATCCTTCAATAAAAACAGTCACTGAATATATATTAGATATGTCCTTTCTTCTGATTTGTCTGGCTTTGGAACTGAATAGTAATTTTAATGACAGATACATCCTTGAGTTTCTTAAATTTTTTGTGGAAGCTATGTGACTACAGCAGAGTCATTTTAATCCTATGAGTTCTAGTAATTTCCCTTTTCATGTCAGCAGTGGCTAGGTTTAAACTGTAGAACAGGGATGCCTCAGGAATATTTCCCATCTTCTTGATCTGCACAAATATCTTGGTTAAATTTGGAACTTTTCCTCTCTGCTTCACATCTCTTCCATGATAAACTTTAATTTCCTTAGGAAACAAATACATTTATTTTGCCTAAAATGGAGATAAATTGTGTTCTAGCTAGACTGAGACTTCAGGACAAACTGGAGTTTGGTTCAATATTCTAATGGCTCAATATTCTAATGTTTAAATGTAGACATAGCTTTTCAGGATAATGAAGGACTTGAGCATGCAATACCAAAAAAGTCAATAAATCAGACAAAGACCACGTTAAATTCTATATTTTATTGTTCAAAAATCTGCTAGAATCTCTTAGCAAAGACAATAGACCCCACAGAAATCATGCTCTCCTTTAATTCTCATATTTCTTCCCTGTACCCTTTAGTCTGGCTGGGAGTTACAGCTGTATTGTACTCTTAGATACAATTTCAGGTTGTTCACAGAAGCTGTGTTAAGGTTGTCACAGCAACCCAAGGCAAGAATTACCTTGCTTTTGCAGATTCTAGCTTCAAACCACGTATTATTGCCAAATGAGGGGAGGCTAAACTTTGTAGAACTTTATAAAACCACATGCCTATTAATTCTTCCTGTTGCTATTGACCTCCACTTTAACTGCTCAAAATCAGCAATTTCACTATAGCTAATGTAACAGCTTACCCAGTTGGCTGCAAATAATATTTACTCAGCTGGATGAAATGCACAGCTCAAAGACCAACTTAGTTTGTGAAATGTTATCCAAAGATACTTTCCTGTTCCCTAGATGTTTGATACAAAAGCAGAGACTGAGTCCCAAAGGTCAGACTCCCAGTCTATTATTCTTCTCTCCTAGCTCAATTAATGACTTTTTCTTCCACTTTATTTTTAGGACTTATAAAATCCAGTAATGCACATGTCTGTTCACATTCCACAGAGACCAGAAGAATAAACGAGTATTTCAGCTCCATGTATTTCTTTTCCAATAAAACAAAGCAAAACAATAAAAAATCCAGTTATCTTGGAAGTTCTTCATTCAGCGATCACAGAGTTAACAGCTTTGGGTTTCGCTCTCCTACTCTTTCTTAGTTATCTTTCCTTCAATCCACATGTCTGGGTTTCCCCGATAGAGCTCTCTTCCCTGTGTATATACAGAGCCTGATACTCATTCAGTTTCAGCTAGATTTGTTTACATATCTATGGTAGCATGGAAAAATCTTGAAGTGAATGGGAAAGGTTCTTTAAGTGGTGTAGAGGAGCTTAGTTGTAAATGAGAACATGACCCTCTGTTAAGATACAGATGACTTTATCTCACAAAGATAATCCATATAAAGAAATCCAAAATAGTACAGATGGCAGATTTTTCAAATGAAATCTAATTTCCTCTCAGGAAGAGGTCATAGTCTTTGTGGACCTATTAGTTTAAAAGCAGAAACTGACTCCACCAGATTTCTTTCCCCTGAAAAAAAACCCATGAATTTCCTTTTTCATTTAGTTTGGTTTTGTTTTTTGGTGTTGAGTTGGGTTTTATTTTGTTTCGGGGGGGAGGGGGTGGGGGTACACTGACATTCTGCTAGGCTGTGTTTGAGTCACTAACACATATGTAAGAAAGAAATGTTACATCTATACTCATGCATATACATATGCACTTGCTTTACCTTAAAGATGGCACTTTGACGTTTATTTCAGTAGGTTGGCTTATTGCCTGTATCGATCTCATCTCTGTGATATGCCCCAAGGATTGCATTGTGCCCACCGTTCAGAGCAACAGTCACTGATTTGATAGAGCTGAAAGTCCTTCATCTTGTAGACTCTGTAGCAGAAAAGAGCTATTAGATGACAGATGATGAGTTTTTACATAAAAAAAAGAAGTAATTTTATTTTATTTTATTCTCGAATTTCCCCTCTGAAATCTGATTGTAATAGTGAACAAGGAATTTAATTTTCCTCCAGAAATCTGAACGTTGCTATATAAATAAATAAATAAATAAATAAATTGCAGTTTGCACATAAGGACTCTCTTCTGCAGATGCTTGAAACCACATTAAAAGAGACTTGACAGTTTTCTGTTTCTTGATCAGTGATACTTATACTACAATTAGGCCACAATGGCATCTGGAGAGATACTGAGCAGGGATCCTAATGAGTTATTAGAATTTGCGGTAAATAAGAAGGAATTATTCTCTTTCCTTCTCTTCAGAACAGCAGAATATTTTAAAAATATGTCCATGCACACGCTGGAAGAGAATGACTACAAATCTGCATTCTTTAGTCCTTTGAACGTGAATGAGAAATGACTTTATAATTTTTGGATATTTTCACTTGTACCAAGTAATTTAAAAAGTCTTAAAGACAAAATGGATTATTGTACAGACACCCAAAATCCTGATCATGAGGATTCATCAATTAGAGATCATGAAAGGAACAGATTAGCAACAAGGCATTGGGTTCATCTCACCCTTGATGTACACAAGAGAGAAATGGTTTCTCATTTAAAGAAAGACTAAGTACTACATAGTAATGCAATCTATACATGTCTTCAGTCATAACAGTGTATGAAACTTTCTTGTTTGCAGTCATTTCAAGCAATCTCAACATTAAATCGTATTCTTAATATAATCAAGCTCTACATTAAATATGGTTGGGTTTTAGATCCCCAGTTCTAATTGAAAACTTGTTCTAGCATCTCACTGTTTGCTTATTTAGAAAAATTTTCTAATTTCCAGACTAAATATACTCATGGACAACATCTATTTGTTTTTCTGGGATAGTTTGGCAGGTTAAATAGTTCCTAGTTGCATAGTTCCTGATGCTTGCCTTGTATTTCTTGAGAGCAATCTTATGTCTTCCCATTTTTATTTGTATTTGTATCTTTTTTACTAAGCTAACAAATTAGGCTGCTTTAGGTTGTCACTATAAATGATACTATAAATGATCATGCAAAACCTGATCTTTATCCCTCTTGTTAATGCTGTTGTGACCAGGGTGAAGAGCAGAGATATGTGAGCAGCTTTTAATTAGATAGATTGAGTGTGGGTAGCAGTCTTGACAATAATTTAGCCCACATCGAACTATTTATTGTTGCAGTTGGACTGCTGACAGTACCCAAGCTTGCTAGGTTAGAGCTAGTATTCCTACACAGCACTGTATCATCTCCTGTGACTGCAGGTTAGGGGTAACTTTGGCCTCTCAGATCAGTTCCTCTGAGCATCCTAATAGTCCTTCCTCAAAACCAGTTCAACCCGGAGGAATCTTTCTTGAACATAAGTGTGTGGAATGTCAGAAAATATTCCTGAGAAACACAGTTAAGATGTCATTAATATCTTCCCATTTCCACTGAAGATGCTTATGCTATTGTAACATCTACATTTTCATGGTCGTATACTTTTGCATCTTTATATTACTTTGTCATTTCCCACTGTTGTGCTATTTTTTAAAGCACAAATCCTTAGCAAAATATTGATGAGTTTTCATTGCTGTATTAATAAGTTTGATGATGCTTCTGTTGCTGTCATTCTCGAGGTTACTCAGATCTTTCTTGTTTGTTAGTTCATTCTTACTCTGCACTGACAGACAGCTTTGTTTTATTGGCAGATTTCATTAAAACTTTTCCAAGCTTCATGTTATGGTCAGTAATGAAAAATTAAACAGTTGCAAAAACAGAAGAAATACCTTACTGATTCAGACAACTGGTTTGTCTAGCCTAGTGTTGTGTCTCCAGCAGAGACGGTAGGAGATAACATTTAGGGTGTGCATATGCATGTCAGAAATACTTGTGGTCTATGCCAGAACTAAAAATAATTTCTCAAGGTGATCTCCCTTCAGGTTGATCGTATTCCTAACACAGCAGATATCTTCCAACTTTCAACTCTTCTGTGCATTCAAAATTTCTTCTAATTATTTCTCATGTGATACCAACAGATATTAGCACAATTGGAATACATGCTTCCATATTCCTATTCATTTGCATGTACTAATATATCTGCTTGTAATCCCACACGGCATGTTTGAGTGTCCAAATTCTATAAGAAATTTATGTGAGCATCTTGCTTTTACTCACCACCCAAGGACATCATATATCCTCCCCCTTCAACTCATTCAATAATGAGGAAGTCCCCCTTTCTCTAAGAGACCTTTAATGCCAAAGATGCCACGAGGTCTAAGTGCAGCATCTTGGGGTCACACAATACATGTCTTATGGGCTTAAACCCAGATTTTTAGGTGCTTAAACTGGAAATGCAGCTTGTTTACTTGTATCTCTGTTTCTCCTGAGTACTTTTTCCTGTTGAAGGATCTTTTCATCAGTTTTAAATTATAGGAAATTAACTGAGGATCTGTGTGTGTTTAAAAGTCATAGCTACTCCTTAGAGAGGTGAAAAAACAATCTAGCCCCTCTGGAGAAGACTTCCCCTGTCACTGGGGAAATCTGTAATTGTATAAGAGTTAAAGTGATCACTAAAATTAATGAAGTTTATTTCTACTTGCTTCATGCTTTGCTCTAGCTTATGGGGGTTTAACTCAAAAAGCCTTAGAAAATTGTAAGACATCATTACAGGTAATTGTGAGAGACAACTTGTAAAAACAGGACCTGAAAGAAACATGCTGACAAGAAAGACTGGGAAAAACAACCTGAGAAAAAAATAAGTGGGGGGAGAGGAGTGGAGTCTCTCTGAGTTAAGGAAAGTCTCAGACACTTGAAGTAATAAAATTATAGTCACAGGATGGATAATGTGGAGGTCAAAGCTGATCAGGCTGCCTGAATAACACAAGATGCAGCTGGAGGGGGGAGCTCTGTGGAGACAGGACAGCTCTGCTCTGGTGCACTTGGTAAAGTTTCAAGGGCCATCTGTCCGATGAATGAATCATTCATTATCCATGAAATGCATATTAAATTAACACTCCTGAATATGCTAATGAAGATTAACAGGATCATGCTAATTACATCGTCCCATGAAACACCTTACCTGTCCCCATGCATGGGATATGTAGGCATGTGAGTCGACCTAGGGGATGGACCCAAGGAAAGTGTATAAACTGAAGGTGGAGCAAGAAGGAGAGGGGAGAGAGTGAAGTGAAGATGGATGCCTCTTTGAACCGTCACTGGTGGGATCGACGCAGGAACCCAGAGCACTGATCTCTATTTCTACCTCTCTCTCCATATCTCTTTTATTTTTTCCCCTTTTCCCTTATTCCCATTAAAGCAATGCAAGGCATACTATATCATTTGCCAAAACTTGTTATATACTTAGCTAACTATCATGTATCTGACTGTGGGAAATTAAAAAATGTCTGTGTCAGGACTTTGAGACGTCTCACCATTGTCCACTCTGTTGGGGATTTACAAATCTGAGTCACTTGTCTCCCTCATCTGAGTGGGGAGTGACAGTAATCAAAAATATTTTCTACTTTATTCACAATATGTTATGACAAAAATGGAATAGAAGGTTATATAGAAGTATAGTTTTTAAGCTTCTGCAAGACCAGGCCAAATGCATGTGTGTCATGAATGTGGCTGGTTAGTACACAGGCCAGTAGAAGGCATTGCTGCTGGTATAGCGTGAGTTTTTTAAGACAGTAAATTTACCCTCATCATTTTTTTCTTCCATCAACTTTACTGTCATGCATGATCCTCCTACTCCAAAATGTATTAAAAACTCAATAAATTCAACCCATTTATGGTACATTTCATCTAGATTGTTACATAAACTTTTAGTTCAAAAAACCTTCATTTATCAAGAATTGTTTTGTTAACTTTCATGAGAGTAAACATTTGCTTTGGCTTTCTTATCTTAGCTGTAATTCACAGGTGGACTCAATTCAAACTGTTTTGTAGCAAATAATTGCCCAATTCCCCCATCATGCAGCAGACATTATTTTTTAAAATTTTTTAAATTATAGAATTTTTTGAAAATTGAAATTGATTGCGTATAATAAATTTCAGCTGCCTCCAAAACATGGTCTGCAAGTGCCTTCACACAGCTGTAAAGAAAACAAGACAGACCTTAATTCTCCCATGCTATAGATATGACTGTTACCTGATTCGAGACCACCTGAGGATCCTGAAGGTACACAAGTCTATGGGATCCAACAAGATGTACCCCAGGGTCTTGAGGAAATTGGCTGATGTAGTTATCAAGCCATTCTCCATCATATTTGAAAAGTTGTGCTGTAAAGCAAAGTCCCCAGTGACTAGGAAAAAGGAAAATATCATGCCCATTTTAAAAAGGGTAAAAAGGAGGACCCTGGCAATCTACCTACCAGTCAATCTCAACTCTATGCCTGGTAAGATCACAGAGCAGATCCTCCTTGAACACTTGGAAATCAGGGAGGTGATCAGGGACAACCAACATGGTTTCACCAAGGGCAAATCGTGACTGACTAATCTAGTGGTGTTCTACCATGCGGTGTCTGCATCAGGGGACAAGGGAAGAGCAACAGTGTCATCTACCTAGACTCTGTAAGGCTTTTGATATGGTCACCCACATCATTCTTGCTGCTAAACTGGAGAGAGCTTGGTTTGATGGATGGACTGTTAGATGGATAAGGAACTGGATGGGTGTCTGCATCCAAAGAGTTATAGTTAATGGCTCAATATCCAAGTGGAAACCAGTAATGAGTGGTGTCTCTCAAGGGTCTGTACTGGGACCAATACTATTTAATATTTTCATCAGTGACATAGACAGTGGGATTGAGTGCACTCTCAGCAAGTTTTCAGATGACATCCAGCTGTGTGATACAGCTGATTCACTGGAGAGGAGGGATGCCATTCAGAGGGACCTGGACAGACTTGGGGAGTGGGCCTGTGTGAACCTTATGAAGTTCAAGAAAGTCACGTGCAAGGTCCTGCACATGAGTCATTCATATGAAGTCATGCTGGTGATGAGCTGTGATCTGCTTAGGCTGAGACATTTACAAGGAAATCCTCAATGTGATGCTTTTCATTGCACATAACATTAATCATGTCTGTTTTAAGAGCAGGATAAAAAGTGGTGGTTTGTCCTTGACTTGAGCCACTTACTTCTTTTTCCAGCAGTTCTTAAAGCGCTGCAGGAAATTTGTATAGAGTTTACATTTGCAATAAATTTGTCCAGAACTCCATATAATTCTCCAGCTTTGCATAGTACTCCCTGAAACCACTGTCTTCAAAAAAGACACTGAATACCAAGACATTTCTTGATTCTATTCTTGCTTTTACCCCATTAACTGTCAGCTTGAACACTTTAGACCAGCGCAGCTTTATCATATTCTGAGACCATGTTTTCCTTTACGGTATGTTTCCTTTAAAATTACCTTTAATGTGATGATTATTACTTCCATGATGATTTTTCTGATTACAAAAAATAAGTTTTTGCCTCCATACTTATTTGGTCATGAGGGTTTCTTTGTTCCATTATTGTCTCAATGACCATATTTACCTGTCATCAGATACTTGTGATTTTTATTTTTTTTTCTAATGCTTTTGTAGAATTTATATTTCTGGTTTCAGCAGTTCTACTGATCTGATATATTTTCTTTCAGGTTTCACACTTAGAAAGAATAGCTTCTGTTCTCTATTTTTTCTGATCATGGTCCAAAACTGACATCCATTTTGTGTGTCATCCTACTCATCCAATGTCTAGAATATTCACATCAGGATAGACTGTAGACCTCGATGCTTTCTCAAAATGCTACATCTGTACTTTAAGCACCTTTTTGATAGTTATATTCAGATCACTGGTGTCTTTTCCTCTAATTAACTTGAAATTTCTGTGCACTGTTTCTATGGAACAACCATGTATTGGAATGTGAGGAAATTAGGATGCTCTGCTTCCAGCCTGATGCCAGGATCTTATATTTAGGGTATTGGAAGGACTGAAAGCAGTCCTATGAAATACAGTGCTATGACTCAGTAGCATCTGGGAGAAAGAATACATTAGCTGCAAGAAAGGATAGACAGAGTTTGTGATGTAGTTTCAGTGATGTATGCTAAGAAAGGAAATGATTGATTTCAAACCTGAGCAGCCATAACTTGTGAGCCTTAAAAAGGAGGTGGGTGGAAGCCACAACTGGTGCTTTTATGTTCTCTGCATTTGACTGAGCTGGTCACCTGGGCAGGTTTCCTTCATCCAACAGGCTTGGCACAAACACAGTTAATCAAATCACGGTGGCTGTGTTTAGATGGCCCTTAATCTCGTTCCTACTTCAGAGTAGTCCTGTGTAGTCCTCTTTTTTCTTTTATTGTTTGCTTATTATGCAAATGTGTATGCACTTTAGACAATTTCATTCCTAAAATTGTTGTGAATGTTTGTTCCCAGTACTCCAGTTGAAAAGTTGTAACTGTTAAACTCACTACTCAGATGGCTGCAATCTATTTTTAGAGACACACACTGAGGATTTAGAATCTTTAAATTTGTAATATTCTTTGAACCATCATTGCCCTTTAAATTGTATAGCTCTTTTCTCCTATTTTATGTTTTCCTAGTGTATTTATAAACAACCATCACATTTTTTCTGGTCTTTGTTCTGTTAAACGAAACAAGTAAAACTCTTTTGGTGTCCTCCTAAGATCCTCTTTTGATTCCTTAGTTAGTCATACCCTGCCCTGTTTTTATTCTAGCTTTAATTATTATTATTTTTTTTTTAAACAATAGGCAATCAGAAACATACACAGTTTTCCAGAACATTATTTTTGCAAAATGCTGTCTGCAGTTGCTTGCCTTTAGTAGAAATACCAAACTGGGTGTATTGTAGGACTGAATTTGCATCATGATATGGGTGGTTTAGTGTTATTTCACAATCAGCTTCGACATTTAGGTCTCAAACTTCTGTCATTTCCAGCAGAATGGAAGAAACTTCAGCGAAAGTTTTGAAGATCTGTACTAATATATACTTAATACAACCCTAAACACGAAAGTCAGTTCTTCCTGTAAAATATTCTGTCTCTGAAATCAGGATGATAACTGATTTTGACTCTGCCAATGTGACAAGAAGAGTGCTGTCCAGAGAATCCTGAGGAACATAGCTTTTTTTCTAAGTTCAGCAAAATGTTTCATTCCGTCTGGTACCTTCCCATCATCTCTACCTGTTTTCATCTTCTTTTGAACCAGTTCCTTACTGACCTCACAATTTCCCCTATTTTCTCAAATCTAAGTGATAATGCCGTATATTAAATTCTATGTTATGCCTGACAAAAAGCCAAAGGGCTGCAATTTTCCATCTTTCACTTGTCTAGATATTCCATTATCTCAAGACAGATAGTAGACTAGTCTGGAGTGAATGATCTCTGGTAAACCCATGCCGCATTTAGAGATCCCAGACTTGAAGTTCAGATTTCTGACTGTGAAAGAAGGGATTGTTGTGAATCGAATAATGGTGACAAATCACAATGCACATACAGCTGATTTATACGACATCACGCTAGAGATGCTATCCCTACACTTTAAAAATAATTCTGCGAGGATTACTTGATGAACAAGCAACAACTACTCTCTCTCATTTTCCTATGAACATAGGGTTTATCACAGAGATAAAATGGTAGATACTGGGATCACAAATTTATATGAGCTTAAAAATATATTTAAATAGGTTTATACAAGCAGATTTTGTCCTGACTATCAGTGCAGAGATATATATGTATTAAACATATATATGAATACATATTACATCTTCATGTTATATATCACTATAATTACAGCTTCTTATTATGCACATATATGTTAATATATATTGACATATGTCTGTTAATTATATGTATATTCATACATATGAATATAGTGATGGGGTAGAACTGACTCCATGTTACCCGAGAGAAGTTACAAAACCTCCAGAGTCCTCATTAGCTGACACATTTCTTTGTAGGGCCAAGTTCTAGCAGTTGTCTGAATATTTCTGAGTTTTGGTTTATTCATCTCTAGTCTCTCCAAATTTCAGAATTTGAACCTTATAATGTCTGGATGTGGTGAAAACCAGACCTGTAACAGTGTCTTTAAATCACAATTTTGTGGGGTTTTTTTTCTATTTTTCCATCATTTAATTTCACTCAGCTCAGATTATCCAGCAGTTTCATACCATTTTTATTCCTAGAAACCTTTTTTAAAGTAAGAGTTAAAACTAGCATTTGATTCATTTATCTGATCTGCTTGGAAAGAGATAACATTCATCAGTTCATATTACAGTTAGTTATTATATATGGGTCTCTCAAAAGGAATGATATTTTGTGGTGGTTACTAGAATTACCTTTACGCAAAAGCAACTTTTAACTTTTTTTTTTTTTTTTTTTTCTTTTTCCTTGTGGAGGTTTATTTTCCTTGATTAGTCTTCATTAATTTTAAAAAGGAGATTAATGCTGTGTATGTGATGGCTCAGCTGTGGTGATAGGAGACAGAAAAGGATATGATAATTGCCTGTTCTTTCTGTCTCACTAATGTTGAAGGGGAAAAGAAATGAAACCATAACTTCTAATATATGATTACAGAAAGTTCTTGATGCATACATTTGATTTTGCTGCATAAATCTTCATTAACTTAGTATCTGCTCACATAGTGTGAGTCTGGCTTAGAAAAATTTGAATATATCTGCAAGTTGAGTAGTGCTTAAAATCCCTCCAGAGACAGACTGAATATTTCCTGCCTTTGTTAGCTTCCATTTGGATTTAGTTTCCTAAAAGAACCTACCCAGGTGAGGCATTTACAGTATCTATACACATTTGAAAGAGCTAAAGTGTGAATTAGGGGTATATACATGTAGATTTCAGGTAAATTGAAATTGATTCCAAGCAGTACATCTCATGAACTAACAATGTTAGGACACGTGCTACAGCTCTAGCTAGAACACTCAGTGCTTATTATCTTGATTCGCTGCTCTCTTGCACCTATATATTTGCTTTATTAACTGCTGCAATACCAGCTTTGCCTTGCGGCTTTTCACTGAATGTTTCTGTTTCATCTGTATCGTTGTATGATTACACCTGTGTAAGGTTCGCCATATACACCTGTTTATCACTACACAGTTTCTTTTTATGTCATGGTAGGTTTTCTCTCTCCATTGCACTTAAATTCTGGAATGCATAACAAGGAACACCCAGTATCAATTTATAAATGAATTAGCTGTCAGCTGAAAGCTGAAACCATGCAATAAAAACGACTGAATTGTAAATTGTAATACAGTCTCTCTCTGCTTTCTAGACCAAAATTCTTTGTTAGGGACTTCTAAATCTCTTTAATTTTCTTCTGGAAGGGGGAGGGAAGTGGGAGGTTGCACTTCAGTTTCTGTTTTGCCATGGGGCTCATCCTACTGAAATCAAGTGGGTGACTTCAGTACAAAGCTCTTTGATTATGCAACATGAAATCATGTAACAGCACAATTGCTTCAAATTCATGGAATTATTTTAATTAACTCACAGTAATTCTTGACTTTAATGCGTCAAAAAAACAGCAAAGAATTTATGCAAATTAGGAAAATGACATTGAAAATGTTCTTATATATTATCTGATTTTCCTCCCTAGGCACTCTGGACTCCATTGTTGCCTGAAATGGCTGTGGCTACAGCACTAGCATGAATGAGAAATGAGGTTCAGGGTATTCATAAGGCTCAGCCAAGGAATACAAAAGAGATTGCATTGTGATTAAACTAAGAACAAGTCAAAAGTGTGAAAGGAAAAAGGCTATACAGAAACCAGGAACAGCTAGTAGAGGTTTACCAATAATTTCTCTGATAATTTGCAAACTGGAGTGAGGTTGGAGATACAGCCATTTTATGTAAGGCTGAAATTTCAGGGTGAAACAATAAAGTCCACATTTTTCTGGAAAAATAATAAAAAAGACAAAAAGATTCCAGTAGATTAAATAAATCAGCTTTGAGACATTACCCGGGGCAGGAGAGAGGCAATTCAGCATGCAGACAGCTGTATTACTTTGATATCTGTGGGAAATTCTACTCAGATGTGAAGAAACGTTTCACAGAGGGAACTCCTATTCAAATAGGCATGTTGCTGTGAAAAGCTTCAATTTTGAGGAGTTTTTGGTTTGCTTTTGTTTTTTTTTTTTTTTTTTCCCCATCAGCTGTATCCCTCCCCCCAAAACCCCACTCCTTTAAAAAATATCCTTTGGCATCTTCAGCTGTAAGGAGTTTTATCAGAAAGTAAAGGACCTGGACCCAGGAAGATCTATTCTTTTCTGGAAAGGAAGTGATGCTACTGCCTGAGCTCGCAGAGTGTCATGGGCATTTTTTTTATTTTAGATCTCCTTAGACCAGCTGCATAAAAAAAAATATGCATATAGGTAACGTTTCTTCATTGTCAGTGGTGTTATATCATACAGCTAAATGTCCTGCCATGTTATATAAGTGACCTTTATACACAGCAGTGTACAGAGTGAAGAATATCAGACATTTCTAATTTGTGTTAATATCATAAAACCAGAATAGTTGACAGAAAACAAACCAACTGAAGCTACTTGGTATCCATAAGCACCAATATTTATTAAGCTAACACTTTTCTCATTCACTGCCACATGTAAAAAAAAATGCATATTTTAATGTCAAAAAACATCCCATCTGTTATCAGGGATTTTTTTCAAGTATTTGAAAGCCTGTCACATTATAAAAATGTATCACATTTTATCAACACTATTACTGTTTCTTTCAGATGACTGTGAAAAGGCCACTGTTTTGCTAGAGGCTACCAAATATTGCTTTTTGTATCATAAGTCACAGCAATTTGAAGTAATGATGACATTTAGCTTTGGAATATTTTTTTCTTTAGGTGACCAGAATTTTACGGTGCACTTGGCAGATGCTAATTTAAGAAAAGTAAAATCAGTGATCACCATCTGACATTTTTGCTGCAGGTGAACCCTGCAATTTAGCTCTTGTCAGCATGCAAATTAAAATTGTCTTATGCTATTTAGTTTGGTTAGATAGCATTAATGTGATTGCTTATGCACCTTCTGTCTCATGGACTTGAAGTGCTCATTTGAGGCTCATCAGCAATGAGCTATCTTTGGTGACAGCTACTGTAAATGTACTCTGGGGAAACTGATGCAAGAAACTAGAGCTTTTCAAGGTAAATGTTTTGTGGTGTTTCATTTTAATCCTCTACGAATTAATCAGAATCCTATTTAAAGATCACTATCTACAAAGTTTGTGGGTTGCTACCTTGCAAGTTAATTCTTGCTGCAAACAGATACGGCCTTGGGAATGAAAAAAAGCGCTTGCCAGAGATTCAACATCTAGTGAAAAAAAAAAAAAAAACAAGCCTGTGTTGGAGAAGCTTGTTTAGAACACAGCAGAAAGAATCAGAACTTTGCACTGTGAAATCCATGACATTCAGAATTGTTTAAAAAAAGAGAAAGTTTGGTTTTGGAGATTGTTAAGATTTTCTTACTGAAAGACAACGAGCTTCATTCAAGCTTCAGACACTGAACTTTCTACTAAAGTAAAAATCTTTTTTTATCCATGAAGATTGTTCTCTCTCTTCAACTCTTTCCCTGTATTTATGGTTTTATGACAGAGGCTATGGAAGGGCCAAGATATCTATTGGTTTAGCCCTGGTCTCTGGGAGGGATGATGTTCACCTTCCTTCTCTACATGTTGCTGGTGAAAGCAATGGTGCTGAACTGTCACTTATTTGGTCCAATGTTAGTCAGTAATCAGAAGATTGTGTTCTTCAGAAGATTTTAAAATTATGAATATTTCCTACTATTTTTTGGGGAAAAAAAAATATTCTGCAGATTTTTTAAATTAATGAAAATATTAATGACAACAATGACAGTATTTTAAAATTAATGACAATTCAAACTTTTAAAAGGTGAAATCAAATCTTTGAGTTTGTTGTGTGGAGTTTCAAGTCCAGTAATGGCACCCCATTGGTGCTGCCAGGTGTTTGGGGTCCTGAAGTCAAGAGAGCAATGAATGGGTGAGGTGCTTTGCAGCCTACTGACTTAACCCCAAAGGTATCCAGCTTTCTTCTGCTTCTTCCAGATGGGAGGGAAATCTGGCTTGGTCTGGGGTTTGTGGGTCTCCCAGGCACTTTGCTACACAGCTCTTCTAATATGAGGTCTTCCAAACCCTGTGACAGATAGGGTTTTGGCACAAAACCAGCAAAAATTTGTGTTTTTCCACACGAAGGCATGGCACATGGTGAGAATGCCCTGGAACAAGGAAAAGCTAGGCCAGCCAGCATCTGTGAGATGATGCACTAGCAGAAGCTATGACAGATTTCCAGCCAAACTCTGCATGTAGGTCGGTGAGAGTTTTTGAGAAACATTGTTTTCAGCAAATTAGCCACTTCCATGCATCTCGGAATTAGTCACAAAATTGTCCACCAGCTGTAGATCAGAGGCCTCTGAAGGGTCCCACAAGCTGTCATTATTTTTGCTCGAGATTCACATGATGCCCCAGGGTGCATGCATGTGGGAAAAGCATTTAGTGGTGGAATATCATCAATCTGTTGAAAATAAATGGGTTTACGGGGAAAAAAATAATCAATTTCACCAGAGACTGGAAACAATGCAAGTGATTGAGCACTTGGGAGGCTGGGACTCCAGCATTTTGAAAATGCTGCCTTCTGCTTTGTTCGTATCAGACCCAGATGGTGTGGCTAAAGTTTTCCAGTTTCTAGTCAAGTCAGGGGCCTAGACAGTAGGTAGCAAACTGCCTGATGTTTAAGCTTTAAAGAGAGTGAGTGACAAATCATGTGGAGGGGAGCAGTGCACTGAACACTTGGCAGGTATTTTTCTGTCTCTTTTATTATGGAATTCACCCACATTGTTTTCCAAGAAAATCATTGCTTGGGGTGAAGTCAGGCTTTTTTGTTCTTGGAGATGCAGAAGACCATGAGCCAAGAGTGCCTCTTAGCTGAGGCACATACCCAAATATGTGCTTGACCTCTCCTCGGGATACAGCCAAAACCAGTGATGCTTATTTTGGATGCTCCACTGTGTTATGGCAGCAGACAAACATGTTTGCAGAGTATCTGTAAACTGTTTTATTGATATACATTTCTTGAAGGAGTATATATTATATTTATTTCATCTCTCATATATAAGAAAGCTCATAGGATAACATTCTTCCTATCTCAGTTTCTTCTGAAGGTAGAGACTATCTCACTCCCTTCCAGCACAAGGTCAAAGGTAGTGCACGAGATAAGTCTCATTATCAAATTAATTAATCACTAGGTTTGGGACACATAATACCCACACATACTTTTAAATACAGGGATAGGATCGGATTTATGACACTAAATGGTCAAAACTGTCTTTCCTGTGTGGTTGGGGATGTTTCCCACAGACTGTGGAGCTTGTTAGTTTGTCTCCAACAGTTAATGTCAGCTTTATGCCTTTATGTAAGCTATGGAACAGAAAGCAATATTTGGTCTGAAATAAATTATATATGGTTTATAACTAAGAAAAGCATAGTTCTTTGCCTCTTTTTAATCCAAAACACATTTGCCTTCCTAAGTGTGCTGGTAGCAGACAAATTCCATCAATGACCATGGGACCCTGGCTTCAGTTTAAGTAGTAAGAAAACCTGGTTGTTTTAGTTTACCAGTCCAGTGATCAACACTGTGGTGGACATTTCCTTTTTCTGCAGGACCAAAATCTCATGGCTTTTATTCAATTAAACAATCAATTTCTACGTGGTTAACTTCAAATTAGATGCTTTGATACACACAAAGAGATTTCCAAATAAATCATGATTGTTCAAAAGGTGAGTGCAGCGAAAACATTATGTAAATGTTAACTAGGGCAATTTAGCAAGTTTTCTTTATTTTTTTAATAGGAGGCTGTGACAATCATACTGCCACATAACTAATAAACACATTTCTTAAAATTTAACTTTAGCAAATGACAGTTAACATGAAACAAATAGCACTGAAAACCAGACATTCATGGAGTAATTTAAGGCCAGAAATACAGGCAGTAGAATTTATCATTTCAATATATAATAAAGAGTCAGAAATAGCACTTCAGATTTAGTTTGCCTTCAGTATTAAATTTTTGCTCAAATCTTATTAAAATTTTTCTAAAATAATACTAAAAACAAACCTTTTGGCAAGCTCTTTGCCTCTGATGGTATAGATTTGTAGCACTAGTGAAAAATAATTTTTTTAAGAAAAGTCAAGTCCATTATCAATCAAGGACACAAACCACCATGGAGAGCTGCTGGGAAGATTTCCCTTCGGTGTGTGGTTTTTGGTTGTTTTATTTTAGGGGAGCTATACTTGAAGTGACTTCTGTTGCTGTGAGTGCTGAAAGACTGACCTATATTGGCAGTGTCTGTTCCCTGTCAATCAAGTTGACGAACATAATGTTTTTTCACTCCCTGAAGGCTTGAACTCTGCTGAGATCCCAGCAGAGATGCCTTGTTAGAGGAAGACCCTGCTTTCAGACCACAGGCTGAGGACAGTGAGGTTACAGCACATCTCATATGCCACTCCTTTTTGTATCAGTCCAGTGGGAAAACAGACGTAAAGATGTATATATTTCAAACACGTATTTCAAACAAAGTCAAGCAGACAATAAGCAGCAACTCTGCCTAAGGTTTGTGGAGTCTGAAGTATGTGTGATTCTGAAGCAAAGGGCCACCCTGAACAGCTGTAACTCCTAATGAATACAAAAGAAAACTGTTTGTCATCACTAGTCAAGAGAAACTGAAAAAAAAAAAATGAAGCCACAACAGAGCTTTTTGTCCTCTTGGTTGCACACAACAGATTGTGGCCAGACCACTTGGGCATGTACATTTGGGGACTTGTGAGTATATGGACAGAAGAGCATGACTGAAAGGAGGGTGTGAGAATGAGTCCAAGAGGGTAAAATTAACCTGCCTAGAGATTTCGTAAAATGAATTCACCTCTCCCCCAGTTTTGTCCTTGAGTTTTGTTACACTAATTTCCTCCAGATCAGTTTTACAGATAAGCTGTGTGATGTTGATGAAGAGTGAAATCAGTATAGGTGAGAGAGAGCACTGAATGCTCCCACTTTTTCTGCAGCAGCTTCTCTGCTCTGAGGTGACAGACAAAGATGCCCTACAAAAGCAGTCCTCTGAAGCTCTCCTCTGGTTTCAGAGTGTGCTGTGGAGCAGAGGTGAGTGCAGTCAGAAAGATCGATGGCTCTCACTGAA
Source organism: Athene cunicularia (assembly GCF_003259725.1). NCBI lineage: Eukaryota > Metazoa > Chordata > Aves > Strigiformes > Strigidae > Athene > Athene cunicularia. The sequence continues at coordinate 48,723,070 of NW_020799092.1, read as the reverse complement.
GAGCCTCTTTAAAGCACCCTCCCACACACATATTCCTGGTTCTATCACAACGAATTTAGCTTGTGACTCCATAAAAGTAACTAAGAATAATAGAGTCTGATTTACTGAGCTGTATCACTCTAACTCTGGACTCAATTGAGTTACGCAGGCATAAAATTCAATAGTGAATAAATCCATAATGTGTGCCTCCCCATATAAGTCATTTCCCAAGAAAACGTAAGCAACCTCAATATGATCTCCTCAATAAACAATAAAACCAGAAAAATGAGTTCTGCTTATGACCATTGTTATACATCCAGAGAAATATTTTAAACTTTCATCTCTGCTACGTAGATCCTACTATACACAATCCATCAAGTAACTCCTCTACGTGGATATTGTCTCAAAAGGAAAACTATTTTCAATACTTATCTGTTTAAACATTTCCACCCAGGATAAAACAAATGTAACCCAGCTGCTTCTCCTGGCTGTACTCGTCATACTGACTGTAAGCAGATTATGGTAATTATGATGGAAATTGCAGGAACTTGCTTTCTAATTAAAATGGAAATGGAATTTGCAAAACAAATATGTAACAAACTGTACTTTCTACTATAGTAAACTAAAATAAAATAAAATTTGCACAGTGCTGCCAGATGTTATTTTGTGCTGACATCACAAGCAGGAAGGGTAGGCTCCTTCCCACTGTTTATCAGCAACGGACAGGCCAAAGAGCAGCAGGCAGCTCTCCACCTGGAAGAGAGCTTAGCCAGGGAGTAATGGGTTTTGCCTTTCTTTGAAATTCAGGTTGTGCAGCGTTTCTGTTGTAAAAGTATTAACTCTGTCTGGTTGATATGAATTAAATGGAGAAAAAGCAATTGGCATTTATCCTGAAAGGGTATTTTAAGCAATTGGAACAGTATAGGAAGAATTGAGATGACTGGAAGAAAGGGACGCTGGAGCAGTAGGATGTGTCGCAGAAAATAAATCAAGGAATAAGCCTGAGCAAAGCTGTGAGCTAGGAAGGATATTGAGTATTCTGGTAAAATATGTATGATAACAGAAAGCTCACTTTTGTGGAGACAGTGAATTCTATTACAAAATGGTGTAAAAGTGTTCGGACAAACAAGTGGCAAAACAAGGGTTTCAACAGTTTAGACTAGGAGTTTAACTGAAAAAAACCCCAAACCCCAATAGTGGAAGATACCTGCAGCCTATATTCAGTGGTGCAGGGAAAGGAAAGGAGCTTTCTCAGTCATGAACTTTGGAGCTGACAACAAAACTTCCATCAAATACATCTGTGGAGTTCACTCTCCCAGTGAATCTCCTGCTGCTGCGAATGCTGTACCTTGGCCTCGTTTTCCTTTGTTGCTTGAAAGCACCGGTATCACTGGGCTGAGAACAAAGAGTACATTTTTCTTTCAAGATTCCTGCTTACAGAAGGAGCAGATACCTGGCTCTGACGCATTTTGGTGATGATCAGAGCTGCTTGCCAAGTGTAGAGAAGACAGGGGGGATAACCGTACACTCTCTTTGGGAAAGCAGGAAGAGGAAGGAAAATTGAAAAACAGGGCCTGTGAATGTTAACAAATGAGCACACCCTTGTCCCTGAACCAGGGGTATTATCAGCGTTATATTGATTTGAACTGCTATCTGTCAGGCAACCCAAACCTTTTCTATTTGTTCCACTGAAGAAGATATGTAAAGCACTCAGAGTGCATCACAACGAAACTTTCTTTAAATTCAAAACTAAACTGAGGAGCCCTTACTAGATTCATATCTGTCTTGGATTCAGAGACCTTGGATCACACTGTGTAAGAGTGTCTGGTTCATCCACTCACAGATCTATTTACCAGGCTTTGCCTCAGGAAAGCCTTCTGTACCAGTGTGAACACCTTTATAAGATAGCACACAAAATATGTAGCAAAGGGGTGTTGATTTTATTTGAACTACCTGAAGTATGAATATACTGGGAATTTTTTTTCAGATGGAATTTTTTTTCTTCATGAACTCCAGATGTCTCTGAAGTCACCCTGACTTAGTCCACCTTCTACACTTGTTTTCTACACTGTGACCCAATTTCAATAAGGATATCTCCAGTTGGTGTAGGTTACCCTCCTTCTGGCCAGAGAGGGGGATTTGAATTCTCTCAGTGGAGAGGAGCTTTTACAGAAGTACCGTAACCGGAAGGCTAATACAGAAAAATGGAGCACACTGTCACACCCAGAAAAGACCTCCGTTTTTGTAAAGACTGACAGTTGTGACCCAGACACAACCAAAGAACTGTGCCCTAGATACAACCAAAGAACTGATTTCTTAGGAAACCATGTGAAAATTTTGAACCGCTCCTTCATGAAGAGCTCATAAATTCGATGGTCTACCCTACTGACCAGCCAACAGCATCACCACTTCCTCTGTCACTGAAGCCCAGAATTAGTGTTAGCAATGCAAAAATTGTTTTCTGTCTTGAAAGTAAGCACAGTGAAGTACTGAGCACATTCATAGATGGTCTCAATTTGTAACAAATCAAGAAAACCATGATTGTACTAAATTGTGGTCTTTTTGGCTGACTATCATGCACCGCAATTTGTTTAAGCTCACTGTGATGCAAATCAAATTATGATTTAAAATTTATTTTTTGTGAACATATAGTACTTAACAAAGTAAATTCAGACCCATACAGATTTCACCAGCTTCTCACTAGACACAAGTGTTTGACTCTTTAAAGCTTGTAATTTTTAGGACAAATCAGCTTGATTATATTAAATGTATGATCCAGACTTTTTAGATCCAATTATTTTATTGATAATAGATCTGAAACTCTCTTAAAATGCTTATAAAAATTGGGCTTCTTTCAGAAACTGTTCAAAATTAAAGAGCAATGGACCAATTTAGTATTTTTTTGGTTTAGGGTTCCCATGTTACCTGGAGAATTACTTGGTATATTGGGGAAAGGTGAAAAACTATGCTGCTTTTAATTACTCTAGGGTACTGTGTCTAGGGGAAAAACGATTCCGGCTCAGCGAGACCCAGTACAACTAGTAATGATGATTGCTACCTGGTTAACAGTGGACCAGTAAAAGTATTATCATGCTACATATTTCTTATTTATTCTTTTATTTACTGCAGTCATTTTGACTTCTTTTCCCTTTTTTTCTGAGATTCTTCTACTTTGGACGTTTCAGCTTTCTACCTTATGGTTTAGGCAGGTAATCATACAGCACAGCAGATGACAGCTTTATCTTACTTCCACTTGCTTAGCACCTGATGTCCCTTTGAGAACCTTTTCTTTATTCTGGTTTGCTGATATATCAGTGACTCCGTGTAGATATTTCTATCCATCTGTTTTATTGAAAATACTTTTTAATTTTGAAAACTGTTATTTCATATTGTATGTATTTAGTATTCTGCATCAAAGAAGAAAATAAATATGGACTAACAGTTGTTTTTAAATGACTAATAATAGATATTGACTTCTTATAACATCATAATCTTGTCCACTAAGTATTAATATGGAATACTTGGAATTGTCTAATTAATTCTGAAAGTATCTTTCACTGTCAGAGAATCATAGAATCCCCTAGTCCAAACCACCTGCCATGAGCAGGGACATCTTTCACTAGATCAGATTCCTCAAAGATGCATCCAAACGGATGTTGAATACTTCCAGAGATGGGCATCCACAACTTCTCTGGGCAACATATTCTGGTGTCTTAACACCCTTAATGTGAAAAGTTTATTCTTCGTGTCCAAGCTAAACCTCCCCTCTTTCCATTTCAAACTATTGCCCCTTGTCTTGTCACTACGGGCCTTGGTAAAAAGTCTCTCTCCATCTTTGTTGACAGCCCCTTTTATATATTGAAAGGCTGCAAAATGTCTTCAAGTCTTTTCTCTCCAGGCTGAACAACACCAACTCTCTCAGCCTTTCTTTGTAGGAGAGGTGCTCCAGCCCTCTGATCACCTTTGTGGCCCTCCTCTGGACTCTCTCCAACAGGTCCATGTATTTCTTGTACTGGGGGTCCGAAAAGTGGCTGTAGCCATGCCACTGTAGAAGATCACTAGATTAGTCAGGTGCTATGGTCTGCTCAAACTGAGTGCTTTTGTGATGGATTTCAGCTTGACTGGCTGCCAGGTGCTCACCAAGATGCTCTGTCACTCCCCCTCCTCAGCAGAACATGGGGAGAAAATACATGGGATGATTAGATAAAAGCTTTTGTAGAACAGCTATTTTTTTTTTTTTTTTACATACACAGAATTATGTCAGTCCTTCTGTAGTTAGCTGCCATTACATGACAAACTTCATCAACCCAAGACCACTTTATATATAATAATTGTTTAGTGTTGGGTATATTATTTCAGAGAGATTTCAGATTTTGCCTGCAAGACCTACTCAAAGTCCCAATATTATAATCATTAAAATAAGAAATGTTAAGATTGTTTCTCAATATTTTGAACTATCTATTATTAAACAGACCATTTTTTACTGTAGTACTGCCTTGGAAATTCAGCTGTAATCCAAAACCAAATTGTGCATGATACAGTGTGGGACATTATCAGCTTTTAGAAGAAGAAAATAATAAAATAAAAATAATTTTTAGGAATCTCTATTTGCTCTCAGCAGAAGGATAATGGGCGATGTTTTTAAATATGAATTACTGGCTATCAGAATAAATACAACCTCAGGAGAGTGAGCACTTAAATGCCATTCTGGGAAATCTGGGACAAACAAACAGTTCCCAAAGGCATGGGTCTTCCTGTGAGACCTAAAATCTTTCCAAAAACTTTTTCCTGAGAGAGTTTGATGAGGCTCCCCACTAATCAAATTAATTAAATGTCTAAGTGCTGTCAGACTGCATGTAGGTATTCATGTGCAGGTACCCGACACTAACAACCGTTCGACTAGTCAGTACTGAGAATTCCTGAATATATCCTATCAATTTCTGGAACCTCAAGCCACTCTTGTGCCAGTGTGGAAGGAGCACTCACCACTTCCACAGCAACTGTGCTGCTCCTTGAGAACCAGGTCCTTCATCATGACAGGTTTGCCGGTCCTTGCTATTATCCACTTTAAACCCTGTTTTCTCTAACATTAGAGGACACTGATATATGTAGCCATAAATCTCAATCCATGAAAGGCTGTGTTATTTATTTTTAAAAGGCATTTATTTTTCTTGGATAAAATAATGTAAAAATTAATTTAACTCTACTCCATATGTATAAAATTCTGATTTCGGCAGGCATCTCCACAGCTATCGAGAGCTGCCTGCGACTGCTGAGGCTGTCACAGGGACAATTTGGGTACAATAGCAGTGAAGCTCTGGCCCCCTAGACATCCAGGTGTAAGCCTCAGCTCCAGCGGTCCTGCTATGCGCTCAGGCAGCCAGAATGCTCTTGCTTGTCCTCAGGCTGGGTAGTTTCTAACTGGCTATACCACCTATGGCTACATGAATGGCGACCTGAATTGTGATATAAAGATATTTATATTAAAGAACGTAAGGGCAAAATCCTCACTCTATTAATGCTACTGAGACTTCTCTATGTGTCTTTTGGCAACCAAGGAATTACTCTATCTTCATGTTGCCTGTACTGTCATCACATTCTGGCCTTGGATTTCTAAAGTCTATGAAAGCAATGTCTTATGTCCTTCACCTGAGCAAACATGTGTCCTATATCTTGTCAGCTGCTTCTCCATGAAGTCAGACCTACAGCAGTGTTTTCATACTCAGTGTTTTCATACCTGTTCAAAGCCCGCAGTGGAAAATGAGGATGCTCACAGTGTCCTGTAGCATAAAGGAAGTGAACAAAGAGGGATGACATACAGCTGCCATACATATGTCATCTTAAGTGCAAAAGACTGTACCCACAAGGAATACTATTTCTGGGGATGTCAAAACACGTCTGTTGAAATGCCAGTCTTCTGTGTTTTACCTTATTTCCTCAACGCCATCCCCGCAGGCACAAACATGTAACCTTGGCTTGGGTTCCCCAGCACCACTAATATGAAGGGATTTCTTTCAGCCTTGCTTCTAAAAACAGAAGTTAGAAAACCACCTGGGCTCTAGGACACTGTTTGGTTGGGTATTTTTTCTTTCCCCTTGGATTATCTTTACCATAAAACAGAAATAGCAGCAGATGATGTGGAAAGTGAAGACATGAAATGTCATTGTCAAGTCCTGAGTCCAAAGCAACACCAGGAGCACAGGGAGGTCTGGAAATGCCCTCACAAAATCTCTTCCTAGAAGTACATTCTGGTAGGCAATTGCAAGAAAAAAAAGTTCTCTTTGACAGCTTTAGTTTTAAGTTGCTGAAGTGGCCAATTTAAATGATTGAATAGTTGTGTCTGTGTAGAGCAAACATGAAAAATTATTCTTTCTCATTCACAAATACAACAGAATTCTTTCATGAAGAAATCTTAATGATGTTTTTTGCTTTTTTTTGTGATTTTCAAATGCTGGATCTGCAGCCATCCAATCTTGTGAATTTGTGTTCCTCCCACTGCAGTGATAATGCAGCCTCTAGATACTGTTAGCATATAATTTAAATTTAATCATTCACTCAAGGATAATTTCTGCTTTCATTAGAGTCAAAGTCTATAATTTAAATAGCTAGCTATTGCAGCATCAGTCCCCCAGTGTAGTCTTAAAAATAAATTCTGGGTTTGGCCATTGAAAAAAGGATCATGAACTATCATTCAAAAAATCAGTACCTCATGACTTTCTTGAAAAATCCTCATAGTTGAAACTTGTGCCTTAGCTGAGTTAGAGTGATGCATATGGAAAAATACAGCATGCCAAAACTGGTCAGAGTTTCAGCTTCTCTGATTTGTTTTTATTTTTAGCTTGTGCCACAATGTTTAAAGGCATAATTATGCTAACAAATACAGAGTTTAACCTATTTTGGAGCTGTGTCTTCACTCAGACTTCTGTGGAGCATCCCAGGTCTCTTCTCACTCCCTTCACCTGTCAGAAAAGTTCCTAAACTTTCATTCTGCTACTTCTGGCTGACTGAGACCTGCCTCCACTCACTGCCATTCTCTCTGGCATCCTCAGAGAAACTCCTCCCTTGATGCTGCCTTCTAGGACCAGAATCAGCCAAAGCCATCTTCTTTTGTGTTTGGACAAGATGAAAGAAATTGAGTTGATTGGAATATTTTCAGAGAAATGTATTTTTGCTAGAACATGCTGCTTAGCTAAAGCTTTTCATGACGACACAATAAATTCACCTTTTTTTTTTTTTTTTTTTTTTTTTTTTTAAGCAGCATTCTATTATTAATTTTTATTTGAAAATAGGAGAGAGAGGCAGAGACTGGGAGAGAGAATGAGAATAATACAAAACTCTCACCTTTTCAATCCAGAGGCAGATATTTCATGAAAGCACTAGAAAGTATCTGGGTTTTGTTTTGATGTAGAAAGTATGCAGGAAATGAAATGGCCTTCTGCCTGATTCTGCCCCATTGTGAAGAATACAGCTGATTAACAAAGCCAGGCTCCTCTCAGGACATTTCTTTTGTTACTGTTAATCTCAGACCGTTTTAATTTGGTTCCTCACCTTCACACTCCTGTTTATGTATCTGTCTGCAGGCACTTGCTATAGCATTGTTTTTCCCTTTAGAGTGAGCTAAAATTGATCATTTAATGAAGCTCATCAATCTCTACTTTGCCTACCAGATGGAGTGCCTAAAGGTTTTGTGCTTGGCCACTACTTGTATTTCTCATTATCCAATTTATCACTCATTACTGGCAGAATTTACTCACAACTGGAACATGCTGGCTGTTTATCAGCTATGCAAACAAGTGAGACCCTACTCAACACTATGCAAGGTGCCCCATGCTGAGACCCCTACCAACACTGCCTGCAGTCCTCAGAGGACTTTTCCCCTTCCATCACAGGCTACATTTCACAGTATTTTTCTGATCCTGACAGACAAGAGAGATGAATTTTGATGTTTAACTTCTGTTTCCTTTACTTTTTTTTCAGACCTGATTTTACAAGCACATTTTCTCTACTAAAAAGATAAGCCTAGATTTGTATTTATATGGGTTAGCAGCCAGGAAAAGATCTACTTTCACAGTTTTATGACATCTCCCTTTTGCAGGGCCTTCCCAAATAACCTGCTGTACAGGCAATGGCAGGTACCATGCAAATTGCTGCTGCCAAATGCTCCATGTACTTACTCCATAGAGCTGTAAAATTATGCCAAAGAGATGAATGAAAGCTGTGCTGAGTAATTTGGTGGAAGTTTTTGCCTTCTGCTCAAAAAGGTCAGAAGAAAAGTCTGAAAATTGCATGTTTAATTTTTATCTGTCCTATCTCCTAATATTTTGGGATTATATAAAAAAATTCTTAGGTTTTATGTGGTAGAAGGTGATTAAATGAGCAGTGGGTTAGGTAAATGAATAATGACATTTTGCTCTGGTTGCAGAGTGCTGTTGTACCCATTGAATAAATATTGACATGATAAGAAAGCCAAAGGTTTGTGTGCATCTGGATTGTATTTGCAGCCTGGTTTCCTAAGAAAATAAGACTAGAGTCTATTTGTGTGTCTAGTCATCCATCTGTCTCTCAGTCCTTCCTGTAATACTTTCTGAACTAGTTAATGAAATGTTTGCAGTTTTGTTTGAAAAGAGAATTAGGATATTAAAGGTCCTTTAAGTTTTAATTGAAAATCAGTATCTGAGTAAGGACTGAGAGACACAACCTTGCATCCCTGAAAGAAAAGCAGGCAGAAATGCTGCCTTTATGCATGGTGGGCAGCAGTGTGTCTCAGCCAGTTGGTCACTGTGAAAGAAGTCCTGCATCAATCTCAGCACAGCTACTTCCAGTAGCGTGACATGTCTACATGCCAGCAGGGGAACGAGCTGAGGTGTTTGTGCTGGAGGAGTAGAAGACATGAGAAATGCTTATTCAGCTGTGGCACAGTGTTTCTTTGTGGACATCCTAAATAAGAATATGGGGATTTTGATCTAATCAGTTGATCTAAAACACTTGTCCATGGTTTTTCTCCCAGGGATGAAGTTTAAATCATGAACTTCCAGCTTTTGCTCTAAGATTTTCCTTGACCATCTATTTCACTCAAACAGGTACTGCCTCACAGAAGTGTAGTGTGATATATTTAGTATGCGGGTTTTAGTCTTTTTTGCCTTGAAGGCATAGAATTTGCCAAAAAATTGACCTGGTGTCACTAAAGAGCTTTCTAAAGTTAATGATTACATTTAAAATAATTATGCTGCTAGTCTTTCAGGGCTCTACAGCATTTCCATAACACTGCAATGCTGCCATCGTTTTGAAACAGTCATCCTCAGGAAATTCAACTTCTGTCTTCACATCAGTGGGATACCACACAGTCAAATACTGGCAACACTTTGAGGTCTGTTAACTCTTTAATTGACCACTTCAGCATGAACATTATGGCAACACATTTATTTGACAATCTGTGGTCCCTGAAGTTTCCATATGGTCCTCTGGGGTTGTGAAAATATTTACCCTACCATACACACTTCCTGACAGCATGCATGCTTCAGTTACTCACTTTCAACAATGAAAGGTGCAGTGTACCCCTCCGGGGAAAAAAAAAAAAACAAACCCAACCAAAACCCAGTAAATATGTTATACAATTAATTTACTTGTAAATTAACTAGCAGGAGAGATACCCTAGATTTTATTTACAGATTGGACTGTCACAAACTTCTGGGTACTTGTCTTGGAGCTTCAGCAATGCCTTCTTAACCATATGATGATCTAGAATTTGACTGCAGTAGACATTCAATAATTTCCTCTAAGAATAATTATAGGATATATAAAATTGTGTAGAGGAAATATATTTGGTCAAGAAATAGCAAAGGTACCAGGGTTGGGTCCAAAATCTTTATTTTTCAAATCCTCTTGCTCTTATATATTGCTCCAATCCTGAACTGTCACTTGCAATGTCACTAAGGTGATTACTGTAGTAAATTGGGAGCAGTGGTATGTAGCTAACCGATATATAAAAATGTCAATTTTGTGGCACAATGCTGCTTTTCTTTTTTTGGAAATATTGGAAATGGATCTGAAAAGGTGTCTTAAAACTAAAGAGGTATAGTCTTCAACTTTACAATCATATTGAAATAACCCTCCAAGTATTATTACCAACATCACTGGATCTTGTAGCAGAGTGCAACAGAGCATCTCATCTAAAAAAAAAAAAAACCAAAACAACCAACCAACATACAAACAAACAACAGATAGCACTTAGGGCTAAAAACATCAGACTTATTTACAGAACAATTTTCCTATAACAAGAAACCTGAAGAAAGTACCAGAGCAGTAAAAATAAAAATGATTGATTGAAACACTTTTAGTGCCCAAGCTATTAAGAAGAAGAAATCATCATATTTTGAATGTATAACTACATTTTAGAAAAGGTATAAACAAAACAGCAACACTGATCACTCAGTCCATACATGAGCATGTGCTCATATTGAGTGAAGAATATTGATCAGGGGGCAAGTTGAGGATGCTCAGTGCTTTTACGTGATGTATTCTCCCAGTCAGCCTCTTAATGAACTCAGGAGGATTGCATACTGTTGTAAATACAGAAAACTCATAGTTACTGACAAGTACTTATGAAAATCAGGTCATTAATCTCAACTACACATCATTATCAGAGACGAAAAAATTCTACTAATTTATATAAAAGTGTATGAAGTTAACAAAAGGGTTAGCTTAAACTTCAGAGTATGAATGCCAACACTGATGGCTAGGATGTCTAGCTAGGATGGATAAAACTGTTTGCAGAGGTGCTGAGTGTGGTGGAGAGAAACTCAAGCTGGGTGTTTGAAGATCCCTGGCTACACCACAGACCTTAATTTTTGTGGTATGAGAGTTGGGATGCAGTGTCACTGAAAGTAGCCCTGTGTGCTATGTTTTTCAACATGATTAACTCAGGCTTTTGTGCTACTCCCAAAGCAGCTGAAATACTCTTAGTCCCAATTCAGCTCAGGAAGCTCAGCAGCAATTTTGATGCCTTCCAGAGAATGATGCAAAAATCTGAGCGCACTCAGAACCCCAGGGCAGAATCCCTGCCTGTTACAAAAAACTCTTCAGAGGTTATTAAGAGCTAGCTGTGAGCATCAGGTTATTAATGAGGCTATCTGATCAGCAACTGCATTTTAGAGTGGTAGTGCTTGAATTCACTGCTCTGGGAAACCACAAAGAGGGAAGAGGAAAACAATAGAAATCCTGTGGCAAAGGATAAGGGCTTTGCTAATTTAAGCTAATGATATGCCATTGCCTCCTACACAGGCCATTGTGGGATGCATTCTCTTGGGAAGAGGCATAATGTTTCAGGAGTGTTCCAAGCACCCTGGACATCCCCATGTCAGAAGATCTTTCAGGGACAACTGAGGCTTGCTTAACTTTCCTAGCAAACTGAAATGTCTTCTGGCATTCCCAGACAGCTAAACGGCATCTGAAGTCCCTGTTCTGGAAGGGCCAAGCTGAAAGCTAGAAGATACCTCATAGTGAGCTTGTGTGGAAATCAAGGACACTGAAGTGGGTGCTTGAGAATGAAGCATTAGTTTTGTTTTATAGCTGGGGGACTAGAATCTAATGAATACGATAAGACATGGGGGACGCTGTGGTGACTCATACTAGCGTTGTGTATTTGTGCCTCAAATAAACACAGTAAAATGTCCATATGGCTGAGTAGAAAGAGCTATTTAGTAACTGAATGCACAAACAAGGTGCCCCTGATGGAAATCTTTACAAACTATTGTACTGATCTGCTGCCTAATGTCTTGGCCAGATCTCCCCTACTGCAGAAAAGTTACATTCAATCCTTTCTTTCTTATTTCTATCTCCAAGACGTTAGCATTTTCTTTAGGAACAGCACTGTTTTCCAGGGGCTTGTCCTTTTTTTGCAACATATTCCCTGGCCAGTGGATGTGCTTTTAATTTCTTACAGTGTCTGAGGCTGGGATCAGAAGGTATTCAGAGGACTAACTTTGACAGGGAAATCAGTGCTGCACACCTGTGGAACTTCCAGGTATTGGGAAAAGGTTGTCTAATGAACATTGAACTGGCTCCTTTGCACACTTCAGTTTTCTAATCTGATTTATGTTGCATGTAAAGTATTTCATACTAACGGTTATCAACATAATGAACACAAGATTATTGTTAGGACCATTACACTTGATGTCTGAGGACATTACCTCCTCGCCTTCCTCTCTCATGCAATGCTGAACATCATTGTTTACAACACTAAGGTATCTTATTTATGCTGCATGTGGTTAGTCATTTATTCCAATGATCTATTTGTTCTTTAGAAAGTGTTTAAAGTAGATTACGCTTTACTTCTGCTGTTAAAAAAAAAAAAACAAACAAAACAAACCTCAGTGTAAAGGTATCATGAGAATTTCAAGCTCCAAATAGTTCACCTTTCTTTTCTGAAAGAGTAATTTTCATCTGTTGAGTCTGCACAATTGCTAATGTTTATAGATGTAAGTGCATATCTGCATGTGGAAGATTGGCATATTGCTTCAGTGTAAGCAATTTTTAAAAAATAGAAATATAAATTAATCTTTGTTTTAATCTTGATTTTCTTACAAAACAGTGTTTATTCTTTTTTTCCCAATGAAGTTGGAATTTTCTTTTGTTGCGATGATAGTTGGGCATTGGGGAGAGAGCTGTTTCCAGGGCTGTTTTGGTGTTGCCTCTCTGTAGTAAATGAATTCCCAGGATTCAACTGCTATAGTACCCTTAGTACATACCAGCTGCTGGGAGATGGTACAATCTTCTCAGTTTATCGAAGGTGCTATAATATTTTCTGGTGAAAATATGATCTTTTACTTGACAGGGTTAATTTCTGCCCTGAATGATAGGATTGGCACACTCAGAAAAGACTTTGAAAAGTAAAGACTGTACTTGTATTTTCTGACTTTCCAACTACAAAAATGTTTTTAAAATAAGATTTTTTTCAGATTTCACATAGTTTGGACTAGAGCAAAATCACTTCCTCAACTCCTCTAAAGTCACTGCAGCAAATGCTTGTGTGGAAAAGTGTCCTTGAAGGCAATTTACCAGCTGGAAACACAGAGGAAGAGCCAGTCCCTTGTGAGCAATAAGCTCTCAGCAAAGAAATTTAAAGCAATTTACTGGTTCCTCAGTTGTTCAGCTCTGAGCATGTTCTGGTGGAGTAATGGGATAGTTATATTTGTATTATCTAAATGAAACTCATAATGCCAGAGAAAATAGCTGCTGCAGCTGCAGGGAGCCTTGCTGGTCACTTCATGCTGCCACTCAGCTCTGCCTGTGGGGCACAATGCCCATCATGGACTGGGCTTTCTCCTTGAGGACAGGGCAGCAGTGTACTACCTCTCCCTATGGAAAGACGTCAGTTCCCAAATCAGCATCAGGTATTTACTGCATGACGTGAGGAGTCTGAAGTAATTTTACCTGTTAATCTGGGTTCCATTTTACTTTTCTTGAAAAAGCGTCTTAAATTTTGCCGAATAACGTTTCCTCTTCAAATTTTTTAGGAGTGTTTGTAACTGGGACACTGATCTAGCAATTTTCAACTAGCAAAATGGGGGGTTTTGTTGTTTTGGACTAGAGAACATGCATTTTCTGTTAATAAAATTTCTATTTTCATAAATACTAGGCTTTATTTTTAAAGATGAACATGAAACCACTTCCAGGTAGGTACAAGCTTATGTTTGAATTCCCGATATGCAATTAAAGGATTGAGTATGGTGATACAACACAGACAGAGGAGACAACTTGTAAAAACAGGTCCTTAAAGAAAAAAACCTGAGAGAAACAAAGACTGGGAAGAACAGCCTGAGAAAGAGATAAAGGTTAGTGGAGGGAGTGGCGGCCCTCTGAGCTAAGGAAACGTCTCAAACACTTGCAAGTAATGAGATTATATTCATGGGTGGATAGTGTAGATGTCAAAGCTGATAAGGCTGCCCAAATAACACAAGATGCAGCTGGGGGAGGGAGGCAGGACGTTTCTGCTCTGGTGCACCTGTCCAAATTTCAAGGGCCATCTGTCCAGCGAATGACCTTTGCTTCATTATCCATGAAATGCATATTAAAGTTGACACCTCTGAATATGCTAACAAAGACTAACAAGATCATGCTAATTACATCATCCCATGAAACCCCTTACCCCTCCCCATACATGGGATACATAGGTATGTGGGTCGACCTAGGGGATGGACTTAAGGAAAATGTATATAAATGGAGAGGGCCAACGGGTGTGTGGGGGGGAGATGGGGGGGAGGGGAGATTCTGGAGAGTGAAGCAAAGAAGATGGATGCCTCTTTGAACCCTCAGTGGTGGCATCGATGCAGGAACCCGGACTGGCAATCTCTATTTCTCTACTGTCTCTATCTCCCTCCTTTCCTTTTGCCCCTCTTCCTTCACTACCATTTAGTAATGCAAGGCATATTGTACTGCTTGCCACAGTTGTTTACATACTTGGTCAATTATTGTGTATCTAACTTGTACATTGTAGGAAGTTAATAAATGTTTGGACTTTGAGACTTGTCTCACCGTTGTTACTCCACTGGGGATTTATGAATCTAAGTAACTTAACAACTTAATCTGAGTGGGATGTGACAGCTGCCAAAATTAGGAGCATGGCAGAATTATAATACAAGAAGTCTTGCTAGGTGTGGTATTTTTTTGGTTGAATGTAAGGAGCCACTGATAATGTATCTTGACTATCTCAGTTTTTCAGAGTTGCCTTGTCTTGATGGGGAAAGCTCTGTATGCACCACCCATGCCCTGGGCAATTGCCGTCTGTGAGAGAAGTTGTCTCTATTACTCCAAAGGGCAACCCCTTTGCTGGCAACCATTGCTGCTATGAAGCCTTGGACACTAGAAATCATGACTACTCTCCATGGAACAATTCCAATTTATAACATCTGAAGATCTGACTTATAATGTTACTGGTTTGTGTATTCTCTGTGGTTCAGAAAGTCTGAATAAAGGAACAGGTCTAAAAGAAAGAGTTCATGCTCTGCAGTAAAATTTACAATATTTACTGAGTTGACTGAGTTTCAGGCAGGACAATGACAAGACCTGTGCCAAATTAAGGGAGACCCCTACACTGAGAGGATTTACTGCCTGACTTGGTCTTCTCGTTAAGTGAATCTGATTAAGGTCACCAAGGAAACCATGTGTTGACAGCCAGATTACCTTTTCTACCTAACACATGAACGAAAGAGGTCACACTGGCATTTACTCTCTTTCTGAAGTGTTGAGGACACTTAGCTGCAAAGGAAGAAATTAGATCCCAGTTCAGTCCTAGAGGGGAGGAGAAAAGTGATGAACCTATAGATCTCATCCAGAACTGGAGCTGGGGATCCTTGCAGTGCTCTGACAGGAGGGACCTTCTGCCCCTCTGTGCAAAGCAAACTGGGGAGAGTGAGAAAGGGGACTGGGGAATGAGAAGCTCTACTACCTGTCCTGTGGGATTTTGTGTATTTTATTTAGATAGCCACTGGGAAAACCACAGAAGCACCAGAGAGGGAAGGAGGCATTCCTGCACTAGAGCCTGTTTGCCAAGGTAGGAAATTATTCTTCTGCTGAGACCTCCCTCTCTGTTTTTTTCATCCCTGTCTGTAGAGCAGTAAAGCTGAAGCAAAGAGCACTAGCAAGGTCTCCCTCTGTCTAATGTGTCACTGGGTGATTAAGACAGTCTCCTACAAACTGACTGGGGGCAGAGGAACTAAGTCCCACTTTATGTCTGGGCCCGTTAAACTTCATCCCTCACCTGCTGTTTCCTATGAACAGTAGTGAGCAGGACTGCTAAATCCTTCTGCATCAGCACTCAAAATACACCAAATACTTTTGGACATTTCAGGGACATAATTGTAAGAATCAACTAGTTTGTGAATCTCAAAACTTTAAGGAGGAGATAGGTTTCATCAGCCTGAGCAACAGATTCTTCTGACACGTGCAAAAGCACATCTTTAATGACAGAAATCAGTTTTCACTGAGAAGTGCAGATACATGTGTTGATTCAAGCATCTGAAAGACCCAAGTAGAGATTTTCTGGTACGCTTCTCTGAATTCAGATATCTAGCTGGAGATTAGGCACATAAGCAATATTTTGAATCCTGTAAGGTGTCTTTGGATTCTTTTAAATAAAAGACAATTACATGATTTAAAAATGTTATCCACCTGTTGTGAATCACCTTTGCTACTCAATTCTCAAGCTGCCTACAAGATGAACAAGCAGTTGTCAGCTTTCGATTGTCAGTGAATAAGCAGTACATATTATTGTTTGATGTAAATGCAAATAGGAAGGAAATCAGTTATTGCAAACCCACTAGGAAATAGCGCTACAGACAATCTGAGACGGGTTTCTGGTGCCAGCAATTGCAGGTTTTAAAGCTATGTCCAAACAAGTAACAGCTCAGAGAATAATTCACAGTACAGAGTGTACTTTGTGTAGTACACTCATTTCTTACTTGCTTCTGAGATCTTAATAGTTAGAACTAGATAAGAAATTATACTGCCATTCATTTAAGGCACTTTTAATAAGGGACAGGCATGAGAAAGGTAGCATTTTAAAATACTAGATCAAAAATAGTCAAGGGCATTTTTTAATAATGTATCTTTTATGATTATAAGTGGAAACCATAATGAAGTGACAGAAATATCTTGGTTTTGATTAGCTAATGATAACAAATTCATACTTAATTTGTCATGTACGTTAGACACCCAAAGCTTTTTTCTGGGAACAAAACGTTTCTTTTATAGTTTTTTATTAGTTGTAGGGATTTAAAGTTGAAAAAGTACTTTAAAAATAAACATTCATTTTTACTAAGCAGCAGTTGAGAAAAAAATAATTGGTTTGTAGTTCCATGTTTTGCTCTGCTGGTTTTCATTAGTGTGATGTGGCTAGAAAGAAAAGTCACAGATTTGTTGGAAAGAGACAAATATGAAGGGAAAAAAATTATTTTAGGTACCATACTTTAAAAATTTGCCTCATAAGAAAAAATTCTACACATGGTCATATTGAAATGGTTATGTTTAGAACTGTCACCATTGCTGAAATTTCAGTTGATATTTTAGCATTCAATCAGTGACAAATCTAGTGACATAATTTACTAGTTATGAATAAGGTTCATTATTAACTAAGCAAAACATGGTGGTATATGTCTAAAGAATGAATTCAGCAATTCTTATATTTTACTGTAATTTATGATATTGTGGCTTATAAAACAATAAAAAAGATAAATAAATATACCAAAAATAACAACCATAAAAGTCTTTGTATGTTCTAGTGAACAAATGAGGTGATGGTAAGCCCTAGAGTTTAGGCAGCCAGGCTATATTCCTTTCATGGTTACTTTAGGGTTTTGGAGTTTTTTTCCATGGCAGTTAAGCAATGAAAAATTAGAGTTATATAAAATTAAGACACTTTTGGTATTATCATAAAATAGTATTTTTGGAAACACTCATGAATTCCCTGTCACAGAAAAGAGCTGCCCTCATTTCTCGTATGATCCTAGAATATGGAAAAAAAATGACCAAAATGGAATACAAGAACAACTGCACAGGAAAATTATGGCAAAAGGAAAATGCTTGTATTCCCTTTAAATATTGGGATATATACACAGATTAAAAATAAACCATAATTAATACATAAGCAAAGACTGCTTCTCTTAAAATATACAGCTAAAAAAGAAACCAGGATAAAGTAAAATGGTACTGAAGAGAAAAACACTAAGAAATAAAACATGTGTTTCTCCTTTTTTCTCCTCCTTCTCTTGTGGATATATACTGTAGATCCTTAACACTCCACTCCTTTCTGTTTCTCAGCTTCCTTGTGTTGCAGCTGAATGTGGAAAGAAAGCTAGAAAGCTGTGTTTCAGCTTTCCATTAAGTGCCTGACAGAGCCCATGTTTGTCATTTAAATATCTCCAATATGTGTTGCCAGTGGGAAGAAATTAATCTTTTAGATTGGATTATGCAGCTAAACTAGGCACTGAAGGGAGAGTCAAGGACTCCACTTGGAAGAAGTTTATTATTTATATAACACCACTGGTGCACACAGTCTAATGCATTAAATCAGCATCACTGGCTAAATGTGTATCGGGCTTCAAAGGGCTGTGAAGGCTGTGCATGTCTCCAAACAACAACTGGCTCAGGGAAGGAGAAATTCATCGCTGCCCAGAGGGTGGCACAAAATCTCCTATATGAGGTGACAGAGAAGGCAGGATGGAGGACACAGGAGGTGCTGATCAGTGAAATATGCCCAAACACAGCTTCTGCTGCTGCTTTTAAGGTATGGGATTACATATCCCTGATGAAATCTGGAGGAAACTTGAGAAGGAGAGGATTTCTTCTGGCATCAAATTTCCCCCGCTGCAGCTATTGCTAGTTTGATATTAATTCACTTAAATCATGGCAGCACCTTGGCTTGTAGTGTAGGTTAAAAATGTTCATCTACAATGAGGTAAGGGAGCAGCTAAGAAAGTAAACAATGAACTACTCATTCTGTGGCCTTCTGAATAGCAACCGTAAAGTCAATGTGGCTGTATTCAAGGGCTACCCGCATGCTACCAGCAGAACCCCAGCCTCTGTGAGTGGTGATACCTACTTTATGCTTCATCCTGTGCACGGGTCTTCCTCATTTAGCAGAAGTTGTACCATAGATTCAGCTTCTTGTAGTGAATTTGGAGAATGTGTCCTTCACCTGCAAATTTTCACTAGGCCAAATGATACTAAGTGATGATGGGAGTAAGTAGGTAGACACAACTGGTGAAGATTTAGTGATAGATGTCCCTGTATTAAAATTGTGTGCATATCTACACTGCTTAGCTGTGTTTTAATCCACCTGTAGTCATTCAAGTCAATCTTTCAAGTTAATATGGAATAGTCAGTACCCAGTGAAGCCAGGAATATCTGACCATTATATCTGACTTGATGGCTTATTTCCCGTGAGATACCTATAAATTCACTAGACATTGGCTTTTTAGAGGTGTTTATCTGCCTAAAATCCTCACAAGTCTGACTGCATGATATTGAACTTGCCAAAATGGTCACTTTCTTCCAAATGCTGTTTCCTTCATACAGTTGCTGAAACAGGCCAGTGTGCAGAAGGATGCTGTATGGGTGTTCTGCAGACCATGGTAAGAGAACAAATGGGTTCCCTAACAGGAACTGTAAGTTCTTTATTTTTCATTCATCATTTGAATCCATAAATATAGGTGCGTGCACCTGATTTTAGAAGAGCTGATGACCAACACCTCCACTGATTTCAGGAAGGACTACAGATGGTTGTACCTCTTGAAAAAGGCTATTGCATGTTGGGCAAGAAAACTCACAGCCTTTCTGAAAACGCATATTTACAGTTTTTTCTTCTGCATAAATAAACGTACCTCAATTATCGCACACATGTGGTGCAGGGAGTAGTTATCCACTGCAAGGAAATCTCTCTGAAAACCTCATATCGATGTCAATACTAGCATTGTTATACAATGACTGCATTAATATCTGCATTGTTTATAAATATCTGTAATCTGTGGTAATTTAGCAGGGTGATGATAACCCTCTCTGTTATTTACCATCCTGAGCACCACTTGCTGCTCCATGTGTGCTTAGTATTTGTGGTAGCTTCTGCATTTCTCATAGGTGTCACACCACCTTCCCCTGTTCTGAATGCTGAATTTTTCATGACACCCACTGTACTTAGTTACAAAGTTATGGTTATACTTAGTTACAAAGTTACTTTGATTTTCCGCAGTTACTGCTCTGCTTTCAAGTTTCATATACTAATGTGTTTGGGACTAATTCAAAGACTCTTAAATTACTAATCCCTGTATGAAGCTCAATTTTCATTTCCTTCACATGGAAAAAAAAAAAGCAGAAAGTATATCATTATTTTCCTTCAAATATACCTTTGAAAAGTCAAGCAGCTTGAGATCTATGTACCATGGTGTGGGCAAAAGAGCAAGCATCTAGTTTGTCTCCCAAGGAAGAAAGCATTTTTGTAACACTTAGCTTTTACAGATGAAATGTAATTAGAGACTTGTTATCCGTTATATTGTGCGGAAAGCTGTCATTACTTGAATATTTACAATTCTGTAAATGAGGTGTAAAAATCTGCTGGAAAATAAAGTATAGTAAAAGTTTTATCCTGTTATGAGCATTTAAGAAGACAATTACTTTGACTCCACACTGAGCCCTTAATAATCCAGAATTTTTTCACAAGGAGAATTAAATGGAGGGCAGATAGAAGCAGTGTACAGGTAGGGATTTTGGCATCTCATTTTGTGCTGTTGCTTCGTATTTCCAATATGTTCTACTATACTCCACATGTTTGAGTCCCTTGTCTCTAAATTGGAGACATCCTTATCTATAATTCGGAGAGATAAGGATTTAATGGATGGACCACTTGGTAGATGAGGAATTGGCTGGATGGTCACATTCAAAGAGTTGTGGTCAACAGTTCAGTGTCCAAGTGGAGACCAGTAATGAGTGGCATTCATCAGGAGCTTGTGTTGGGACTGGCATTGTTTAACATTTTTGTTGTCAACATGGACAGTGGGATTGAGTGCACCCTCAGCAAGTTTGCTGACAACACTAAACTGTGTGGTGTGATCAACATGCTGGAGGGAAGGGATGCTATCCAGAGAGACCTTGACAAGCTTGAGACTGGGCCCGTGCAAACCTCATGAAGTTCAACAAGGCCAAGTGCAAGGTCTTGTACATGAGACAAAGGAATCTGAAGCACAAATACAGGCTGAGAGATGACTGGATTGAGAGCAGTCCTGCAGAGAAGGACTTGGGGGTATTAGTAGATGGAAAACTATGAGCCAGCAATGTGTGCTCACAGGCTAGAAAGCCAACTGTATTGAAAGAATTGTAGCCAGCAGGTCAAGGGAGGTGATTCTCCCCCTCTACTCTGCTCTCATGAGACCCCACCTGGAGTACTGCATATGCAGCTCTGGGATCCCCAATATAAGAAGGACATAGGCCTGTTGGAGTGAGTCCAGAGGAGGCCATGAAGATGATCAGGGGGCTGAAGGACCTCCCTCATGAAGACAGGCTGAGAGAGTTGGGGTTGTTCAGCTTAGAGAAGAGAAAGCTCCAGGGAGACATTATAGTGGCCTTCCAGTACTTAAAGGGGGCTACAGGACAGATGGGGAGGGACTCTTTATCAGGCACTCCTAATAGTGATAGCATGAGGGGCAACAGTTTTAAACCAAAAGAGGGTAGATTCAGGTTAGATATAAGGAAGAAATTCTTTACTGTGAGGGTAGTGAGACAATGAAACAGGTTGCTCAGAGAAGTTGTGGCTGCCCCCTCCCTGGAAGTGTTCAAGGCCAGGTTGGACGGGGCTTTGAGCAACCTGGTCTAGTGGAAGGTGTCCCTGCCCATGGCAGGGGATTTGGAACTAGATGGTCTTTAAGGTCCTTTCCAAACCAAAAAATTCTGTGATTCTATGATTTTCATATCAGATATTATGGAAATGAGGCTAAGGACAGCACCAAGATATGCCAGCAACCTGTATTTTAATAATACTTTTAAATTTGCCATGATAAGAAATTATCATAAAAGTTCAGAAGGAGGTGAAGGATAATTGAAGCCTGAGTTGCACCTGTTGCTTAAACCAGAAGACACAGTGATTAGTACTACCATAGGTCTGAATGAAACATCACTTCCAGATACAGTCGCATTGCTGGTAGGGGGTCAAGCTATTGCCCAAGGAGAGAGAACGAATAGCCAGCAACCTGCTCTCTGATCTCCCTGTAGGAAACATCATTTTGCCTTTGTGCAGGAGAGTAGCTCACATCGAATTGCTGCTGGAGTCATAATTTGGATGTATTTAATTTACAGTAGTAATTTTGGATGCTCACCCTTCACCAGAGACTGAATAGATACAATGCACGGACTCCTGAATACATGCCAAGGCAAGTATACCCTGTAAGGGATCTGTTTATTTGTTTGAACTTAGTGGGAGGTTTTACCCATGTATTTCAGAAATAATAAAGTAAGGAAAGTAAAATTCTTACAGTATCAAAAAAGACACATACCTCATTTGGGATTTCAGAAAAAGAAATACAGCATCTGTAAGACTGTGTTCCCAAGAGAGTAGACCCTTGTTACTCCCTGTTACTCCCTGTTACTCAGAGGTCTACTACTACATATGGAAGTGGCCATTAGGGACTGCAGCCTTAATGGCAGCCCACAGTTTAGACAACAGTGCATGAAGGGCAGCAAATCAACATCTGCTCCATGATTAGTTCAGTATTACTGGAAGAGAGCCCTGGTGCTATCTGTCTTCCAACTGTCAAGAGCATATTTACTCTTCTGGGATGGAATTTCCAAGCTTCACAAATATGCTCATCAAAGGCTGGGGCAAATTTGTTTGCCATCCCCATCAATCTGAAAACAGTTAGATGTGTTTTTGTAAAGTGAAGCTGCTCATTATCATTTCTACTGGTGGAGACTGACAGTGTGTGACAGTTTGTTGTGATTAAGAGATACAATTTGGAGAGAAACCAAGACTGTAAAATTTTTCAAGTCAGCACTAGAAATGTGAAAAAGCCTTTAAGTGATTGTCAGGAAATAACATTGGAGAGTCTCAAACTTTCTTCTGGATTTCAGCATCTGTAGGGCATATCACCGCTTACATTTCTAGGGGAGAATACAAACTTGGGCTCTCTGCTACTGTGCTGAAGGTTCATGATAAATAGTTCAAGACATTTAGCAGTTCTTTAGAGTGTACATTCTGTAGTAGCACATATTGTGTTGCTCATTTGCCTTTGTTTTCCTTAGAATTGTCATTTGAGGAAAAATATCAGCATGATCTATAATGCTTTGTGCTGTAAAAGGACGGTTTCCAAAGCTCCCAGGTTCTGACAAATACGCTATTAAGGACTAAGAAAATTTTGTGTATGAACTTGAGAGTGAAGAGCTGTGTGTTGTCTTGACACTGCATGTCAGGATCATACCATTTACAAAACCAAATTATATGATACTATATTAAGATATTAAAAATATTGCCTGTTTCTTGTTTGGGATCAAGCACATGGATTTTCTTGGTGTTTGTCATACAATATCTACTATTTTACTAGAATTTTTATTTACACATTAATATTTTTGTTTTACATCAGATTGCTTTTCTTCATTTAGCTATTTCTTCAGCTGAAATGCTGGAAAAAGTCCCTTTCACTGTTTCCTGAAGGTAAAGGACAGTTCAAGTCTTTAATCCTAACTTCAGAGCTC
This sequence comes from Athene cunicularia, assembly GCF_003259725.1. Classification (NCBI taxonomy): domain Eukaryota; kingdom Metazoa; phylum Chordata; class Aves; order Strigiformes; family Strigidae; genus Athene; species Athene cunicularia. The sequence goes on along the minus strand of NW_020799092.1, from coordinate 48,699,862 downwards.
TCTGTTGCCCTGATGCTGTGCTATATGACCTTCCATGTCACTGAAAGAGTGTCAGTCTCTGTGTAATTGACTTTGTGAATTTGTAATTTAGCCCATGGAAGAGGTCAGAACTGCGTTATACATCAGACTCCTCAGTCATTTGGATTGACATGAGAAGAGACAAAGAAGGGTGCAGTACCAAGACTCAGTTTTAAGCAAATAGTTTCTTTTTTAGGTGATGTAATGTTGAATTTCCCCCATTTCCCCTCTGTCTTTCTGTAACCTATGTCACGCCCCTTTAGGAAGGTTTCCAGACAGTCTTGTCTGCTTGAAATTGGCTGTGTATCATCATTGCAGTGTGAATTGGCTACTTGGGGCAGCCAGTACTGGCAAGGAAAACCTAGTTTCATCCACACCGACATAAAAGTATATTTAAATGGATGCTAAAGATAACAAAATTCAGGAAGGGATTCTCCTGACATTCAGGTGTTTGCCCCAAACTGGGCCATGAATTAACACCTGAGAGTAATAAGTGAGATTGAGTTCAGACTCAAAGCCATAGATCCTAAGGATTTTACAGTAACCATTTTTCATGGTGATGCTAATAATGCTTCTGTCTGCTGTATCAGGACCTGTGAAATAAATCGATAGGTTTGAACCGAGTTCCTTTGGGATTATTTGCATTCTCTCCCATAGTCTTTGTTCATCTCTCAGTATTAAAATCTGTATGAAAATGAGAGATGGTGTGAAGAAAAGCTATGGAAACACTTTAGATAGAAAAACCTGTATTTTTGAAAGGACAGGCCATTAGGTTTGGGAATAAGCTATTGTGCAAGGTTTAATCCTTGCTGGGATGAGAGAGCACGTTGCTGTTGCCTCTCCGCCACCCACGCCAGTCGGGTTGGAAGTTAAACACAGACCCCGGCTAAAATAACAAGAAATTTAATACAGCAGAGTGATAGAACAATCTGGATAACAACTATCAATGGTAACAACAATAAACAGCAATAACAGTGAACAAGGCAAAAGATATATAGAGAAATACCGCTAAATGATCAAGGAGCAAACCCGCCGCGTGTATGGCAAAAACCAGCACCAGAAGTGAAAGTAAAAAGGTTCTGCCCCCGGACCTGACGTCAGCATGGTATGAATAACCCGGCTGGAGATCCCTTCCCCCTCTCTCTCTGCTGGGGAAAACTTTACTCTATCCTGGCTGAACCAGGACAGCTATTTAGGAATCTGCAGATCAGTCATGATCCCTGGAGAGTTTCACAGATAACTGATGTATTTTGTTCCTAATTTATTTCACCTAAATAATCCCACTCCATTTAACCCAGGCAGGAGTTTAGTAATCCTGGGTCAGTGGGGAGAGACACAGATTTTCTGAAGGTGATTCAGTTTACCTAAACAAAACTTTGTAAATTCAGGGGACAAGCTATTTTTGAAATAAAAGTTTTTAGCTATAATGTATAATTATTATGCCATTAAAAATAACTCACATTACTGATGATTTGATACAAGAACAGGAGGTCACCTTATCTTTCTGTTAACACACTTGGCTTTATATTTTCAAATCAATCAACCGAGTCTCTACTTAAGTATGAATTAAAGACATCATCCCACATTAATTTAAGATCAGAAGTTCAGAGGTGTTTAAATGGCTCACTCCTGTTGAAATCAATAGCTTCTGAAGTTCTTGACTTTTGTGATTAAGAAGTTCTGTAAAAATCAACTTTTATTTGATGGCCTATTACATGTTATACTCATATAGGATATTGTATGAATAATAAAATCTTAGTCATATCATCTGTATCCTTCCTCTGTGACCTTAAATCAAATATAATCAGCACAAACATGTTTCTTACCTTTCCATATTCTATTAGGGAAAGGGTTATTGCTCTGAATGATGCCAGCTGAACAGTCAAGTTAACATCATACCACATATTTCACCTTGAGAAGGCTCTTGTGAAAGCCTCAGCAGGTTATTTGGAGGCAGGTAACCTACTATATTCAGTTTCAGCTAGACAATCTGTATGACATCTCTTTGATTTTTGAGTCCCTTTATTTTTTGACTAATTTTCCCACTTTTCTTGTTGGACAGATCACCAGCCTTGTGCCTGTCAGCTGCCTTACAGCTGAACACCTTAAAAAGAAGTGACCCAGTATTTTCCCAGTACATAGAGCTTTTCTAAATTAAGTTTAATAGGAAAGGAGAAAGAACAATGTATACTGGAGACAAAACTTCTTGCCATATATTTCCTTAGAAGTCAAAACCAGTTCTCATCATGCCTAGTTACAAGCAAAACAACAAGAAAAAAAAAAAAAAAAAAAAAAAAAAAAAAAAAAAAAAAAAAAAAAGCAAGAAGAAAAGTAATCCCAGTGAATCAAATAGCTATTTCTCTCTTATGTCTTTCCCATACAAGGTCAATAACACTCCTCAAGAAGCAAATCACTCTACAGAACCAGTGTTTTACTAGTACAGTACACATCTATATTCTCAAGCTTCGTAGCTCCCTTGTTCATATCATTCCTTTAAGTCGCCTTACACAAATCTTCATTGCTTTACCTCAAAGTCACTACAATAAAACTCCTGAGCTGCATTTGAGAGAGATGTAAGGAAGAGCAGAAAAAAACTATGGTTTTTGTGGTTTAGCATTTTACCAGTCTTGGAATTTGCCAAAAAAATCTGAGAATGAAGAAGATTCTTTTGGTTTTGTTCAAAAGTTAAAAAAGGGCTTTACTTGTACACCTCATTATGCTACAAAATGAGAAAGAGTGACACAGAGGCAGCTGTATCAGTTCTCTGGTTTTGTCTGTACAACCTTCATTCAAACTTCTGTTCCCTTTTCATCACCATAAATTTCCTGAAATATTCTTAGACAAAAAGTCATCCTACTAATTCTGGACTTGAAATTGTGGTTATTCAAATATTTACCAAAAGCCCAGTGTCCCTTTCAGTCATTTGTTCAACTCTAGTTTTGTGTTTCTTACATGTTTATTATGTTTATTGTGATCATAGTGGTCAGTTTTTATGTCTGTTCCCAAGAGATATTAAGAACTAACTTTATTATACCAGTTCTATACTCATGCAAGTAATGCCTATATACTGTATTTTCTTTGCACACTCTGGCCCCATCCATGATTGATGACTATTTGAGAAATAGCTTTAATAGGAAATAATTTTATTTTTGTTTTATTGATTTGTATCTCTTTCCACAAGTTTAATTTCCTATGAGTTTCTGGGCTGCCTATGTGTTATTCAGATTCCTAGACCTATTAGTAAATCTACACTCCACAGTGGCTGTATACCTCATTTTGCCTCGGCTGAGTTGTTAACCTATGGTCCTGTCATACATAATCTGCAACTTCACCAACTTAATCAAAGGCAGCTTGACTACTTAGTAGATACTATTATAAATGTGTCTTGTCCAGAAGTCACTCCCTCTGACAACAGAAAATGTCTGAGCTGCAATATCAAAACCTAGTAAAGATTAATAATTTAGTTTTCATCTGGTTTGATTTCAAAGGCTGTCCTCACTTTTCAGAAGTCTGTAAAGGAGCTTCATGTTTTGTAAAATTGTAACCTAAATACGCTCTCAGAATGTGAAAGATGTATGTCACAGAGACATCTTTTTTTCTTGTATGCACTAGCCTTTCTGAATCTGTATTGTGTTAAAAAGTGACCTTATGTAAAAAGAGTGAATTTAATTAGTAATTCAAATCCTCTGCATGTTATCCAAGTGGTATAAAATGGCCTCAGAATATTTATCATTAAAACTCAATATTTTCTTGTGAAAACTGAAGCAGTTTTTCTTTACTCTTTCAGCTTTCATATAAGGTTGTATTTCAGGAACTGATGCCATTTGCAGTGACTATTATTCTAAATAAGAGCAACTAATTTGCCTGTTAAAGTAAACCCTTGTGGAGGTATGATTGTATAAATGAGGGCATAGGGTGTACGTTTCATCGGTTTTATTATTTTGTTTACATTTTATTTATGACCTTTCTAAGACACATAGAAAACTAGACACATGGTGAGTCCTCAGTGGAGTGAAAAACTATAACCATTGGAATGTCTTCTGCTTCAAAACAGAAAGAAAAAATAATTTTCAAAACATCTCATGATTGGAATTCTGATACACTTATAAAATCTCAATTTCACAGTTGAAAAGCTGTTGCAACTTTTAGATTATTATCTAATATGAAATAGGTTGGTTTTTATTAGAATTTTTTCAATAAAACAATCTTCTTCCTTACTCTTATTCATAAGAGCTTATCCTGATCCTGTCTGAATATAATGTTTAGATAGTATTCACATGGATGGAAGTCATGCTCTACTTCAAAATCAAAAATGAACAGGATCGAAGACTGAAATGAGTTATTTAATGTAAAACCAAAACATTTACTGTAAATCTCATGCACAGAATGTAATTTTTTTTCCCTTTTTTTCTGGAGACCTACCACATAAAATAAAGATTTAAAAGGTGCTTGGTTTTTGATAAAATAAAATTACTTATCACAAAACACAATAGTAAGGCTGAGATGAATGTAAAGTGCCAGCTACAGAATCAAACTTGATTCAGGCGATTAGATCTCCTCGTTTCATCCCCAGAAGTGCCTGTAATACGCATATACAGAATCACAGATGTAAAACTATATTTTAGACTAACAGAGACTGGAGACACAGCCATCTGCCTTAGACCATGACCCCTTTGATCCTCTCTCTCTCCCCCTCATCAGGCAAGGTCTTGTTAAGCTGAGGTTTGACCAAGTATGTCCAGCAGTAGTTCAATGCCGTCATTGCTTATATTCCCATTATTTTAATTGTGAAAATGTTTAATCTAAGAAAATGGTAAGGGAATCATGTGGAAAAAAAATCAAGTGAATACAGTGATTGCTTCTTTACAACATATTCTACAAACAGGGGTTTTGTGTTGTAAAAAATTAGGTTGCCTACCATAACAGAAACTCTTAACAGAAACATGAAGGTATCCTCAGTCTGCATTTTGTCAGGCTGTATCCTGTATGAAGATGTTTCCTCTCATCTGTGTTGAGTGCTGAAGTACCCAGGATTTGAAGTACTCTCTGTATAGTACTAATAGGATCCTTAGATATGAGGGGTGTTCCATGTATGCCTTGTCAGGAAACTTATTTCAGCGACCCAGATCTCATACCTACTTAGAGGACAGTCAAGAAAAGTGGGTTCAGGTAGACTCTTCTCTGCATTTTCTTAGATACAACCCAAGGAGGAAAAACTGTTTTTTAGACATATCTGAATACATACACATTTACACACTTTAGTTACTTAATGTAAGAAATTACTCAAAGACAAAACGTGAAACACTGAGCAAGGTAAAGCCTGTGTCTGTATGTACGAGCCATGCAGCGTTGGAGGAGCAGAGGTGCTGGGGAGACAGCTGGAGCTGGACCTCTGGGGACACCCTTGCAGGATCACAGGACTTTTCCTTCAGGCTGGCCCCAATCTGTCCCCATGTACTGTGTTCCTATCAGCAGCTGGAGCACAGAGGGTGATATCTCTTGCTGCATGTCCCCCCACCTTGTCCAGGAGGAGTCCCACTCCTGCACTCTCAGAGCACCCTGCATCATGAATCCAAGCATGGTAAGTGGGCATAAATGGAGGGTCCCCCAAAAAACAATTTCTAACGGTGCTATAGACATTCTCAAAGTCTACCACAGCAATAGATGGGGCTTGCTTATCAAACTAGCAGACAGAAACATTACATGGAAAATGTGATACTTTGCATGAGTCTTTTTGTACCAAACAGTAACCACAATATTTTATTTCAAAAAAGATCTGCGTTTTTATTCTGTCTATAGCACAGCTTAAGCAGCTTCAACCTGAGTTGACAGCCCTGATTTAAATTGCTGTATATACATCTGCCAACCTCTTGAATATATTATATTAATTTCCTGTCATTTTGGCACTGGGGAGGAGACTTCCAGTGATCCTACCTGCTTAACTGCAAGCAGAGCAAACAGTTTATCTTACAGAGTTTAACAGGAAAATAAACTCAAATTTCATGAAGTTGCAGGAGTCAAATTAAAGAATAATTTCCAAATTCCAGAACCTTTCAAGATTTTTTTCCACATCCTCTCTTGGAGTTAATCCTTTCTTTAAAATGTAAAGTATCACAATCTGGCCAATGCCATCTCTGCTATGGATGGATAAACAGAAATGACAACTAGTTTACTTACAAAATCCAGAATCTTTAAAATGTGCTTTATCTTCTCTTTGGTTCACTGGATATTTTCTGGTTCATGCCAACATAATCAGATTACCAAAGAAGTCAAGTCCTACTGATTCAGTTGGCAAAGTTTTAGTTTCGGTTTTGAGTATTTAGGAAAAAAGTAAAATTTCCTTTCTTGATATAAAGCCTTAGGGATTCCCTCCCTGCTTCTCTCTCTCCCTCTCTTTCTGACTTCCTCCCTGAACTAGTCAGGTTTCCTATAGTCCATATCTTTTCTTCAAACACCCAGGGCATCATATCTAACGAGGGAGAGGATCTTTTAATAGATTTCAGTATTTGTAGGGTTCTAGTTATATATTCTATGGATATCCTACTAAATTATACAGTTTGATCCTTTTTATTATTCAGTGTATTAACATTCTGACTTTTAACTACAGTGTACTTTCTACTAATCACAAGATGCCTGGAAAAAAAAGATAGAGAAGTCTAAGAAATGTTTAATGATAGCCAGACACAGAGAATATTGCAGTAAGTAGTTACAGAGGGAATTTCTGAAATTAAAAGGAAGCTTTTTCATTTTTACAGCAGGTTTTTGTTTTCCATCAAAACAGATTTTTCAGTCAGTCTTTCATAAACCAACGCTTTTTATCAGAACCTGAAAGGAAAAAATAATTTCTATTGAAATTTAAATTATGTGACTTTTATAAGATTTCCCCATTACAAAAATTGTTTTCCACAGGCTCTAATAATCCGCTTACTATGTATAATCTATAAAAATTCAATTGTACTGATGACTTCTGTTTGAAGTCTTTTCTAAATTATTTTCTAAACAGCCATAATTATTTTTAATGTAATTTCTTATCACCCTAATTTATGAAGATTTTCCTTGACTCAAATGTCCATGATCTTTCTGGATCTTTATTTCTAATTGCTTCTCTCTTACTTTAAATCTTCTTTCCTCTTTTAAGAAGTTTGATGTTTTTAAGACTTTGTATCTGTCTCTTATACACA
>NW_020799092.1:48668344-48692613 GCF_003259725.1 Athene cunicularia | reverse complement strand
CCCCCCCCGCCATTCTACTCATGTACTCATGTTTCCAGCTTTATAATCTCTCTTTCAGTCCAAAACAGAGCTGGATGAATTCACCCCTAGGTCAATCTCTATATACAGGCGAAAATGACAGACAACAAACCTTAACCAGTAAAGAATGATACTCACTTCTTGTTTTGGGCAAAACAATATTCTTTTATGTCTTTAGTCATTTTTATTCCTGTAAATTAATTAATTAGAGCATGAAAAACAGAATATCAGTGGTTCCCAATACTTTCTGAATTTTAGAATCTTTTCAGTTCTTGGACTGAGTCACTGGCCCCTTTGTAGTGCATTTACCCTACTGACAACAGATTTCTATTTTCTAGGTGTTTTTTACTTAACATCTACAGATTTTCCATTGCTCGTGGACTACAATTTGCAAATTACTGTTTGTGACAGTGTTAATTTTCACTTCTTTAAATAGTGAGCTCTGGGCTGCACATATATGTGGTTTTGTTTTTTCTACAAATGCAACGCTGTTTTAGAAATAGATTTTGATAAAATACAATTGATGACAGATCTTGATAAAGACTTCAATATTTCAAAGATAGTCTCCAGGAGGAAAAAGCTACTTGTCTTCTCCAGTGTCATTAGGTTGAGAAGTAATGGACTTTTAGATATTAAGAAAAGCTTTCTAACAGGGGAGACTGTGAAGAACCCGCAGTAGGTTGATCACAAGAACAACAGAACGCTATGACAAATGACCTGAAGAACAATCCAGGCAGATGTCTGTTAGAAATGGTGAATGCACTGTTGATCCTGCCTTGCAAAAAGAATGTAGACTTGATCTACATTTTCCTTTGGTGGTTTCAGTTGCAACTTTATGTAGTAGATATGAAGAGCTTTACAATGTTAGCAGTTCTTTTCACAAGAAGAGTGTCCTCACTAAGGAGCTATAAAGTTAGAGCTCTGTTTTTTTCTTAAGTGATATTTATCTCTCTGCATCTAAGAGAGCTTGCTGGCGTTGGTATATCCTAGTAAAGATGTAGGTTATAGTATCACAGAATCATTCAAATATTGGTTGGAAAAGTACCACTGGATGTCAATATGGTACTTCTCTATAGTTTAGAGCAATTATCCTAGTGAAATTAGATAGTATACTGTAGTAATTATGCAAGGTGAAGGAATGTTTTGCCAGTAACGTTTGTATATGAGACACTTTTTGCTTGTACATGCCTTTTTGGGGCTGGGTTGTGTGGGTTTTTTTTAATACCTAACAGATGTAGGCACACCAGCAAGACATGTAAATACAAGTCCATCCTGTCATATAGGTACAAAATTCTGTGTGTAGAGAAATTCTCCAACTGGCAAAGACCATGCATAGACCCTTTAAGGTTACTGGTGTAACCAAAAGGGCAATCCAGGAATTATTTCTGAACCTGTCTGAAGAGTCAGATTTGCAAAGAAGAGCCCTTGTGTCACCTGGACAGAGCGCAATGGAGAAATCCCTTCTCACCCATAAGAGCATCACTAAACCCTTCTTCATGAGTCCTCAAGAGAGCCTTGGGAGGCAAAAGCTAATGAGCTTGATGTTGTGCCACCTGCAGAACTCACTTCTCCCTGAATGATCCTACTCTCTTCTCAGGCTGCCTCTTCGAAGCTGTACCCTGAGAGCTGACTTGGTTGTATCCCACCATGTAGCCTGTAGACATGCCCTTTCACAATTCAGTCACCATTCTTCACAGGATTTTTCCCATTCACAAACCCTGAGAGAAGAAATTGCCATCACAAAGTTTTATGGATTAATCTTTGCAAAGTATCACACAGAGCAGTTGCTATTTTCTGCCATGTTTGTAAAGTGAGAGCAGTTAAACTAGTAAAAACAAAGTCAAATTGTTAAGTATAAGCAGTTTTCGGTACATTCTTTTGTGCTACACATAATAAATTGTAAAATTATTTACAAATTAGGCCTGTAAACAGCTCAATGTTTTATTTTCTGCTGTCCTGGAAAAGAAAGTTAATAGAAATATTCATGGTGTTTATACATATATATGTGTGTATATACATTTAATGTGTATGTATATTTACATATATGCACATACCTGTTCATTTATGTATATACATATATGAACATATGTACATGGGCAATTTTGAAGATGTAAATTGGTTCATTTACAGAAGGGACATGTGAAGTGTCAGTGCCCAAATGACACACAGGTAATGTTTGCAAAGCTAAGAAATGGTTGTCTGGAAGCAGGTAAAACTAGGTGATAAGCAAATAAAACAACTAATGCAGATTGGAAGGAACATCCATGAGACAGTGTGGTTGATCCTCTGGTAAATGTAGCCTATCAGGTGAAAAACCTTGAAAGCATTCTGAAAATCTCTGCTTTACTGATAAAAGCAAAACTTCAATTTTCTAATGTTCCCTTGTAGCAGATACAGATGACCTTTTTTATTCTTCTTTCTGAAAAGCTCTAACATCTCCACTGTTTGCAGCAAGGCTTTGAAATTTTGCAGAAAGGGGAAAAAAAAAACCAAACAAAAAAACACAAGAAAAATCTTTTCTTTTTCCCAGGAAATTCTGTTTCAATTTAGTGGAGCTATCATCTGTTAAACCAAATCGGTGTTCCCTGTAGAACAGCCTGTACTAAGAACCTCTCAGACGTGTGAGATCAGCTGTGGCAAAGGAAAACAGTCAGCCCTGTTATTGAGTGTATACCCTTGGCCCACACAATGAGCTACAGCTTTCCTCCTTATTCCTGCCCCCATTGTGCCTACATATTATGGTACAGACTCCAGCTGCATGATTACCTGTTGCGTGTTTTTTCAAGTGAATTGAACCCATTCACAAAGCAAGATGTGCCCAAGAAGGAGTCAAATTAATGTTGCTCCTACATGTTATATATAACTTCACCTTAACTTCTGAATACCTGCTTTTATGACATAAATAACTTATAACTCTGTTTGCTTGTGGGCCTATGTAAGTAAGAGGATGCAACAAAATATGAAAAAAGTAATGTGGTATCTTTATAGACTTTGCTGAAATGACTGTATGAGGCATCAAGGATCTTCATTTCCCATTATTTTGTTTCAGAAATGACAAGAAACCTGCAGGACCTGAAGTTCTGAAAGGCAGCTTGTTAAAGTCTAATACTTTCCTTCTGTTCTCAAGTCTCTGAACTAGCAATGAGTTATTTTATATTTATATGCTCTGGAAATTCTTTTGACTTTCTTTGAACTGTGAGGAGTTGGCAAGGCTGGACTCAGGACTGGAGGGAGAATTGCACTTTCTAGGTTTCTTTATCCACGTTTAAAAGAGTAATTTACCATTCAGGTGGATTTATTAAAACACACTGATGCGGTTGATTATGAAGATACAGTTAACAGTATCATTTTCAATAATATAACTAAAAACTATATGATAGTTAATCATATAAATTTTCTATAAAAATTTAATTTTAATTTTAAACTTTCTGATGTTGGCTGATTCAGATGTCCTTGGCCATCTGTACAGTTCACTGTAATGCAATAGGTTAGAAGTCTGAATACACATACTGCAGTTATCCATGGATTTACACTCATTACACTCATTACATTTCTCCTAGATATTTGAATGCTTGAGTAATCCTTCTTGTGGAATGGGGTTCAGAGGTTTTTCTTCAAAAAAATAATTTAGAGCTATAGAGAGATTCAGAGAAACAGAATGATATCCCAGAGGATGATAAAAGCCCGTAAAGCAAACTCTACTAATTGATGCAGATGTAAAGATATCTGAGGTGATAATTGTTAAGCTTTCCTTCATTGCCTGTGTATCCTACAATCTTGAGTCTAATAGAGTTGGCACAGGCATTTGAAGAACTTGTGCAGAATAACAGTGCGTACCATCCTCTTATGGCTATTGGCTAGATTTATGAAATTAATTTGGCATGTAAAGCAAGGTGTAGGTAAACTGTAGGCACCTAAATAAATCCTGAGCTGGAATTCAAACACACTCTAACCTTCCTTCCAGATGCAGTCTTATGAGGGAAACATCTGGGCACCTTATCTCCTGAACATCCCACTTCTTTGCCACAGTGTGAATGCCTTGGGAACACTTCTGAAAGTGTCATTTGATACACTCAACCTCAAGGACTGCAACAGATCCTGTTCTGCTGAGACATGATATTCCCTGAACATAGATCCCTCAGAAAATAATTTATAACAGTAACCAGATGATGGGGATCACCATGTGTCCATCTCTAAAAAACTCTAGTGACCCTTGTCTGTTTTCTGGGTATTGACATAAATGTACAAAGATATTCTGGACTTAAGTACAAAGTCAAGTATTTCAGGAAAAGCAGAGTTGGTACAGAAAACCTAAAGCGTCTGTCCTTGGCTTTTATGTATGAGCAAATAGCCATGCTTGTGCTACTGAAGAATTTCAATTGCTCTTTCTCCCTCAAATTCCACTTGAGAAGACACATATCTGACAGGTTATTTGCAATGCATCTATAAGAAAAAATCAGGAACACAGTTTGCCTTTGGCAGTGCCGAGTTTGAGGTGCTGATGTCTAACCACATCTGTGGGGCTTATAGCTGCCTCATCCATAGTCCTCAGTGGTTTTATACCATCATAAGTAAAATGAAAACCTGAGACCTGGAGGTCAGGATTTCCCATCTTGGCATCCTTTCATAAGAGCTTTTGGCGTGTGTGTGTGTGTGTGTGTGTGTGTGTGTGTGTGTGTGTGTGTGTGTTTCAGCATATGCTTGATCTCACTGACTTTAACAGGTTTAAACACTGACACGTTTAGTTTATCACCTTGCAGAACTGGAGATGCTGTCAGGAGCGTTTACACTGGTTTCCACTGGCTTCCTTCTATCCACTGCTACAGAGGTACATGGGTTTTCTTTACAAAGTCTTGCCTTTCCTTGACTACCTTCTGCTAAAACAGTTTACCTCAATTTGCATAAAGACTGGCACATTTTTGTCCTAAACCTAATGGGAGAGAAGGCAGAAATGCTCATTTCAAGAGAGTTGGAGTCAGTTGGTTTGCCAGCCTTCAGACCTCTGGGAAAGAGATTGTTACAGCAGGTTCCCTGCAAGAGGATTATCCTTTAGAAACATTTCTCATCCATCCATAAAAGCATTCACTTTTGGTTTCTTTAGATAAGAAAGTGGTCATCTGAGGTTAACAGATAATAGTGTAATAAAATAAACTGTACAGCGTACATAAATTCCTTCCCTCATGGGAAAAGAGGGAGATTACAGAATGTGTGCACCCAAGTCTGGGCTCCTACAAACCATCTAGACCCATCTAGCACTTTACACTCTGCTTGCAGTAGATTTGTAAAAATGGGCAGATATAATAAAAAGTTTTAAGGCTGTTTTTTTTCAGAAATGATGAGCATTTGGAAGTCCAGGTGATGTCAGTAGAAAGTAATTGTTTCTCAGCATACTGAAATTCATTCCTGTAATGAACAAATTGTTTCCTGATTATTTGCCCTATTATCAATGTGTATTTATGATGTTTTGTGAATGTGAATGGATTTCTGGTCTGCTTTCTCATTTATGTCAGTCTTGAATTAGTGCAAAACCTGTGACTATCACTGGGTTACTCTTGACTTTTATCAGTTTGATGGAAGAATAAAATCCAAAATATTGTTACCTGCAGAAGGCCTTCAAAGATAATGGTTATGTCTCCTTCTATCTTTGTTAGCATGCAGGAGGCAAATGGAAAAAAAACAAACAAAACAAAACAACATTTTTTTGTGTTATCAGTTATTCCATGGTAAGTGTTCTTGTGTCAATTTATGGATAACACGATGGGGTTAACTTAACTCTCCTCCATCAAAACCTTTCTTACAGGTAAAGAGACTTGAATAGAGTGAGGGACAGGATCACTCCCCCACAACAACTTCTCATGTCTCTGTGCTTTCAGATACTCGCAGTTGCTTCTCAAGGAAAAAAAAATCCAAATATTTTGTGTAAGATCTGTCAGAACATTTCAACAAAATAAAAGCATTCCATTGCAGTGTTGACACTGGCAATTCTTAGACATACTTTTAAAGCAGCAGAATGAAAAGTTATTTCTAGTTGAGAAGTTGAAGCAGGCTGAAAAAACTGGGTTTTGTTTTGTTTTTCACAAAGAAGATTATTACCATGATTTCTGGATGTCATCTGATTTTGAATGAGTTGCATCTTCTGACAGAGGAAAGTTCTGCATTTCTTTTTCTTTCACTTGCTCTGACTTTTTTCTTTTCATTGACAAGCATTAATAGTCTGTTTGGTTTTGTATTATTAAATTGGTCGAAGTGCAACCTTGAAATTGTATTTCATTATATTTTCCATTATAAGTCTGAATTAAATATTTTTAGAATATTTAATCTTGATCAGAATTATATTCATGCTATAAGGGGAAAAAAACTAATTTTAAAGAGTTCCTGTAAAATCACATACTGGTGTTTAAATTGACAGAAAACAAAGTCCATGTCAGTCATAAATGGATATAGGTCTGATTCTTTAGATGCCTTCTACAATGATGCAAATTAAATACAGAGTTTACAGAGGCAGTTCCCCAGTAGGCCACAAATTCATACACCTTCTATCTAGCTACATTCATCAGAAGAACAATATGGAATTTTACGCTATTGCTCTTCTTTTACTTACTAGTTGAAGTACACCTATACCCTGGAATGCTCAGTTTATCTATTCCAAAGAGGTTGACAAAAGTTAACATCAACATTGCAATTCAAGTACTTATCGCATAGTACCACAAGCATAATGAATTTATGGTATCGCAATCAAAGGGAGAAAAAGTTACAAATCTCAAAAGCTCTCAAACACAGAACTATTTAAAACTTAGATTCTTCCAGCCAGGAAGAATGAAAAAGGGAAAATCTCTGGAAGTCAGAAGATCAGACAGTCTTCTGGGAATCTCCTGAATAGATGGTGAAAAATAGGCTTGCTAGCATGGAGCACTGAGCCAGGATGAACTTGTTCATAGTGTCCTCACAAAGCAGTATGCCAATACCTCCCCCAGTTTACCAGCATTTCATTATTTTTAAGCTCCAGTTCTTTGCAATGAAACTCAGGGGAGGATGATGTCACAATTATCTGTCACAAAGATTTATATTCTAAATTAGAGTTAACTACAATATATGTATGATTTAACAGATTGTCTTTACTATATTATAATGTCAATGTTGGACATTCCATGCTTCATTTGTCTCTAGCTGGAAGATTTAAGGGGTAATAATCAGTGGCTGGACTATAAATCATCCACTTTTTTAATCAGTGTTTTTTTCAAGCCAGAGGTAAAATGAAGCTTGAAAATGTACTGTGGTTGACCTCGCCCAACGGCATTCTCATGTTAAAGAACAAATACTCCTCTCTCCTTACTATGGTCTAATGCAAGTGAAAAATGTAGTTGTACAAATGAATTGAATATATTGGTGTCATTTATAAAGAGAACATATCAATGACTGTTATTGATGGTTATTGAGCAACCACGTCAATAACCCAATTAAACATTAGATTCTGGTAAATATGATTTTGTTTGAAAGAAACTCAGAAACTGTATAAAGTCTGTAACAAAACAGGCAGCTCTACTAAGGAATTTAAAACTATTTCCCACCTCTATGTGACACACAAGTCATGTCAGTCTAGCTCTTTGACTGGTTTTCATTGCTTCCATCTGAGACATTATATGAAAAACAGATATCATAAGCCAGCAGTTTTTCTACCTAGAAAGGAGACTAACTCTCCAGAGGTTGAGAGAAAAAGGTGTTACTGAAAATGTTGTATCCTGTGAAGCAGTATACAGTGTCTATAAAGAATGCAGAATCTGCAGCGTGTCTTTACACCAGAATAAGCTTCGCTGAAAAATTAATTTGAACTGGTTTTGGTAGAGACATTGTGCTCTGGTTCAGCTAGGATAGGGTTAAGTTTCCCCAGCAATGGGGAGGGAGCTCTAGCCGGGTTATTCAATACCATGCTGACGTCAGGTCCGGGTGCCCAAGTGGACGAAGAGCAGCAACAGCTTTTGCCCAGGTCGGTACCCTCACTGCTGTATCCGTGCGGTATATCTCTTGTTCTGTTCATTGTTAATACTGTTATTGTCACTGTTATCTTTGTTGCTCGGTTTGTTGTTTCTCCTTATCTCAAGCCCGGGGTTTGTATCTCACTCCCTGCCCTGTCTGGTTCATGGGTGTGGGAGGGCCAGCAGCAACATGGTCTGGGGTCCCAGCAGGGCCTAAACCACCACACATTGACACACAGGAAAATATTTTATTTTGGAATATAAATGGCAAGTAAAGATCAACACTTTGAGGTGTGGAGGGACATGTGAAAGATATTGGGTTATGTCTGGGTTAATTTACACTTTTTTGTAAGTGATCTGGCAAAGTCAATTACTCCATAAATTATATCAACATTACAGGGGTTGTCATGTCCATAAAACTGTCTAGTGGTGCATACACAAATCAATGTCTGAGACACTGGTTCGTTTCCAAGATTTCAGGAAGAATAGAACCAGGGAAGTGTCCAAAAGTTTCAGGACACGGACTCCAGGGGAAGTTTTCTCCATCATTTTTCCTGCTGGAGTTTTTTATACTCTCCCTTGGAGGCTTTCATCTGTGTGCTGGAGATATGAAAAAAAACAAGACAAACCGCTGGTCTTCTCACATGCGCAGACTAATTAGGACTGTGGGCAGCAAACAAAAAAAGAAAATCTATTTTGCTTGGGGTAAAGTGTTCACAAAGTAGTTATTCTACAGCAAAAAAAAACCCCATTAGGATATGGATATTATAAACATCTAGAATTCTGTTTTCTACAAAAAGGTCGTGTCATCCAGAATAAACCCATTACATTGCAATGCCCTTCAGATATTCAAATCCTCAATTATCCACATGTTTTCAAGGTCCCCTGTGACATTTAGAAAGACAGGTTGTGCAGAAACTCCAAAACATGAACACTCAGAGTGAAAAAAGTTATTCAATACCTAAGGAAGTATGTTAGCCCATATTTCATGGTGAATGAAGTGAAAATATTGGGCTTAGTCTGACGACAAAATGCTTAGTTCAATCCGCTTAGCCAGTGGAAATAAACCTTAAAATTAAAAGTTCCCATTTCTACCGCTGAGGAATATGGCTCACTGGATAATTCCTAAGCTTTCAAGTAAAGAACATAGTACATAACCTCCCAGTAAATTCAACTCAGTTATCATAAGGCAAGAGCATTTTTTGAGTGCTATTTCACTCTTGAAATAACCAGTGTTAAAATCTCTACATAGATAAGGTGCAATGTAGGTAAATAAAAGTTCTCACAAGGCTGTAATAGACAATAACTATCTAGGTGCAGGTGTTCATAAATGAAAATTTGCTCCAAATTAATTCTTATAACTGTGATGAAGATAGGATAATAATAGCTCAGCTGGTCCTTTGCCAAGGCTTGGAACTGATAACTGTATTCATTTCCATGGGGTGAGATTTCTAATTGTAATCTGTAATGATAACAAAATCATCGACAGTGTTTCCAGAGAAGTGCTCTGATTTTTATATTCAAGTAGGTATAATGCCAGTCTAAATTTATAAAGAAATAAGACATACAGAAGTCTAAGAAAATATTATACTTTCTACAGTCCTGCCTGTACTACTTCAGCAAAGAGCAACTGCAACATTCAGATGGCAAATAAATCATCTTTTGATCCAATAGATGTGTGATATATATAGATTCAACTTGGCAACTTAATTAATAACTAGGAAGTGGAAAAATGTAATTGATTCACTAAGTTCTCTAGAATGAGGGATTCCTAGTTATTTTTTGTTTAGTCAAAGTATTGAACTATGCTGTTTCCAATGCACACTGGTATGTCCATTTGTTTTGTACAGATGAAGTCTAAACAGACACTGTAACTCTGGCTGCTAACATGAAACCCCCAAATGGAGGGATTTAATCAAGTGAAACAAAATTCCGCTGGTTTTGGTAGGAATGAGGTGATGAATCTAGATGGATACCCTAATATATATGTGGTTTCTTTGCCTGTGTAATCCATTATTTTTGTCTCAAGATGCTGCTTTTCAGTTCAAAAATACCTTTGAAATAGACATTACCTGGCATGTGCCAACAGCTGCTCCCACGAAACTGCAGCTGAGGCCTGGAGGCAGGGAAAGCCCATGTAATGGTGAGGTGGATGCACCTGCCTACCCTGAGATCTGCTAGATGCACCCCCATGAAATCTACTATGGTTAGTTTAAAAGCAAAAACAACACACATCCCGCCAAAACTGATGTTTTATTGTGCTCACAAAGGACTGTGCCTTTTCTCTGCTGTAACAGGCTTTGTCCCTCCATTCAGGATGTGCTGGAATGAACTAGCTTCTCAAAAAGCCTGACAGAGTCTCCTGTGATCAATGAAAGCTGAACTGCATCTGGAGAGTGATGCCACAGCTTGGGTTTAGGTGTTTAAAATAAGAGTAGGTGCATATGAGCATATGTGGTAAATGAAGCTCAGAAATAAGTCTGATCTTGTTAAAGGAATTCAGCCCGAATATCAACAATGAGGTAGTGGAACCTTAATTTACAGATTTCCATTTCAGATGTCCTTTCTCCACCCGTTTTACCACCTTTCTCTGGCAGATCCCTTTCCTCATTCCTTCTGTTCCTGTGCTAGAAACTGGTGCAGTGCTCACAGCACACAACTGCAGGAGGGTATTGCATTACAGTATAGTGTGATCTGGAAGCCAAGTTTGTTTGGGTGTTTGTAACAGGGTGAGAACTTAACACAATAGTTTTACTTACTTCTCCACAACTGGGATTAAGCACACTTCTGAGAACAGACACCATTAGTTCTAATGGAAAATCAGACAAGTGAACACTGAAAATCTTGAGTATTATTGGTGTGGAACTCCTCGCAACATCTAACATCCTTATTTTTCTCCCCAATGAACAATGATGATATTTTATTTCTAAAGTATGCAACACTGACTTCAGCTTTTTGGAAGGCCAGTGGAAACACACCGGTTACGGTTTTAGTCTAAAGTGAAGTTACTCAACTTTCTTTCAAATTGGTTTGTGTAATGATGCAAAGTTTTAACACATAGGTCAGAATTCGAGTCTGGATAACCAGCTGTGCCTGGTTAGTCAAGAATTAATGGAAACAGAAGCAAAGAAGCACACGTCATTTGGGTAAAACTATTTACTGGCTATTTCCACTCTGTTAGTGCCTGCTCTGCTGTTGGAGAATGTTTTGGGCACATTGAACCTCTCAGATACTAAGTATGACCACAAATTCATGTTTAAATCTGGACTGTGTAAACACAGTGCAAAAATTTATTTTTTCCAAAGTAGTCCTTTCTGTCTCTGAAAAAAAGTCCTATCTGCTGTGCATGAAGATATAACTTAAAAACATTCCGAATACTAAGCAAGTGCAGAATATAATGGCTTTTTTAGTTCATCTCCAGAAACAATTCAAGATTTCAATTTCAACCTGTAAATTTTTATGGCTAGCTGATAACTTTTGGGATCTCACTGTGTTTGCTTTTGTGTGATGACAAGTAAACTCTCAACCGTGCCGGAACCTGAATTAATAGTCACCCTCTTTAACATAGGAAATATTTTTTTCTCTAAGAATTTCCCTTGTTTTTTTGTTCCAGACCTTGCTCTCACTTTGGCTACAAGTACATGTTCATTGATGTGAAGTTAAATCACAAGGCTTCTTTTTTAAAGGTGATACTTTTTCAGAGGAACATCAATTTTAAATGGGCCAACAGAGATTTAGAGGTAACACCCCCATTGCCTTTAAAAACACTTTTGAAAAGAATAGTGAAGTTTCTAGTTAATTTTAGTGATTTATGGAATCTCACCTTAATTCTGTGTTTATGCATACCATTTATCAGTTTTGAAAGACCTGAACAGACTGTTCAGTGCACTGGCACTTGTTTTAACTTAGGCGAGGTGGTTTTCTGAGGCTCCTGTTCCCTGTGAATAAAGAAAAATACCTGCAGAGTGTGATTCAGAGCAGCAGCCTAAGTGTAAGTGCTCTGATTCATCTGCCGGAGGAGTGCATCTCTTTCTGGTGACTCCAGCTGGAATTTACCGACCTGCCTCCCCAGTCTAAAGTTAGCCTGCGTGGATCTTACCTGCTTATTTTTCTTGTGAGTTCTGTTCTTCTGGCTTCATAAAATATTTAATACTGATGAGATAATTTCTTTACTGCCCACCACTGCCAGGTTTTTGCTAGTCAAACTGAGTTTTGCATTTGATACTTTTGGGGTGCAGTTTTGATTAATAGGGATTATCACCATTTCAGATCAGAGACTATCTGGGGAGGCAAATAAATTATGCTGTATTTTCATTATAGCCTTGGAAATAGCTCTAGCATGCTGTAGCCATTGGTGTGGTGTGTTTGATTTGCTTGTTATCAGTTTGTAAGTGATGTTTGTGATGTGGCTTGCTGGGATGTTGGGAACCTCTTGGAGGGGAGAGAAACTCTCACCCTTGAGAGCTTGTCTCCAGCTGAGGAGAGAAAAAGTTTCCCTCTCAAGGACTTCAGGGAAAGGATGGGAGAGAAGAGTCACCTGAGTCTAAGGGGAAGAAAAGGGAAGCATGTCCTCAATGTAAAGCAAAAGCTTAGGCAGATCTCACTCAATACTTTGCCTACTTTGTGGTCCACAATACATAGGTACATGCAGGTCTCATTGGACCATTCAGCAATGAATCTGAACGTGCTGGGCTACTCCAGTTAAGGTCCCCACAAAATAAAACTCTAGAAAACCATGTGAGAAAATTAAAGTAATGCATTTCTGGTAAATTCAGTTACATGGTGCTCTCCTACTGCAGAAAGTTCATCAGTCACCTCTCCAACTTGGGGATGCAAAGGAAAAAGTTAAGATCATTCTGTGGAGACAATGAAAATGTCATACCCAACTCTATAAGAAACTAAAATAGTAATGAGACATGACAAGAAAAAATGCCTCTGTTTTCCAATAAGTTATAATTTTGAAGGAAGATGATCAAATAGTGCCAGAGAAAGAAGGTAAAAACAACCCTACACATTATCAAAAGAGGATTCAGCTCTTCAGATCCCTTGCTTACTTAACATGCACTGCCTGTTTTGTTTTCAGTTCTCTTGTTTCTTGTTCCATGATATATTATCACTACCAGTAGCAAGGAAATTAATTGCTCCTGAAGCTTTTACAGCAGAACTTAGAGACAATGTATTCAAATTTAATGAAGTTGTCACTCAGGTGCTGCTTCTTCTTTCACTTATAGATGTACATGAATATTTGCTCTCACCATGGTTATATCTGGGCTTTTTGGTATGAAGTCATCCCTGACATACTGAACTGTTCAAAAATAAAATTTTAGTCTCAAATTCTCGGTTTACTAATTGGTATCTTTTAATACATCTTGTTTAAGGTCTTTATTGTACTCAGTAAACCACTCTGAACTGTTTTGAAGTGTGCACGAAGAAGAACAAGCTTTATTTAGGGGAAAAAAAAATGTGTTAAAGTTATGTGAGAAATTATTGTGGCTTATCTAAAAGGATCTGTCTAATTGCACGTTCTCCAGATAAATGGAAGTTCTAGGAAATTATGGTACAAAGAAAAATAAAGGTCAGAGCAACAAGTGAAACTGTCACATTCCATCGTCTGCAGTACTGAAATATTAATTATGCCTGCCAGGGGTACTTCTTGTGTGTTAATAAATCATTATGTTTGACTCTGGTGAAGTATTGCTGTAGAACAAAACAGATCATCTCCTCAGAGAATGACATAATTCTCATTCTCTTTCACATCAGTGTATTACCACTTTGCTTGTTTTGTCTTAAATATATTTTATACAAGACACTGCTATTGTCAGGTATTGGATGGAAACTAATTACTCTGAGAGTTTAGTGACAGAAACCTCTGATACTTTATTACACCGAATTCAGTTGACTTTCCACAAGATAAGTTCTCTTTTGTGCATTGTTCTTCTAAGCACCACATGTCCCAAAGATCAAATTGCCATCTAAAATTCCAGGTTTACTAATTTGATTTTTTTTTTTTCTTTTGCTGCTAAGATAATTGATCTCTTCATTGTTAGATCATTTCCTTCCTGAGCATTATCATCCTAATTGGTGATAATTAGATGCAGGAACTATGGAGAAAAGACCAGTTTTAGAGGAAAACCAATTGCAAGTGTATGGGTGGATGATATATTTAGTTACATTATCACTATAATATGTATCTATTCAAAAGCTCTATATGCAGAAAGGACATTCTAGAGAAAAGCCAGATACTGTGATTTTGTAGGGGATCTGATAGAAGAGAACAAACTGAATAGAGAGCAACTTTATTCAGAAACCCTCTTTCATTTTAAAGGTAAGTAGAAACATTTTTTTGTTTAGAATCCATGTATTTTTTCTCTTATATGACTATTACAGTTTTGAAAATCATCCTTTGTTCCATGCAGCTGTTAGCGTTATATACCATCTGTGTTCTTATAGACCACTTCTGTCAGCATATTCCCAGAGCTATCAAGTCTTGCATGCTGAGTGTGAGACTCAAGATGATTTACTCCCTTTCACAGTTCCCTGTAGCAGTGCATGCTTTCCAAGCAGGTCCCTCCTCAGGACCCCACAGACCAGATGTGTGTATTCAGCACATCCCCATCTGCCAGACCCTGGTGTGGAGAGCTCCAAAGCATAGAATCTTAGAATGGTTTGGCTTGGAAGGGACCTTAAGGACCATCTAGTTACAATCCCCCACCATGGGCAGAGACACCTTCCACTAGACCAAGTTTCTCAAAGCTGCATCCAACTGGCCTTGAACACTTCCAGGGAAGGGATATCCATAATATCTTTGGACAACCTGTTCCAGTGTCTCATCACTCTCAGAGTAAAGAATTTCTTCCTCATATTTAATCTAAATCTACCTTCTTTCAGTTTTAAACCATTACCCTTCATCTATCACTACATGCCCTTGAAAAAAGTCCCTCTCTGTCTTTCCTGTAGGCCCCCTTTAAGTACTGGAAGGCCACTATAAGGTATCCTTGGAGTCTTCTCTTCTCTTCTCTTCTCTTCTCTTCTCTTCTCTTCTCTTCTCTTCTCTTCTCTTCTCTTCTCTTCTCTTCTCTTCTCTTCACAGCCCCAACTTTCTCAGCCTCTCCTCACAGAGTAGGTGCTCCAGGCCCCTGATTATCTTCATGGTCCTCCTCTGGACTTGCTCCAATAGGTCCCTGTCCTTCTTATATTGGGGTCCCCAGAGCTGGACACAGTACTCCAGGTGGAGTCTCACAAGAGCAGAGTAGAGGGGGAGAATCACCTCCATTGACCTGCTGGTTACGGTTTTTTGGATGCAGCCCAGTATGCGGTTGGCTTTCTGGGCTGCAAGTGCACACTGACGGGTCATATTGAGCTTCTTATCCACCAACAACCCCAAGTCCTTCTTTGCAAGGCTGCTCTCGATCCATCCTCTGCCCAGCTTGTATTTGTGCTTGGGAGTGCCCTGCCCATGGGCAGGACCCTTCAGGAGAGTGATTGAACAGGGCTGTGTTATAACCAGGACAAAGTACCCACCAGAAGTCAAGTGCTGCAGAATCATTCCCTGACCCATGCTGTGATACACCTGAGAATCAAGCCCAATCCATGATTTCGAGTGTGTCATGCTATGTTCAGGTGCAATCCAACAGCTGATGAGATGCCCTTCCTATGGCCTTGTGACAAGTGGGTCTCATACATTATGATTTATTCAGCTTAGCGGTCTGAATTCACAGTGTTTATCTGCCTGAAAACTCTTTTACTTGTAAGAGCTGACTGGAAAGAGCCAGGGCTAAACTGAGGTTAAGAAAAAAATCAACACTACTTCATATTTCACTTTGTAGAGCTGAGGAAAGAGTTCCTATAGATCATTATCATGTGATATTGTGAAGAGCTAGAAATAGTTTTAATAATATTTCTGAAGGATAGATCCATTTTAAGACATTCAAAAATAGTTCAAATTAGCCTGAGATTAAAAGCCTGTATTCTAAGAAGAATAAGGGCAAACTGTGGAAAGACCCTCTTTTCTTAATGCCTTTTCTTAAGTATCTGTGCTTAGCTCATGTCAAGAAAAGGATGTGGGCCTATATGGTTCCTTTGTCTGATACAGCAAAGCAGTTCTGCACCCAGGCAGCTGAGGAAAGGGGATTCACTGTACTTAACAAAAATTCTCTCTTCCCACATTCTCTGGCTGAACTTTTAGAAATGACATCCCAAAATCTTGAAACAAACAAACCTTAGCCCTAAGGCAGGTGCAACAGAGAGCCAGATATTTTCATTCTGGGATCTTGAAATGGGAATGACTCAAGGAGTTACAGAAGTGCCACATCCTGCCTTTTTGCAAGTAATGTTGATTTCAGCCAATGGTGTTATGTTCCACAACTCTTCCCCCATTAATTTTAATGATAGATCCTCAAAAGAAGAGCAGCTGTTTAATTGCCTTTGGTTACACCAATTACAGCCAAAAGGTATCTCGCACTAGCAATACAATATATTAAGAAGAGGATACCAAAATGTTGAATTTTAGTACCACTGTTAGTGGTAACCAAAAGTCAAAGTAAAATTTACCTCCTTGCTGCGTAAATCCTTTATTTTTCCTCTGATAAAGGGTTTCACCTTCTCCTCATGAAGAAAAAATTCTAATATGGACGTAATTTGGAGGCATCTCCTTTGCCTCAATTTATCACCAGTGCCCTCAGCATTGTCAGCACGACACTGCACATCAGGGCTGATAAACTGCATTCCCTCTTCTGGCTGACATACTGTGTCTTGAAAATAGAACCAAATATGTCATAAATAGTGGCTATCACTTTACACTAAATTTTTGATTATAATGCATATGTATACAACTAAGGATGCATGATTTAATCTATGTCTGAGTACTTTTGCTGTGCTTTTTGTCCATGAAAGATATCTGAATATGACATTTTGATATGAAGAACTGTCTTCTACTCCTCACAGGCAGAGAATACTGTATTAAATTGCTGCCAGATCCTTTTTACAATAGCACTATCATGATTCCCTGTAATTTCAGCTTTGATTTTATTTTTTTTTTTTTTGCATTAACAAAGAACCTTCATTTTGAAAAAGATCCCAAAGTGTTCTAAAAGCTTTAACAGATTGAAACAAACTAGGCATAAAGATTTCAGTTCTCGTGTGAAAACACCTTTCTGTGGACGAGGAGATGGGGGGAATCAGAAATCACTTGTTTGGTTTTAAAATAAGACTGCAAAAGGAAAGAATATGATGATTTTAGAGATTTCAGTAGTAATTTGGAATCTCACATAATTGTGTTCGTTGCTTTACCAATAAGAATAGGGGTTTTTTACATTTTAGGAAGAATCAGAGTGAATAGCTGTCAGCAGACTTTTACCTGAAAAGATAAGCCAAAGCTGCATAGCTTCTATGTAGTTCTCAAACACTACCTTGAAATTACTCTGTCACCATAGTAACCTTCTAATGGCTAAACACGGTGTGTAAGTGTCACACATTACCAGAGCTTCATCTTGATTCAAAAACTTAGGCTCTCTCTCAGTCGTGGAGTTTCCTAGCTGAGAGGGAATTGGATTGCTCTCTGAAATGAACCTATATGGGTAAACACTAGGAAAGGGAAAGAAACAATTAAGCTAATGTACAAGGTTTTACATAATAGATTGGGATAAACTGTTTAGAAAGGTACTGAGATGGGGAGGTCTAAATCAAGCAATTTTTTTTTCCCAAAAAAATTTCCGATAAGTATTGTTTAGCCAAAGGTTTTATGGTGAAGTATATGATGTGGTTACCTGCAAAACTGTAATTTCCCTCCCCCTTGTCCATGGTTACCAAGCACAGTCTACACACTGCAAACTGGAGACTGCACTCAGAAAAAACAGTTTAAATTCATCATGTGCTTTATTTCTCAGAGATCTCTTGGGGACATTCAGACTACAAACCTTAAAAACCTGGCAGACAAATTTCTGGTGCCAGTTGTTCCCAAGGAGTCCACAGTGGCTGCTGCCTTACTGGATGTGACTGGACAACTCATCAGCACGATGCAAGCATTCTCTTTATGGATGCATGCGTGACACAGCTTGCATCCATAACTTCTCTGAGCAACCTGTTTCAGTGTCTCACCACCCTCACAGTAAAGAATTTCTTCCTTATATCTAATCTAAATCTACCTTCTTTCAGTTTAAAACCATTGCCCCTTGTCCTATCACTACACTTCCTGATAAAGGTTTACTCTCCGGGCTGAACAACCCCAACTCTATCAGCCTGTCCTCACAAGGAAGGTGTTTCAACCACCTGATCATCTTCATGGCCTCCTCTGGAGTTGCTCAAGCAGGTCTATGTCCTTATATTATACATGCCAGTGATCCGTTCATAATGTTCATGTAGTTAATTCACATTCAGTGAAGAGATGGGAAAAGGAGGTAGCCAATACACTTTGTTTCTCTCATACGCCATATAGCTTTGCTGCCACATATCTTACTTTAGTATTTCTCTCACTGAACTCCAGCAAATAAACACTCAAAAGGAAAGTGTTTAAAGATTTAACATCTTTTCTCATTCCCCTTCAATCAATGTAAGGAAACATTTCAACTACACTTTTGAGAGCCTCATCAAGCCTTTGAACCAAATCAAGCCTAGAGTTGATGGTACTTCTAAATTTAAAATGCAGAAGGCCCTTTGAAATGTTACTGATCACAAAAGCATAAAAAGGGCACAAAACCTCTTAAAATTTTTATTTACAGTTCACATTAAATTCAGGTTATTAGGAGAAGTTATGGATTAGTATACCCTGCTGATATAACATACATATTTATGAGGTTTAGATGATTAATTCACAGAACCAATGTACTGCTTTGCTACTGAAAGGATATTTGCAAGCAGATCATGTTTTTTCAGGATTTCTTTGTTATTTGAAATTACTAGATCAATGCATTTGTGATTAGAATTCTTAATCTGTAGTTTGCTTGTGACTGGTTCTCAGAATATTTGATATTCTAGTTGTATTGCCTGGTAGTGATAGGTTAGATAAATCATGTGATGCTATTTTGTTGCTCTGATTTGATTGATAAATGAACCTATCTAAAATAAATTGTCATATGGGGGGACAGAATATTTTTTTCTGTGAATGCTTCTGCATGTGACTAAAATCTGTTTTCCATGAACACTTGTGCCAGCATGATTTGATCATACAAATATTTGAACAAAATAAATATGAGCTGATAGCAACCATGCCAAAGCAAAATGTGAGCAAATAATTAGATTTTTTCCTCTATATTGTCTCAGCTTGAAATAATTAGAGAGAAACTCAGGAATTTTTTGAATCCTTCTTGATGTAATGAGACTAGAAGCCAACTTCTATTCTGCTCTGCCAGTGTTTCAAAGAAATAAAACATTTGAATCTGTATGTGCCTCACTTCAGAAAAAAGAATAAATTTTTCTTTATCATACTTAAGATGGGTCCAAGAGTATGACTTACCACATGCATTTCACAAGGAGGAATAAGGCCATTAATAGCATCCCTTCGAATGAATAATTAGGCTAGGACTGAAAATGATTCCTCTCACTGCTGAAACTGACAGAACAAACTTAACAACATTACTTCTGTTTTATTGCCCAGAGGATGATATAACTTGGGACAGTGAATTGAATAATTATTTTCTGGGTTTGAGCAGTGTTGCTGTGCAGGTCCTGCTTTGCCTTTTTTGTTTGTGGACCTTTTCTTTCCCTTGACTGTGAGTTCCAGAGGCTGGTTACAGACCCTTGGAAACTGGGATTTTCTGGTTTCCAACGAGTGGTACACCACTCTAAAATGGAGAATGGATGGCCCACAAGTGAGATACTCAGCTAGGGCTCAGCTCTTCTGGCTTCTGTACATAGCCTTGCCTTGATAGTCTATGCTAATTCGGGCATATCACAATTTTCTTTATTTCTGTTTCTTATCTGTAAAACAATGACAACACTTCTTTATTTTTTGTGAGGACAACATAATGTGAATGAAGTGGTTAGCTAAATGATATAGAAGGGACTGAAAAATGAATCCACATGATAAACACAAAGCAATCCTTATGCACAGATGTCATTGCCTGACTCAGAGACAGCCAAGTGTTATATTGTCTGAGTGTTGTACCATCAGTCTAAATGTCAAACTGTCAATATCACACAAAAGCAGAATCTCACAGAGTGTTTTAGAGCATAAAGCATTTTTCTAGCAGCTTAGCAATATTGTTATGAAATCTCCCATTTTATTAGCTGAAATTTTAATAAAAGCCATTTAAACATTAAGGTTTGTGCTCTAGTTGTATAACAAAGGTTATACAAAGAAGGTACAAAGAGCCATTTCTCTCTTTTATGCATCTGTTACAAATTGTTCTGTCTTTGAGTGACAAACATCCATTAGGAGCTTCCAGGAGGAAGAGTGGCCTCCCTCAGGTGACCTAGGCTTGGAGCACTCTGTGCAGGTGGCAGAAAACACTGAAAACCTTTGCAAAGAGCAGCAGAGTGGTTGCCCTCCCCAAGGCTCTGAAAATTGCTGTGGCAAGGACAAAAAAGAGGCTTCTCTGGACACCCCGAAGAGAATGCCCTTCTCTGCCACGGTCACCTAGATAAAAAAATGAAATGGAACATGATGAGCTGGTGCTGTCACATAAAATAGCATAATATACCAGGCTATTTTCATGAAAACTGGCTTCAGCTATATACCTGATAGAAATGTATTTGACAGAATGGGAGCATTTAATGTTTTAAAAAAGAGACAATGTTGGTAAGAGCTTCATATTTTATATTGAACTATGAGAGTGGCAATATTATTAACTGATAGCAAATTACCTTTATCATTATGAAGTCATGAGATTGCTGCTGTAAAGTGATACTATCTTCACTTATCAACTGTATGCATGTCTTTCCTCTTATAACTGATTACTTTACAATGTATGCATATACATTATATTGCATATATAGATGTATGATGTGTATGTATATATATCTATGTATGGGAAGGTGACATGTATATTTGGTGACTTAAATAGAAATGTAGAAGCCTTGATGTGGGGTGGTTTTCATCCATTTCCTCTTTGAAATGAGCCAGTATATATCCTGGATATCAGTATAGTATATTGGTCTCTTTTCACATGTGTGTGTGCACGTGTATGTGGAATATATATAAAAATAAACATCCTCAGATTCATTCATGTGTGTGTATGTGAGCATACACTAGATGTTCACTTCTTAAGCCCTTAGCCTGGCTGTACCCACCCATGCCTGTGGGAGAAAAGATGATGGAAAGTGTATGAGCTTCTTTCTTGATTATATTTGTCACAATGTCAAAGTATTGGCAGCTGTCCTAGTGGAGATATGAGTAAATCTGGCAGACCATAGTCTAAAATTAGTTTTCTCTATATGCAATTGTCCTACATTTGTTTGCTTCAGTCCCAGTCATACTGAGCTTGCACATGTGTCATATAACCACCAGAGTTTTGCTGGCTGCTGAAGATTGAAGATCTTTGGTGCGGTGGACAATTAGCAGTCGACTATTTTTTCATTTGCATAGATGTTACTAGGCAAATACTTCTATCTTTTTAACAAATTTAAGGATATTTACAATATTAGCACAAAAATGCATTGTCCTTAATGAACTTTGAAATTTTGTTTCTGTATTTAGTGACTTAAAACAGAATTAAGGCTGTGAGTTGAAGATGGCTGTCAGTCCATCAGTAGTACAAGAGAATGATACATGCCAGACCCTTGGAAGAAATTACATCATTCTTGGACATCTGTACTCCTGGGTTTATGTTTGCCATTCTTCTACTTGAAAAAGATACCTTCAAATTGAAATTATTGCTTCTTCCAGTGGCTGCAAACCTTGTTTTTTTCAGAGTGTTTGGAACATAAAAAATGTTTCTTTGTATATTCCCTACTAATTTGCAGAGACTATCCCTGCTCAAAAATTATGGATCAGACTTAAAATAATTATATCTAAGATAGAGGGGGAGAAAAAAAAATCACACTGGTTTTCATTTGCCTTGACTTAATTTTGTTTCTAAGGGAAAGCTTCCTATTTGAAAGAATTTCAAGCCCATCATTAGATGCATGTGTATACACCCACACCTACAGATATATGCAAGTCTAACTCTTTCCTAGTTGGTGGAGATTCCAGCTAGACAGCAGCAAGGCTGCCTACAGTCTTGCACAATTAAGGCCTAAATCTACATAATTAAATTTGGTCTTGTAAGTGAATCTTAAACAAAACTGGGGAATAAAGTAAGTAGCTTTCCTAGAGCCTGTACAACAAGAAGTTAGTATCTCCTATCTAGTAGTTACATTTGTAGTCTCAATACCTCCAAGAGAACTTGAGACTCTAAGTTTCTTCAGAATGTTGCTTATCAGATACATGACCATGGCTCTTTGATTTTTGTTTGCAGTATCTCGGTAACCTCAAGATAGTTCACTATTCTAGTGGGTTGCACTTCAAGAGCAGCTTGGTTTGTCTTTGCTCATATGATACAGAAAAAAAGTTAGTATAGAACTTCTACTAGTATGTTTCACTGTTTCTTTTCAGAGTCAATGAAGTGTGTTAAAGTCCTGTAAAACTGATGGAATAATTTAGGGCAAAACAAGCAAAGAATTCTCTGCCCTAGGCAGATTTGCAGGGAAAAGCATTACAATCTAATGAATATCATTTACATAACATTACAATAATGAAAGAATAATAGAAGCAAAGTACTTTCATTAATGATAAATTTTAGAGTCAATTGGAAAGGCAGATCATCTGGATTTATGGTCAGATTGTTTTAACAAATAGCATGAAAACAAATTAACAAGGAAATTAGTGGATCAAATTTGCACATGCATTATTTCCATGTATTGTCTAAAGGTTTGGTTTTTGGTTTTTGTTTTTTTTTTTTTTTTTTCAGAGAACCTATGAGTTCTCTGCTGTTTACTGATCTATTCCTTTGCTCAGTGTAAACCTATTATAAGCAGCTGCATCAATACAACCTTATTTGCCAAACAATCTCTGTGCCAGATTAGTGAGATTCAGAATATACTAAATTGCTTTGGCATATAGCAAGGGTTATACTTTGTGGAAATGTTTAAAGCTATGCAAATTTTTCAGTGCATTAAGGAACTGGATACCAGAAGGTCATCTGTGTTTATGGTGCTTGCTTTCCTTAACAACAACATTCTGTTGTTACTGATTTATTAATTACAAATATTAAATCATTACTGTAAGAAGATAAGCAGCCTCATTTTTCTACAATTAGAAAAGAATAACAGTGTAAACTGGATTAATTTTCAGGCATGTGGATTGATAATAGAATGATACTCAGATTTTTGTATTTATGCTCTCCGGACTCAGAAACTGAGTGTTTCTAGTCTGTTCATTTCTACTTCTGAGCAGCTCTCATTTTAGTATTTGACAAAAGCTCCTCCCACAACTTTAAAGTCACATTTTGTGTTAGGATTTGAAGTCCCAAAGAATGCTGACAAATAAGAAGATTCATATATGTCTGTTTGTTATAAATACAACAAATTCCACAAGGAAACATAGCCAGCCAGTATTTAGTCAGATAAGTGTTTTGACCTCTGTTTCATTTTATCTGGGCACTAACCAGAAAGTTACACTGTACAGGATTGATTCAGATAAGTTTTGCACAATAATTCAAACTTTTTAGCTGTATGATGATATAACAATACAGGCTGAGTTTTTCTCATATATACACAAAGGTATCTTAATATTCTTCCTACCCTAGACCTAGTTATAATAAAAGATTATAAAATGGTTTTAACATTCAAACATTGAAAGGTGGTCTTATTCATGAACATGAACACACAGAGTGTCAGTTCTTTATATTGAAATGCTTTTCTACCTTTACAGAGGCATGATACTGCTGAATTGGTCATAATTTCTCTGTGTGAGGTCTCTGTCCAGGCTACTTTTGAGTTCAGAGGCACAAACAGCTGCATACATTTTTTTGTTTTTTTTTAATCTCCCGGTGGATTACAGTACAGTTGTTTTTCACTATTTATTTATTTATTTATCTATTTATTGTTTTTCCCTGTGGCCTATTAAGTATATGGCATTGTGCACAGCCTGCTTAGCTCAGCAGTGAATCCAATGGCTGACTGACCCTTGCGTTGTTTGGTTAAAGCAAAAACAGGGAGTGAGGACGGATTACAAGCCCAGCAAGGCTAACATGCTTGTCTCACAGTGTGGGTTCCTTCCGGACGCTCGCCCTGGGTTTGAAGGGCTGAGCGCGGCCCAGGGGCGCTGGCTCCGGGGGCCGCGGCACCGGCCGTGTCCCTCAGGCG
>NW_020799092.1:48643993-48668294 GCF_003259725.1 Athene cunicularia | reverse complement strand
GCTTCAGCACCGGGGACAGCTCCCGGCCCGCCCAGCGCCCTGCCGCGCCGGGCTGCCCCGGGCCAGCTGTGACGGGCGGCATCTTACCCCCAAGGGGGATTTTTTTCCTCCACTGCCAGCTGTGATCATCACTATCGGCTCTAATTCATGGCTTCGGCCAATAAGGCACATTTGGAAGACTGAGGAGAAGCTCCCGTCTCTCTGACTGTTCATCAAGGCCTCATGTTTGTTTTCATAATCAGTAGGCTGGAAATCTGGGGTTGAGGGACATGGGACCTGCTGAGCGTGAAGTTTACATGACGATTCTATTTGTCAAGGAAAGACCAGGCTTTTGAAAGTCTGATGCCACTGACAGCAAGGATTATTCCTTCTTGTGACAATAGGAAGATACTTAAGCATTGAAATGGGTTATAAATTTGCATCTCAAAATATCAAGGATTACATGGAGAAATTCAGCCGTCCAGTGTTTCTCCCGAGATATTGTCTGTAAGCTATCACAGTGCTCCAAGTAATGGCTCCAAGTAATTATCATGCAGTCTCACAGAATTTAAAAAAGTATATCTATGTGTATATTACATAGACTGCAAAGCTACATAGTATACAGGTTATCTAGCTCCTTTGTTTTTTTTTTTTTTGTTTGTTTGTTTGTTTTTAAAATCCTCCTATCCCATTAACCCTATCTAGTAACCATAGATGTGTATCAAACTGGATGCAATACCATTTGAAGAAGACAAATATGAATATATTTCTTATGTAAGGGCAGCTCTCATTTGGTAGCTCTAGAATCCAGGTTTCACTTTTACATCCTCCACTTCCACCCCTACAGGCTTTGATGCTGCCAATAGCAGAATCTGTTCCTGGCCACTTCTAACAGGAGAAGGAGGAGGAGAAGGAGAAGGACAAGGAGGAGGAATGCTTCCAGCATAATCTTTCATTGCAGCAGAAGCTTCTCATTGATGTAGCTGTTAAATAATTCAGAGGCAAAACCATCTGTTTAAGTCAATGTCCTTTTTCATGTCTCCCCAGGGAAAAGGCAGCAGTCCAGAAAGAAACATCAAGTGTGACTTGTTGACTTTCTTACATAAAAACTAACAACTAAGATATTTTGCCCCTGCATTTTCTTTCCCTTGAGCTGGAACAGGCTAATTCGGACTTTGGTATGTCAGAGACTAATTATAATTGAGGAACAATGGTCTTTCTCTGAACCAACTTCAAGGAAAGAGAACTGTAAAAATAAAAAAGGCTCAGTTCCATAAACATTCTACAGAGTTTGAAGAAATGAAACAGATGTGGGAGATTCACTTTCAGGGACTTTCAGGTACCTACTGCATACGTGCACATTGGATGCAATAATTTTTCCACATGCCTACTGATTTAGTTCTGAATCTGAGTCAAATTTAAACCACTTTGACATCTGATTCACTCTGTGACAATCAGAATGC
Source organism: Athene cunicularia (assembly GCF_003259725.1). Taxonomy (NCBI): domain Eukaryota; kingdom Metazoa; phylum Chordata; class Aves; order Strigiformes; family Strigidae; genus Athene; species Athene cunicularia. The sequence goes on along the minus strand of NW_020799092.1, from coordinate 48,666,852 downwards.
AGCTTTTTAAAGCTAACATATAATTAATGATCCAAAGCTTCATAGAATAATGGCAATCTTAGTCCACACTGCAGAAAATTTAGTAATTCTGCATTCTTTAAAACAGATGAGTGTGTGAAAGAATGATTTAGTGTCCTTTAAGGCTGATAAAATGTCTGTAAAATGTGATATGCAAACACGTAGAAAGCATCTGTACCTCTGATATTCAAGTTACTTTCTATTTAGTTTTGGCAGAACCCTTACTTAATTATGTGATGGACCCATGCCAAGACTTTCCTGTCTTTTTGTCACTGCAAATCTGAAAGGGTTATTTCAAGTAATTTTGCCCATTCTTGTGTATGGAGTTTCTCTGTGTGAAATCAATTTTGAATGACTGGAAGAGGGCAGAAAATTTACCTGTGTTCAAATACATTTTTCAGTAATGAGAAGAGAGAGACAAGGAGAATCATGTGTGAGAAATATAATCAGAAGACAAGAAAACACTAGTATCATTGTGATAACACTTTATAATTTAGGTAATGCATTTGTCAGGCTCTTGGTCATAAAGTGCTTTGGGTCACACACATGGAACCGCTGCTTTTTCAAATTTTTCAAGTCTCAGGAATTCCAAATACTGCCCTTCAGGCTAGGATTCCTGTCACCTACATTAACTTGTTTAATGAGTAGGTATCTAACCTTATCTAGTTTCTTGCCTTCTGTAGTTAATGTGGAGAGACTGACACTTCCAAAAGGTAATTCATCCTATCCTAACCCAGGGGGCCAAAGTAGAGGGGCTGAGTTCCATTCAAGAGATGCCTGTCTATGTTAGTGATTGTCCAGAACCTTTATGATTATCTTAGACTAGAACACTCAGTTTTAGAAATACAGGATTATGAAGGATAATTCTGCTTTTTACCAGATCCATGATTTTCATGAAAGTCAAAGACTGGAAAGGGAGTCACCAGAACCGTTGAGGCACTAAACTTCAAAGTGATTCCTTCAGTCTTGCTTGTATCTTAGATCCCACTTCTCTCAGAGATTCAATGTTATGGGGTATATATGGTTAAGTAAAGAAATACAAGCAAGCTCACATGTCAGCACCTACTTCCTTCTTTATTGTTGCAAACTGCTCTTCCTGGTCTGTGCTAGTGTCCATTCAGGTTTCTAAACCATTTCTTTTGGCTCTTTCCCTCACAGCAACTCCTCTGAAAGCTGAGATGTTACCACCTTACCCTTCCACCATCTTGCTTTAACCTTTGTTCCATGATCCAACAGTTTCTCTAAAAAAGTCTGTACACTTGTTTCCCATGTAACTCTCAAACTCCCCTTTTAATTGTCATCTTGATCCAGACTTCTCCATTTTGTATTTTTCTTAGTTTATATTGACTTGTCTTTGCAAATGAAGTTGGCAAAATTGCTTTCTTTTATTTTTTTCTTAGATCAGGTGTTCCTGTCCAATATTCCAAAAGGTCTAGCATATCTCCACTATCAATGATAATGATTTATTTATTTTTTTTTTTTTTTAATTGGTTTGGGGCTAACTCACTCCATATTGAGTTCATCAATGATATTGCAATTTCATAAAACAAACATGCATGCATTATAGATAACTGGTTTCCCCAGATCAGCCCAGATTGCATCAGAATGAATAACAGGTGATCTTATCTATAAAACTGGAAGAAAGATTACAAGCATTTTAGTTACTCAGTAAATGTGAGCTTTTTAATTGAGAAAAAATGTCTCAATATACTTCAAATTTCATATAATTTTTTGTTTTGCCCTGAAAAATTCTCAAAAGGACAACTGTGCTTGTCTTATCACTTAAAAATACTAAGTAATTTCATCACAAGATTTGAATACTCCTTTGGCAGATGCAGGTAGTTACAATATTCCTTAGCCTGATAAAGACATTTATTTAGCTGGAATGCAGAGGAATTCAAGGAACTTTCTGGTTATTTAACTCATTGCAAAGTGCCTTCCTGTGCATGCATGAGTGTGTTTACAGATGCCTAAAACTGTATATGGAAACGTGTCAGTAATAACAAGCTTTTAAGTGATAGTTTAAGAAAAAAAAAAAAAAAAGAATTAAAGCAAGTATTTATTGCCACAGTGTTTCTTATGTAGCTACTATCGACAAGACAATGATGTTAATATAGAGTCTTACTAAAACTGAGGTTTATTTTTCATGTGATTTTTTCAGCCTAATGTTATGGTCTTTCCACCTATAATGAAATAAATGGGGCTTCATGTTTGAAATAAATATCTACTTAAATATGGAGTCAAACAGCTCCAGCTTGTTTTGAATTGCTAGCTGTCTCCAAAGAACTACTTACTGATTTACCTCCATTTGCCATTTGAAGTATACATTTTCTCCTATTTTGTTCACCACACAGTCAAAATGCTAAGAAATCATTTGGAAACAGGGAAATAATCTGATTAATTCTAGTCTTTCCACAGATATTTTAACTTAATTTACTCTGTAGGCATGTATCACTGAGATGTTGTTCATGAGAAGCCTTAAAATCCTTTGGATCAGATTCCCTTTTGATCTGTCATGAAGATCTTAATCTAATGGCTCTGATAACATCTTTGCAGTGCTCATTTTGGATTACTTTTATAGTAGGAAAAAGCAAGATGAGCAAAAGTATTCTACCTGTAGGTGAAGACATTTTCACAGTTATCTGAGCTAAATCTGTCTAAATTAGACACCAACACCAGAGAAGTCCCTGCAACATTGCTGTGTAGCCACTGAAAAGGTTCCTTTGTCAGCACGTTGACCACTGCTGGAATGGGAGACATGACGTTCTTGCTATGGTAGCAAAGTCAGAAAAACAGCTTTATGGTTGGGTTATCTCTTCAAAGCAAGGATAACTGTGATGCTCAGTGCTAAAATCTCTGTATATGAGTTATACCAGGCTGGATATGAACAAACACATCTCTCTTCAACTCTATCTTTCCCCATCCTGATGCTGAAGAAAAATTTTCAAACAATAATAATATTTAGGATATAAGCCTGGAAAGGTGGGGAGTAAGGTCATTTCTGTGCAGCCAGTCTCCCTTGAAAGACTGTCACAGGTTGTGGGAACCTTTTCAGTAGAAAGACTGTGGAGAAGTGTAGGGATTATAGTGTTTCAACTTCTTCTGCTCTACTCCATGGGTCCCACACTGAACATACAAAGTGTTCCAAAATAGTGCAATTCCCACTGTTGGGGGGTCCCATCCTTCAGGGTGCTGAGCAGTACTCCCCCAGACCTGAAGTATGTTCTTAGTCTTTTGGTTTCTGAGTCTGATTTTAAAGTTCCCATCATTTTCAATGGGTTTTTGAACAGATTTAGAAGATCAGTAGACATAATGGCACTTTGTTTTCATGATAGTGACTTAGAATAACAGAATCATAGAATCAATGAATGATTTGGGTTGGAAGGGACCTTAAAGATCATCTAGTTCCAAACCCCTGCCACCTTCCACTGGATCAGGTTCCTCAAAGCCCCATCCAACCTGGCCTGAACACTGCCAGAGAAGGGACATCCACCACTTCTCTGAGCAACCTGTTCCAGTGTCTCGCCACCCTCACAATAAAGAATTTCTTCTTTATATCTAATCTAAATCTACCCTCTTTCAGTTTAAAACTGTTGCCCCTCATCCTATCACTATCAGGAGTGCCTGATAAAGAGCCCCTCCCCATCTCTCCTGTAGGCCCCCTTTAAGTACTGGAAGGCCACTACAAGGTCTCCCTGGAGCCTTCTCTTCTCTGGGCTGAACCACCCCAACTGTCTCAGCCTGTCCTCATAGGGGAGGTGATCCAGCCCCCTGATAATCTTCATGGTCATCCTTTGGGGTTGCTTAAGCAGATGATCATTCATTGAGAATAATTCTTTCAGTTATATCACTTCAGTGACTTATGAAAGCCTGATTTTCTATTTGGCAATCATTGGAAAGAGTTCATTTCAGTTTTTCCATTTTTCATTGTTTTTCCTTTTGAAATAGCTTTATTTTTCTTGACAATATCAAAGCAAATTAAAAGAGACAAATGAAAATGCAAACTACTTATTTTGGAAAGTGTGTACTCTAAGAAACATCCACCTAAACTCAGCAATTAAGTTATATTACACAGACAGCTCAGATGAAGGATCCTACTTTTTTTCTTCTCTAGTGTCCTGTATGTTTATTCTTCAGGAAGATAAAAGAAGTGTTCAACAGCAAAAAAGATTTTGGAATACTAAAAGCCTTTAACCAGTTGCTTATATTAGTTTTATCTTATGGGAAAAACTGGAATAAGCATTTGGAAAAGCAGGGTTTTCATTTACACAGAATGTAATAAATTTGTATCAGAGAATTCCTGGGCACCAGAGTTGCTTAGAAACAAATGGACATGATTCATTGCCATTTATTAACACCCAATACAAAGTTCTCTAAAAGAAGTTTGAGGAAAAAAAAAAAAAAAAAAAAAAAAAAAAAAAAAAAAGGGCATATGAGCTTATTCCTGTTCAGGAAGTGGTAATAAATTGTGTCATTTAGAATCTACTTATCTTTAATATATGCTTGCTCTCATTGTTTCCCTGTGAAAACTACATATTTCTTAAATTATACTTTTGGCTGACATTTTTCAAAAGAAGGCTATTTTGCTCCTTTGCCTTCAAGACTCTAGTTTCTGTTGGCATCTGCAGTCAGAGGTAAATGAAGGAAACAGAAGTGATTAAGCAATTTCAAGATTATTCAAAAACTATTTTGAAAACACCAAACATATTTTTCAGTTCTAATTTGCTTCTTCTCTGGACAGTTTTAGCAAAGCTTCAATTATTCTGCTTTATACTCAAAGAGCTAAGCTAAACCAGAGCATACTGGTACATAGTAGTAATTATAAGGCAGAAAAAGCTTCTTACATTTTATTTACATTGCTTTTAGCAGTAGGATATGAACAAGTTCAAGATTTAAAATAAGTTCAGGGTTCATCACACCTATCTTTGTTAATTTTAAAGTTCAGTACCTACCTTACCCTTGTTGTCTAGACTCTTTCTAATGGGCAAGGCCTCCCTTATAACGTTTAATCCCATTTGGGATGGTAGAAAGAATAAATCCCTAGAGGTACATAAGAGGGGATTTGACCTTAAGTTACTGTAAGTTGAACACATTGGTTGCACTCTTTGTTCTTTTGATATGTATGTGTAATTCCTGTTAATAACAGCAAAAACACAATGCATGAACTGAATATATTGTTCATTTGATTTATACAACTATTTTATTAATTTCCTGTAATTTAATACTGCCTGCCAAAATCATAGTGTAGTGGGTTGACCTTGGCTGGATGCCAGGTGCTCACCAAGCTGCTCTATCACTCCTCTCCTCAACAGGATAGGGCAGGAAGGAAATAAGATAGAAAAAACCTCATGGGTCAAGATAAAGGCAATTTAATAAAGCAGAAGCAAAGGTGGCGTGCAGAAGAAAAGGAAAACAAAATATTTATTCTCTACTTCCCATCAGCAGGCGATGTCCAGTCACTTCCTGGGAAGTAGGGCTTCAGTATGTGTAGTGGTTGCTCCAGAAAACAAACTTTATAGTAATGAATGCCCCCATCTCCTCCTCCTTTCTGGTAGCTTTTATTGCTGAGCAGACATCATATGGTATGAAATAACCCCTTGGTCAGCTGAGGTCAGCTGTCCTGGCTGTGTCCCCTCCAAAGCCCTTGCCCACCCCTGGCCTACTGGTGAGGGGGCAATGTTGGAGAGACAGCCCTGATGCTGTGGAGCACTGCTCAGCAGTAGCCAAAACGCTGGTGTGTTATCAGCACCTCTCTAGCTACCAATACAAAGCACAGCGCTATGAGGGCTGCTATGGGGAAATTAACTCCATCTCATCCACATCCAATACAGATAGATATGGCAGCATGGAGACTCTAGAAAAGCTCAGTCCTATAGAAAGGAAAAGTGAGAATTCAGAGACTTTTTAATCTCCATAGTTTCCCATGATAAAGGGTTGTGTCACTGAAATTATTTTTAGCAGGAAATAGTCAGCATCATTGTTTACTCTTTTCTTTACCTTCAGAGAGTGCCAAGATAAACAAAACCTGCTGCAGTGGTTCAAACCTTGGTCAGAATTTAAGTTCATTCAAAGTTAAGTCAATAAACAAATGTTAAAAATGATTCAAATATAGAATATAATTCATTGGGCTCTACTTATTTAAGAAAATAAGGAAATTATATTGCTCTGCCAAAACTCAAATTCTTGATTTTTTAACTTGAAGATGTGACATTTTAAAAATCTCAAATATTTCTTTGAGCAAGCTGTTTCATTTATATCTTTATTGTCGATCATTTTTACAAATAATTTAAGTTGTCTTCAGTGGTGGATTAGGCTTGTCTGGCTGCCAGATGCTCACCAAGCCGTTTTCTCACTCCTCTTTTTCAGGAGGACAGAGGGAGAAAATAAGGTGAAAAAGCTCATGGGTCAAGATAAGGACAAGGAAATTGTTCACCAGTTACTGTCACAGGCAAAACAGACTTGACATGGGTAAGGTTAATTAAATTAATTGCCAATTAATGACAGATTAGGATAGTGAGAAATAAAAACAAAATTAAAACCACCTTCCCCCTACCTCCCCTTCTTCCCATACTCAACTTCATTCCTTCACTCCCAACTATTCTACCTTGTCTACCCCGAGGGTGCAGGAGTCCAAGAAAAGGGAGCTGCGGTCAGTTCACAACATCTTGTCTCTGCTGCTCCTTCCTCCTCACATTCTTCCCGTGTTCCATCATGGGGTCCCTCCCACAAGACACAGTCCTTCATGAACTGATCCAACGTGGGTCTTCTCATGAGATGCAGTTCTTCAAGATCTACTTCAGCATGGGTTCTTTCCACAGGGTACAGCCCTTCAGGAATAGACCGCTCCAGCTTTGGTCCCCCACAGGCCACATTTCCTGCCAGGAGTCTGTTCCTGTATGGGCTTCTCTCCATGGGCTGCCCCTTCCTTCAGGGCATATCCACCTGCTGCAGCGTAGGGTCTTCATGGGCTGCAGTGTGAATATCTTCTCCACGGTTGTCCATGGGCTAAAGGGAGACAACCTGCTTCACCGTAGTCTTTTGCATGGACTGCAGGGGAATCCCTGCTCTGGCAGATGGAAGTCCTCCTCCCCCTTATTCTTCTCTGACCTTGGTGTCTGCATAGATGTTTTCTCACATTACCTCACTCCTCTCTCACTGTTGCTGCTTATAATTTTCACCCTTCCTTAAATATATTATCACAGAGGTGGCACCAGAGTTGTTGATGGGCTCATCTCTGGCCAGCAGTGAGTTCATCTTGGAGATGCCTGGAACTGGTACTGTCCGACATGGGGGCAGCCAGTCTCTTCTCTCAGAAGCCACTCCTGCAACACCCCCCTCCACTGCCGACACCTGGACACCTAAACCCAAAATATCTTCTACTATTATAAGGCTCTTGTGCTGATTTGCCTGAAAGATAACAACAGCCCCTGAATATCTCTAGGCGGTTAGATGGAAGTATTTTTCTGTATTAGAAAGATATAAGGATTGATTGTAGTGGTTCTCCCATTGTATGCCAAAGAATATAGGAGAGGATTTGGCATTTAAGTTGAGAAACTCAAAGGTTAACATTGCCTACTGGTTATTTTGAGTGTACAAAATAATTTAAAAGAGCTCTGAATGACTGTTGTAAAATGATTTATTGCCTTCTGTCTGCACAAAAGATACCTCTGTTCTCTGGAGATTGTAAAATTATTTTTGAATGTCAGAAAGTTTCACAAATAAACTTTGAGAAGGTGATTTTATTCCCCAGTAGGTAATATGCTGAACTGTCATACTGTAGTACTGGTAGATATGAGCCGATGTCCTTATATAAACACATCTTTACCTTCCCCCAATAATGGAGACTTGTAGTACAGTTGTAACAAATCTTAGAGTTCAAAGTAAGTGTCATCAGCTTATTTCTATAGTATATCTAAGCACAAGCTTAAAGAAACCATTTGTGTCAAAATGATCCTAAGATCTTTTATAAGATAAACCTGTCTTTTACGTTTTTTGGTTTGATCTTCTAAAAGAATACACATTTTAAATGCATGCTGGATTATAACATAGCTAATGAACATCAGTGGTGGTGCTTAACTTCACTTATCATCTGTCTTCCTCATAATTTTGATATACCTTGTCTGTCTGCAAAGATGACAATTACTTTCTTGCTGTAGTCTCTGTTGTCTTGGCAGTCATGTGAATGTTGCAAGTTAGTGACTTGAATGTAATGAAAAGTTAAGTGTCTGGTTTCTATGAGAATGTTTACAGTCAAACTTATCATCTGGCAGTTAAAAGAACATCTTTTTCTAAGCTTGTATAGTTAAAAAGTGCTGTCTTCCTGGAACGATACCATAACATTTGACAGCCAAAAATCAACAAACAAAGATTAATAAATAAAATTTTTTAAAAATCAGCAGTTTATTCGAGGTTGTTTGTTTTTGTTTTGTTTTTTTTTTCCCTTGGATATGACTACCTACATTCTTACCATCCATAAAGTCCCATCTGCTAAATACTCTTTTACATAATATGAAATAAATATTCACTGCGTCCTCAAATTTGCAACCTAGCAGTGATTTGTTGTAAACAGAAATGACACATTTTGAAGTGTGATGCTCTGTAAACTCATTGAAAGGAAGTGCATTTGGGGTTATCATAGAATTTTGATTATCTTCCTTCTGCAGTATGCAGCATGATTCCCATGTTTTCAAATGTTTTCATTAGTAATAAAATCATCAGAGCTTCTTTCACACAACTCATTCCTATTAATACAAGTCTTGTTACACCTTAAATTCTCATTACAATTTACGACAAAATCTAACTATATAAAATTATCTTTACTCCCACTGTTTCTTGCTGTATGAGTTTTGATGTGTTATATAGCCTAATCTCCCTCTGGGAAGATTTTGCTAACTGTAGGCATGCTAGAGATAGAAAAATCCATGAGTCAATGCAAGACACCTATATACAGAGGATGGGGGTTCAGTATGAGAAAGGGTAGCAGAACTTGATTTGTTATTATAAAATTATCTATCCAGTAGTATCACAAGGTGTTTTTAACATGGCATATGTGCTTAAGATCTTCAAGCAGATGTTCAGTTGCAGTGATAGTAGTATATATATACCATCCAATTATTTAATCATTTTATGCTTTATGTTCATAAATTAAATATATACTTACATTCTGTTATACAATTCATAGTAGAATCTAAAATACTGAAAGGATGCCTCTCCCATCCTTACCAAATCATGTAAACCCATGAACAGGAGCAATACCATTGACAACAGTGAACTTGAAACATTCTTAATCATGCAAATCTTATAGATATGCTTATTTTGGACTATTATATTTGAAAATGAAATCACATTTCAATCACAAAAAACTGCTAAGTCAGCCATGTTAATACGTGTGACAAACAGCGGGACCACGAAATAGCTGTAATTCTTACAGAATGTGCTATATAAACAAGAGTGATAAAACTGGACAGAACTGAATAGTCAGTGAGCATGAATGAACCTTGGAAACTGGTAACCTTACTCCTGATAAGTGAGTAGAAAGATTCAGCAGTGGAATAAATTAGACAATCACTTATGGACCATTCCCCACTTCCTCCCAGTTCCTATATCTATGGAGCTCACTATACTCCTTTTATTTTTTTTATTATTTTTTTTTTTTAAATATAAGATTATGCATGGTTTCTGTATTTCCTTCTTCTGTCAAAGCAACTGATTGTACTGAAATGGAATTTGCCAATAAGAACTTCAACTTTTGCAGTTTCAACATTTTGATTTTTAAAAAACTTGAAAGAATTTTTGATTAATTCTTCCAGTAGAATTCAAGCAGGAAGAAAATTTTTACTCTCATCTGATTCAGAGTAAACTGTATTCAGGGTTAAGAGCTGCATTAGAAGTTTAGAGATATCAGCAAAAGACAGAGAAGATGAAAAAACCCTAAATAATTGAAGCATTATTCTCACAAACTGGGGTACAGAAAAGAGAAATCTGTGTTTAAAGGAAAGCTAGGAAAGACCAAATATTCTGTTGTAGTACAAAGTGGGATAGGATTGGAAGATCACTGAAGAGTGGTTTTATGGGAAAGCACAAGCCGGTGTCTCACTATGTCACTCAGGATCCTTGGATAGTTCCATGGCTACAACCAAAGAATACTGCAAGAAAGGAGCTGATCAATGTATCACATCAATTTGAAAACTAACTGATCGACCTTAGGAATCTTATAGTTGTCCTGATGAGAATATAAAGATTAATAACTGCATTTTAAGAAAATTACTGAAAAATAGAAAAAAAAAATTTCCAGAGAATTGGTATTAGTTAAACCAGACAGTAATTTCTAGGAGGTGTTGTATAGTAAATTATTACCTTAGGTGGGATTTCTTCCCATGTCTGCAGTGGACTAGCTACATTCAAAGTATGCATCTCATAATCCATTAAGTCAGTGGAAAGAAATAGGTACTTTTGGGTGTTTACAGAGGATGCATACATCAGGAACCAACAAAAGCAAGGCTGCTCCAGGAAGGAGGAAAAGCCAGGAGGAGAGGGTGCCCCCAGAACAGGCAGGCAGAGACATCCTGAGAAAACAGTCCTGCAGCACTCAGGCAGGACCAAGGTGGTGGTAGGGATGCAGTTCAAGTGATCGTCAAAGATGAGGTAACAAGCCAGGTGCAGGTCTATCTAGGAATTCAGTCAGCATGTCAGGACAGCAGGACACATGGTCAGAGAAATCAGTGACACAAAACTGAGGGTCATTCTCTTACACCAGTCATTATTTACACTGTGTGACTTGTGAAGCAAGAAGGTTCAGGCTGTGCCTAGCTTTGATAGGTTTGTCTGGTAAAATTTGATGCAAGGGACAGGAATAGATCTGAGCCATTTCCTCAAGCCCTAATTAACTGTCAACTATTTTCAAATAAGCATGAATTTAGAGTATTTTTATCCTCAACCTTGAAATATGCATATTCCTCATTAGTGGAAGTGTAGCTGCAATAGGAACCTGCTGTCATCTGTGGTAGATCACTAGGTCCAAACTAGCTCTGGTATCAATGTATCTTTTAGAGAAAAAAATCCTAGCGGTTATAGTGGATAAATGGAAGTTGACATTTGCTGACCATAATAATGAAATCAAAATACTGGAGAAAGTAGAGGGGTTTCCCAAATATTTCTGGTAGAGAATATGCAGTTTACAATTTAATGACAATCAAGAATAATCTGAAAACAATCTGGTTTAGTCTCTACTGTCTGTAGAGCTTGATGAATAGTATTGGAAAATACTGTACTGGGTCTGGCTGAACTGGAATTGATTTTCCCCTACAGCAGCCCTCACGGTGCTGTGTTTTATGCTGGGAGCTGGCAGGGTGTTGATAGCACCCTGGTGTTGTGGCTACTGCTGAGCAGTGCTTGCACAGCACCGAGGCTCTTTCTGATATTTCCCCCAGTGGGACGGGGTGGGCAAGATCTTGGGAGGGGACACAGCCAGGACAGCTGACCCGAACTGACCAAAGGGATATTCCATACCATATGACGTCTGCTCAGTATAAAGCTGGGAGAAAGGAGGAAGGGGGTGGGGTCACCCTTGGTCCTCCGAGGCAACCACTACGTGTATGGGAGCCCTGATCCTGAGAAGGCCTGACATCGCCTCTTCATGGGAAGTAGAGACTAAACTGTTTGCTTTTGCTTCCGCGCGCGGACTTTTGCTTTGCCTTGCTTATATTAAAACTGCTTTTGTTTCACCCACAAGGGTTAGTTTATCTTCTTTCCCCTCTTTACCCTATTGAGAAAACAAGGGGAAAAGTGGGGGGGGGGAAGTGATAGAGCGACTTGGTGGATACCTGGCATTTAGCCAGAGTCAAACCATCACAAATACTAACTGCAAGATTCACATATTAGGCTACTCTGAATGAAGACATGGAATGAGATACAGATAGGTGCAAGGGTCTCTCAGGAGACCTTGGGTGATTGCAAATGATGCACTGAAAGACAAAAAGAGGACTCAAGAAAAAAAAAAAAAAAACAAACACAAAAAAACAAAACCACCAAAACAACAACAACAAACTATAACAAGAAGGTAAGAGATGGATAAAAGTCAAAGAAATGCCACAATAATTTTATTCATTCACCTTCTTACACGTAAAATTTAAGGTACACTGTTACCCTGTCAACACTGCAAAACATCTGCTTTCCTACTCTTCAAATGGCAGAAGGTTTTCTGTCCAGAATTGAATTTTTTCAGCTGCACTAACCAGTTCCTAATCAAATGGGGTTTTTTTGAGAGGTGAAGCTTCATTCCTAAATTTGGCCCTTTTCCACAAGACTGGTACCACACCAGCTGAGTTAAAGAAAGGCCACTATCTCCAAATCCTGAAAGGTGGGACACTTCTCTCTTGGTTAATGAATATAGGAGAAAACTCTGAAAGATCTTTCAGAAGGTTCTCTGGTTGTTCATTGGCACAACATTTTCTATGCCACAGCTACTTCCTGTGTCTGAAAGCAATCGGTATTTAACTATTGGTACTGGTGCTAGAGAAGGCTGTAGAACTAGATGGACAAATTGATTTGCACTTGTGAAACTACAGTTGAGGTACATTAAAACTGCTTTCAAATTATGGAATTAAACCAAAACTGTGATGGGATATTTTGCCTCCTTATGGGATTCCATTAGAAAGACATCATTTTTGTTGAATTTGATGGTATAACTCTAAAAGAATTTTCTGATGTAAACCTATATATGATATTTTCATAATCTTCAATGACAAATGAAATACATATTCCAATTCATTCATTCATTCATTCATTCATTCATTCATTCATTCATTCATTCATTCAGGTTAGCAAAGACCCTTGGGATCATTGAGTCCAACCATCAGCCCTACTCTACAAAGTTCTCCCCTACACCATATCCCTCAACATCTCATCTAAATGACCCTTAAACACATCCAGGGATGGTGACTCCAACACCTCCCTGGGTAGCCTATTCCACTGTCTGACCACTCTTTCTGTGAAAATTTTTTTCCTAATGTCCAGTCTAAACCTCCCCTGTTGCAGTTTAAAGCCATTCCTTCTTGTTCTGTCACTAATTACCTGTGAGAAGAGACCAGCAACAACCTCTCTACAATGTTCTTTCAGGTAGCTGTAGAGAGTGATGAGGTCTCCTCTCAGCCTTCCAGGAGCTATGGACATGCACACGACCAATATGATCAAGCAATGCCAATTTATTGAAGGTAAGCAAGCCCTTTTATATCTTTCTCCTGTGCATGTGAATGGTATGTGGTACAATCCTTATGATTGGATAGTTAGTTTTGTCCACAGGTTTCAAGCCTTCTTGTGATTGGATTATAAGTGCAACACTCAATGTCTTTCTCCACCCAACCCATCTCCTGGAGTTGTTTGTTTGCCGAGTTCTTTGTTCTACATCCTTGTCATGTCCTTGCCAAGGCGTGACCACGTGCAGGATTGCTCACATGTCCATTATCTCCCAACAGCCTTCTCTTTTTCAAACTAAACAGTCCCAGCTCCTTCAGTTGCTCCTCACAGGATCTGTTCTCCAGGCCCTTCACCAGCTTCGTTGCCCTCCTCTGCACTCGCTCCAGCACCTCGATATCTCTCTTGTATTGAGGTGCCCAAAACTGGACACAATACTCCAGGTGTGGCCTCACCAGTGCAGAGCACAGGGGGACTGTCACCTCCCTACTCCTGCTGGTCACACTATTTCTAATCCAAGCCAGGATGCTGTTGGCATTCTTGGCCACCTGGGCACACTGCCGGCTCATGTTCAGCTGCTTGTCAATTAGAACCCCCAGATCCTTCTCTCCCAGACAGCTCCAGCCACACCTCCCCAGGCCTGTAGCCATGCAGGGGGTTGTTGTGGCTCAAGTGCAGGACCTGGCACTTGGCCTTGTTGAAGCTCATCCCATTGACGTTGGCCCACCAAATCCAATCTATCCAAGTCTCTCTGTAGAGAGAGACTCCCTCCCTATCTTCATGCAGATCGACACTCCCGCTTAAGTTGGTGTCATCTGCTAATTTACTCATAATACACTCTATGTCCTTATCAAGACCATCAATAAAGATGTTGAACAGAAATGGTCCCAACACCCAGCCCTGAGGAACACCACTTGTTACTGGCCAGCAGCTGGATGTAGCACCTTTGACCACCACTCTCTGGGACGGTCCATCCAGCCAGTGCTTGATCCAGGAGACCGTTCACTCATCCAGGCCATGGGCAGCCAGTTTTTCTAGTCTTGTTATTAAAGACCAAGGTAAAGAAGGCATTAAGGACCTTAGCCTTCTCCTCATCACTTGTTACCATGTTTTCTCCTGCATCTAGCAGGGGATGGAGGCTCTCCCTGGTCTTTCTTTTGTTGTTGACATACTCACAGAAACATTTCTTACTATCCTTGGCTGCTGAAGCCAGATTAATTTTTAGCTGGGCTTTAGACCTCCTGATTTCCACCCTGCATAGCCTCACAGTGTCTTAGTAAACATTGTGAGTCGCCAGCCCCTTCTTCCAAAGGCTGTAAACTCTCCTCTTCTCCCTGAGTTTCAGCCAAAGCTCCCTGTTCAGCCAGGGTGGCCTTATCTGCCACTGGCTTCTCTTACAGCACCTGGGGACAGCCAGCTCCTGTGCCATTAACACTTCCTTCTTAAAGAGTGCCCAGCCTTCCTGGACCCTTATACCCTTCAGGACCATCTCGTAAGGGATTCTGTCAAGCAGGTGACTGAACAGGACAAAGTCAGCTCTTTGTAAGTCCTTAGAGCTTGTTTGCTTTGGAGGAAGGAGCACGCGTCTATGGAGCTCAGCACTACAGACAAACATAAAGACAGACAAGGAATACAGTAGGAACCAAAGGTCCGTTATGCAAACTGCACAACATGCTCAGCGAAACAATTGTATTATGAAAGCACTGACATGAAACAAATGCATTTTGCTGTATCTATTAATATAAGAACTTAGTTGCCAGAAAGAGATCTAAGGGGATGATAAATAGGTTGTCTTATTTTTTTATTGAGTATGGTAAAGTTAGTATTGTAGTCTTAGAAGATGAACATAGGAGATCTGAATTCTATTAATTTCCTGGCTATTGTAATGGTAAAAATAAACAGGATTTGCTACAGCAGGGAACCAGCTTGAAAGAAGGATTTAATCCACCGGGATATGAGGGTACTGATTAAGAACATATTGCAACACTGTTTATCTACACCTTGGCTGAAAAATAAATGGATAGAAAAGAACATGTGGTATCATTTGAAACATTAACTTATAAAAGTCCTACAATGTGCTGCTGTTCTTAAGGAGAATAAAATAAAGTTTTACTGTTATAAGGAGTTTGGGATTTATATCAGTGAATAATTTTACATCTGCAGAAATTCACAATTTTCTCATGGGGAAAGTTTTTTTTCTTTTTAACAAAGATTTGGAACTGGGTGAAATTTAAACTGACAATCTTGCAGTTCAGAATTTTCATTAAGGACTTTCTATTTAGAATTGTATAACATAAGGCTCTATGAGCTTAAGTTAATTATTATAACATTTTTTTTTTAAATATAGAAAATATTAATTCTAAAATTGTTTGAAACAAAATACTTAAATTAAATTCTATTTCCCCAGGGATTTGAGTTATAAAAAATGTCAAAATTAATTTACATACTTTTTGGAGAGGTCAAATAAATACAAATTATCAAAAATATACAGGATAGAAAAGCATTTTCCACCCAACTACACTCCTCACAGTATTTCCCAGAGCTCCTAAATGTCAGCTCTCAACTCCAGCATTCATTTCTCTTTAAAGACAAATCATTTATTTATAGTATTTTTAATGATGGTAAGTATGCACTAAGTAGAAACAAACAACAACCAAAAAAAACCTGAAATGTTTACTTACAGAATCAGTATCTGAATATCCAGGGTAGCAACCTCATCCAGCCATGTGTTAATCCTTTCAACTCTGAAGTACAAACTGCTGTTGTCTTCTGGTAGAACTACTACGGCCTTCTCTGAATAAGCAACACTTACTGACAAGGTTGTTATGTGAGACAGTGCTTCAGTGCTGTGCTTGGCCTGCTGGTAAAAAAAAAAGGTAGCTTGTGATCTTTGTGTGGATGGCTGCCTGCAGAGTTGCCAGGGCTGGTGACTTCACCTTGAAATGGCAGCACAAAATTCAAGTTGGCAGAGAGCCAACTGGATATATTTGAAAACAAATTATTGAGATTGTTCTTCAGAACTTTAATGCAAGTGAAAATCCATCAAGATCTGGGGAATCATCTAAATATAAAAAAACCCCAACTAATGTTTTCAATCTGGAGTTGCAAGCCTCAACATGTTGTGAACAGTTTTGAGAGCTGTGAACCATCATTCTGTCAATAAACAATGGAGGGTGGGAATTGAAAGGTTTTGCTACTCCCTGCCACAGTATTCGATTCACACGCACAATACTAGCAAGGTCATAGCTCCTTCAGCCTGTTCACAAATCTGTCCTGTCTTTTTCTACGATGTAACTAGACAAAGAATGGTCCCATTCCACCTGTCTACTGCAAAGTGGAGTAAGAAGACTGAAGCAGTTGAGACACAGGTAGAGGCACAAAATATTAATTTCCTCTTGCTTGCTGACTACATGGATAGGTAAAATTGAGGCAGATGGGAATATTCCTCACTGGCAACTTTTTAAACTGCTGTTCGTATGAACAAGCAGGATAAACAATTGCCTTGATTATGTATGGTATTCGTTGCAAAGGCTCCTTAGTCAAAAGAAGTAGGTTAATGTCATAAAACATCTACCACTCAAATGCAGGTTATAATGCATGCCACATATGCAATATATATATCAATGTTATGTCAGTAAAATACAGAAATCTGAACAGAAGTGTTTATTCATTCAAGTCTGATAAAAAATAAACAGCACTTTTTTTAGTAATTACAAGGAGACTACATGACAAATCAAAACTGTATGCATCTTTTTCACTTATATCTTAAGTGATACATCATTTATCCAGACAAGCAATAAGAAAGGATAATGTGTTGTGATTTTTACACAGTAGCAAGCCTGGATCGACAGCATGAGAACTATGACCTAGTTGCTATAACAGAAATGTGATGGTATGCCTCACATGACTGGAGTGCCACAATCGATGGCTACAAGCTCTTCAGGAGGGATAGACAGGGAAGGAGAAGTGGTGGAGTGGCCCTATATGTTAGAGAATGCTATGACATCTCAGAAATCAAGTACAGTGATAACGGGGTTGAGAGTGTTTGGGTTAGGTTAAGGGCCAATAAAGCAGATCTTGCTGTGGGAGTCTGCTATAGACCCCCCAACCAGAGCAGTGAGGTGGATGAAGCTTTCTACAAACAGTTAGGAGAAATCTCGTGGTCACTTGCCATTGTTCTTGTGGGGGACTTTAACCTCCCAGATATCTGCTGGGAGCACAGCACAGCAGAGAGGGAAGAATCCAGGAGGTTCCTGGAATGTGTGGAGGATAACTTCCTCACACAGCAGGTGAGTGAGCCAACCAGGGAAGGTGCCTCCTGGACCTGCTTCTTGTGAACAGGGAAGAGCTTGTGGAGGAAGTAAAGGTTGGAGGCTGTCTAGGGTGCAGTGATCATGAGATGATTGAATTTTTGATCCTTCAAGAAACAAAGAGAGGGGTTAGTAAAACTGCCACCTCAGACTTCCGCAGGGCTAGTTCTGACCTGTTCAAAAGACTGACTAACAAAATCCCTTGGGAGGCTGCCCTGAAGGAAATGGGAGTCCAGGAAGGCTGGACATACTTCAGGAGAGAAGTCTGAAAGGCACAGGAGCAGGCTGTTCCCCTGTGCTGGAAAACAAGCAGGTGGGGAAGGAGCCCGGCCTGGCTAAACAGGGACCTTTGGCTGGATCTCAAGAACAAAAGGAGAATCTATTGCCTTTGGAAGAGGGGCCAGGTCTCTCATGAAGACTATAAAGATGTAGTGAAGCTATGCAGGGAGAACATTAGGAGAGCCAAAGCACAGCTAGAGCTCAACTTGGCTACAGCTGTTAAGGATAACAAAAAATGTTTCTATAAATTTGTTAACAGCAAAAGGAGGGTTAGGGAAAAATCTCCCTCCTTTACTGGATGCAGAGGGAAACACAGAAACTAAGGATGAGGAAAAGGCTGAGGTGCTCAACACCTACATTTCCTCAGTCTTTAGCAGTGGGACTGGCTGTTCCCTGGACACCCAGCCTCATGAGCTGGGAGATGGGAAGCAGACTGAGGTCAGCACAGTGGAAGAGGAGGCAGTCAGAGACCTGCTGCATCACTTGGATGCACACAAGTCTGTGGGACCAGATGGGTTACACCCAAGGGTGCTGAAAGAGTTGGCATATGTGCTCACCAAGCCGCTGTCCATGATTTACCTGAAGTCATGGCTAACTGGGGAGGTCCCACTGTACTGGAAGGTGGCAAATGTGACACCCATCTACAAGAGAGGCAGAAGGGAGGATCCGGGAAACTATAGACCTGTCAGTCTGATCTCAGTGACAAGGAAGGTCATGGAACAGGTCATCTCGGGTGCCATTAAAAGTCATATAATGGACAACCAGGGGATCAGGCCCAGTCAGCATGGGGTTATGAAAGGCAGGACCTACCTGACAAACTTGTTCTCCTATGACAAAAATGACCTGACTATTGCATGAGGGAAAAGCTGTGGATATTGTGTACCTGGATTTTCGAAAAGCAGCCAACACAGTTCCCCATAGGATTCCCCAGCAGAAAAACTGGCTGCCCATGGCCTGGATGAGCTAACGGTCTGCTGGATCAAGCACTGGTTGGCTGGATGGTCCCAGAGAGTGGTGGTCAAAGGAGATAAATCCAGCTGGCGGCTGGTCACAAGTGGTGTTCCTCAGGGCTGGGTGTTGGGACCATTTCTGTTCAATATCTCCTTCTACAACAGGGCAACCTGATTATTAGATGAGGGAAAGGCTGTGGATGTTGTTTACCTTGACTTTAGTAAGGCCTTTGACACCATTTCCCACAGCATTCTCCTGGCAAAACTGACTGCTCGAGGCTTGGATGGGCACACGCTTCACTGGGTAGAAAACTGTCTGGATGGCCGGGCCCAGAGAGTTGTGGTGAACGGAGTTAAATCCAGTTGGTGGCCGGTCACGAGTGGTGTCCCCCAGGGCTCGGTTTTGGGGCCACTCCTGTTTAACATCTTTATTGATGATCTAGACGAGGGGATCGAGTGCACCCTCAGTCAGTTTGCAGAGGACACCCAGTTGGGTGGGAGTGTTGATCTGCTCGAGGGTAGGGAGGCTCTGCAGAGAGACCTGGACAGGCTGGAGCCATGGGCTGAGGCCAACTGGGGGAGTTTCCATAAGGCCAAATGCCGGGGGCTGCCCTTGGGCCACAACAACCCCCAGCAGCGCTACAGGCTTGGGGAGGAGTGGCTGGAGAGCTGCCAGTCAGAGAGGGACCTGGGGGGGTTGATTGACAGCCGGGTGAACAGGAGCCAGCAGTGTGCCCAGGCGGCCAAGAAGGCCAATGGCATCCTGGCTTGTGTCAGCAATAGCGTGGCCAGCAGGGACAGGGAAGGGATCTGACCCCTGTACTCGGCACTGGTGAGGCCGCCCCTCGATTCCTGTGTTCAGTTTTGGGCCCCTCACTACAAAAAGGACATTGAATGACTCGAGCGTGTCCAGAGAAGGGCAACGAAGCTGGTGCAGGGTCTGGAGCACAGGTCGTACGGGGAGCGGCTGAGAGAACTGGGGGTGTTTAGTCTGGAGAAGAGGAGGCTGAGGGGAGACCTCATCGCCCTCTACAGCTCCCTGAAAGGAGGGTGCAGAGAACTGGGGATGAGCCTCTTTAACCAAGTAACAAGCGATAGGACAAGAGGTAATGGCCTCAAGTTGCACCAGGGAATGTTTAGACTAGATATTAGGAAACATTTCTTTACAGAAGGGGTTGTTGGTCATTGGAATGGGCTGCCCAGGGAGGTGGTGGAGTCCCCATCCCTGGAGGTGTTTAAGAGTTGGGTTGACATAGCGCTGAGGGATGTGGTGTAGTTGAGAATGGTCAGTGTTAGGTGAACAGTTGGACTAGATGTTCTCCAAGATCTTTTCCAACCTTGATGGTTGTGTGACTTGAATGGCAAGGCAAATCTGCTGTCAAAGTATTTATTCCTCACGCTCCACCCTCATTATAGATGTACAAGGTGCACATTCAGTCTTAACTCTGGATTGCCCTTGGAGTTCCAGTGTAGGTTCAAGTGCCTGTGCATGGATCAGGTCATTCTGATCATGTCATGTACACATGGGGTAAAGCATGCACAGATTTATTCTGGAGCATTTATCCTGTCCTGGGGTTTTCCTAAGTCACATATCCATCATTTGAGTTGAAAAATATTTCAAGTAAACAGGTAATAATACAGATGGAAAATATCTGGAAGATAGGGGTCCACTCTCATGCCTGCTTTTAATTTTGTGCAGACAAGACCAATTTGTGAGTGCAGCCAGTGCTTCAAAACATGTCTGAATATAAAGCTTTCCACTTTCAACATTCCTCCCTCTATTGCAACAGGGCTACAGAATGGAATTTTTCTCCTCAGTCCTTAGATTCAGAGATTGATTATTGATCTTCATAAAGCACTCCAGGTTTGATTCAACTGCTTGGAAGGCTCTCCTGAACTCTCGTGATCGTTTCGGTGATCCCACTGAAGGTAAATAGTCCATGAGGACTGTTAAACTGACGTTTTCTATTAAGAAGAGTTATGCTGGGGACATTGACTGCTGTGTAGTGTTACACTGAGGCTCTTTGTGAAGGTGGTTACATTCTGGAGTGACTGAAGTTTTTAGAAGGTTAGAGTACTGGATCTTAAATTCAATAAACTTCAGTAATCCAGTTCTCTATCATTGTTTGCCAATTTGTCAAACATTATAGCCGGCCCATTATGCAAACAAAGATTATTTTCTGAGAGGTGAAAAGACCTACATGATTAATACCCTACAAAATGAGCTGTAAATAGTCATGACAAAAAGTAGCCTGCCCTTTATTACCTATTCTTTAGCTACTCTAGCAAGGGGGAAAGGCTGTGGATAATGATGTGGAAAGTAGTTCTCAGTATCTCAGCATCACTGCCTTGTTTGTCAAAATAACTATTCATTTCCATGGCTTGACATGGACTCTGTACAGCTCTTTTACAAAAGTGCTTTGAAAGCCAAGCATTGTTGCCATGTGAGTTTATGGAATTCACATGGTAGCTTCAAAGAAGAATTATATGAAATTGAATTACACGAAGCCCTAACTAGAGTGAACATGATGATTTAGATCATTCCTGATGGTCTCCTATAGAAAATCAGATATTGCATACATTATTGTACAATAAAATCATCCAGCTACTTCTATTCTTTAAGCATTTCTCTATAACAGAGCAGTTTTCCCTTTAAGCACTGCTCTACACTAAGGCCGACAATTTGGACGTGATTGCAGTGTACTGATCTTTAATACTATAATTGTTATATGGTACTTTGTGCTCCTGTAATAGGCTTGAATGATACTGGAAGTGAATAGTGACAATGGATATCCCATGGAAACTCAGTAACCCACCTATGCTATGCTGGATGCTGCTCCTACCAAAATCAATGACAGTGTTATATCCAATTATACGGATACAAGCAGTATTCTGTCTGTCTGTGTGGGAATAAAAATCAGAGGCTAAGAAGAAAGGATCTGCATGAATCGCCTACAAATTAGTTCTCAGTGTTTGATTTCACTAAAAGGTTGTTGGAAAAAGAGAGGAAAGGTAAGATTAGGAATGTAATTTAACCTCAGTTAAACTGGTTTTGTCAATATAATTTCATCACATGAATTTCCTTTTGTAATAAAACAATAGAAACATTAACAATTGTCCTGCCTGAGATCTGCTTTCCTCTGGAGTGTCTGACTCATCAGCTTAGGGACTGTGGGTTTTGGTGTCTGCCTTTGTGAAAAGCTACCTGGTACATCTATGTTTATAGCTGCTGCTGTGTGAGTTGGACCTGTGATTGGCTTCCACCCCATCCTGACAGACACTGTTGTCTGCCTGCAGTGGCTCCACCTGCAGCCCTCATTATCAGAGATCTGCCTGGTCTGCCTTGTGGATGGCTTTTCCTCATTAAGATACTTCCCTTTCTTCCCTGCTCTTTCCAAACTCTCCCCTTCTCAGACTCACAAATCCACATACTCTCTTGTATAGGCAATTATTTCATGTTTTCATACTTCAGTTCATATTGGTTTCCTGAGGTTACCTGCTGTCTGCTCTTGGCATCTACCTCCCATCTGGATGGACTGTCATTTTTAATGGAGCACTGTCATGGTTTGATCTCAGAGGGCAACTGAGCACCATGCAGCCACTCACTCCCCTCTTCCCTCCCAGGGCTGAGAAGAGAAAAATAAGCAAAAATGCATCTCACTCCCTCCTTTCCCCCACAGCGCTGGGAAGGAGGGAAACAAAAGACCCAGAAAACTGAGATAAGGACAGGGAGGGATGATCTTATCTTAAGAAACATCCAAAACCCCGATTCGTTAGGGCAAGAAAAAGAGAACATAAAATTTAATACAGACACTAACAGCAACACATACAGACAGAGTATGACCATAAGAAGCATTATCGCATCTTGAAGCCACCTTTCTCCATCCTCCCTTCTTCCCAGGCTCAGCTTTGCTCCCGATATCTCTCTCCTGTCCCCTAGCATTACAGGGGGCAGGGAATGGGGGGTGCAGTCAGTCCAGCTGCTTCTTCCACCTCAGGCAGGGTGGGAACTTCTGACATTCCTCCCCTGTTCCAGCGAGGTCCCCTCTCACCGGAGACAGCCCTCCGCAAGCCAGCTCTGACATGAGTCCCTCCCATGGTGTGTGGGTCA
>NW_020799092.1:48632540-48643943 GCF_003259725.1 Athene cunicularia | reverse complement strand
GGGTCATCTCCGCATGTCGCAGTCCTCCCAGCACCGAACTACAACAGCGGGGCCTTCTTCCCACGGGGTCCCGGCCTCCTCCGGGTGCAGGCACCTGGGTCAGCGTGGGGCCCCCCACGGGCTGCACATCGGTATCGGCTCCACCGGTGACCTCCATGGGTGGCAGCGGGGCAGCCCCGCCGTCTCACCCCGGGGCACAGGGGAGTCTCTGCTCTGGGGCACCTCTCCCCCTTCTCCTCCTTTCTTCCACTGGCCTCGGTGTTCACACAGATGTTCTGCTCACAACCCCTCCTCACAACTCCAACTCCTACTCTCAGGTTACCATTCCTAAATATGTTATCACAGATGTGCAGCCACCGTTGTTAATTGGCCTGGCCTTGGTGCAAAGGTGGGTTCGACTAGTTGCTGGGGAGCTTCAAGAAATTTCTCACAAGAGGCTGCCACTGTAGCTCCCTCCCCCATTACCAGAAAACCACTGCCACTCACTCCAACCATGACAAGAACATATCAAGAATACAGAAAAGATTACATGTGAGACAGTACCATCTGCAAACCTATAGGTTTCCAAATGTATGCTAAACTGGTCTTCATAACCTGTGTCAAATTCTCATGTTGTGCTTAATTCATGCAAAATGAAATTAAAAAGTAAAAATCAAGCCAGTGTTGGGATTCAAGCCACACGTGTGTTTTTGCAACTTTATTTTCAGAATTCCTTAAAAGCAACTTCCAAACTAAAACTTTGTGTCAAATTTTTGTAGCTCTTATTTGTGCAAAATATCATGACAGAAAGTTCAAAACCAGGAGACGGCAGATGTGCATTAATTCATGAACTCAGAACAGATGACATTTTCTATGAAGAACAAGAGAATTCAAATGTAATTCTAATGCATCAAAATGAAATTGTAACACAAAGTGAATAGGCCAAAAGATCAGAAATTCTTGGGATTTACTTCCTTATATTCTTAGCTGTTTAAGTGTAGCACTTTAGAAGGTTCTAGTGCTATCAGGTATGAAGTATTATTAAAGCACAAAGCAAAAGCTTAGTCTTGACTTTGAAGTGTCTGTAGGGTACTGTAGACTTAAGAACATACCAGATATGAAATATTGGAAAATATTTTTTTAAAAGACAAAGTAATAATAGGGTGTTTTTTTTTAATTTCATAATCGATTTCTAAATTATATTATAAATTTTATGTATTCTGACTTGTAATTCAAATATTTGACGATCAAACTGAAAAAACAAGAAGAAAGTAAAAAAGCCATGAGAATCATAGATTTTTATCTGAACTGTGTGAAGTCTCCATTTTAAAACAATAATGTGACTTTAGAGCTTTTTTTTGTACTTATTAAGAAACTACAGATTAAAGTAACCTCAGTAAAGTCACTATCTGAAGTGCTAAGGCTTGGACAACCGGCCCAAGCCAGACCTGACCTGTAGATGAATCCTGTATATTTTATAACTGAAAACCATTGTGCTAGTAGGTATTGTACTAAGTTATAACAAACCACTTATGCTGATGTAAAAAGTTGAATTACTGAAGTTGAAATACTGAATCCTGAGCAACAGGCCCCAAGCCGAAGCTGCTGACTTAGTCTGTAATCATTAACAAAGTGTGTAAGCTCGCTAGTGAAAGATGAGGCCTAGAATATAATCAGTGGTGAGGACGAAATGCTGAGAGAATGTATCCAACTTCCCTTGTTTAGCCTTGTTCAAGCTGAGAACCCACGTATCTGGCCTTGTTAGAAACTCCCTTGGTCTCCCCCCCTGAGCCCTGGCCAGGCTTTGGGTGGAATCCAACAGGAGAATGAAACCAGAAATTTTCTACTCAGAACAAAGGTGCCAGCTATTCTGGCTTGTCGATCTCTGGTATATAAGGCCAGACCCGCTCACAGTGACTTTGGCAGCCTCACCTATGGGTGGAGGCACCGCGTAGGATTTCCCCCTTGCCGGGACAGGCTCCCCAAACCCTCGCTGTAACCGGGGCTGCCCAGCCACTGCGGGGCTGAGTGATGGCAACGTGTGCAAGTGGTGATGTATTTTTCTTGATCATTATTCTCTCTCTTTTGTAGTAATGATTTGATGAATTGCCCTGTATTCTCCTGTTTGCTGCTTTAAGTGCACTATTCTGCCTTTTCTTACTGCATGTCTTCTTCTGTATTACTCTGTTACATTGGTTATCACTAGTAAAATACTCCTACTCTTTTCACTCTGGTGTCTGTGTTTAACTGGTTTCCTTAATCAGCAAAGCATTATGTTTAACATAATTTATGCAATGTTGTATTACGTTAAAAAACAACTTTGTTTTCTTTATGAAATTAAATGAAGATAAATGTTTATCCAAAACGCAGAAGTGTATGTTGTTGTTCAAACCAAATACATGCAAAGACAAAGGGCTTCCCTGCATTTTCATTTGTGGAAGGTCTTGCCTTGTTTTGGGAGAAAGTATCTATTATTGCAGTTACAGAATTTTGCTCTGGGATTAATTATTTCTCGTATTTTTCCTGAATGTATTGTTATAGTCTTTTCTGTTGAAGATAAGCAGAAATGCCAACAAAGGGGCATTTGTAGTATTAGGAAAAGTAAAGGGGCATTTGGAGTATGGTGAACACTAGTGGACACAGAGCTCTGTAAGTCCTGTAGGTGATGTTGTGCCTTGTGCATGAGAGGGAGAGAACAATGAAAAATGAAACACAAGGAAGACAGATAGCTGGTGATAGGGGATAATGAATAAAAAAGAGGAGGAGTGTGAGCATCAGGGGCTCAGACATGGGTAGCAGAACATTTCTGAGAGCACCCACTTGTCCTAGGAGGCATCTATGAAGCTGAGGATGCAGTAATGCTTGCAGCCATGACTGATGAGGGAGCAGAAGTCATTAGGAACTCCCTTTCCCCATTGAGTTTCCTCCTACAGGTGGTGGGATTGTACAGCATGCACAAGACCAGGATGAGAAGATGCTGTGAGTTTGCTGGACTTCAAACAGAAGAGGTGAGACATGTGCAACCAAAGCCTCAGCAAGAAGATCTGGAGGAGCTGTCAGCATGACAATGACCTGAAGCACTTGGGGTACATGTATGCCAGTGTCACATTTTGCCACAGAAAGGTCATGAACCACAGTACCCATAGAGAGGGGGATATGCCCATTCCCACCAACCTATGAAGGAAATTTCTGCATGCGTCACCCATGGCCTGAGATCCAAGAGGAGGCTGGCTCTGAAGGGTTCTTCACACATACCACAATGGTTCCTTCCTCCCCACATTACAAGATGTCCCATCTCTTGGTGTCTAGCAGGATGTAAGGGTGAGAAAATGGAGCAAGCTGGAGGACAAACATGTATAAGTAATTGTGGAGCCCTGTTTTGGGGTGGATGGGCTCTAAGTGACACTGACAGTTGGGGTGGTATGCAGGGGCAGTGGACTGAGAAGGTCTGGAAAACTGGGGCTGGGTGGGCAGGGTGTGCCCTCTGTCAGGGCACTCAGGACAAAGGGATGCACAGGAGGCCCCTACAATGGTGAATGAGCTGTGTGTGCTAACCGCATGCACCAGTGGGAGGGAGAGGGTGTGAACAAATGCACTTTTTACCAAGAGGAAAGATGATGGCGTTAAGAAGAAAAGGCTGCCAAAGTTATCAAAATACCTAGGATAGAAAGAAACTGAAATTCAGGACAGGCCCATGACCCTCATCCTGACCAAGAATTGCAACTGAACAGCACTTGGCTGGTTTTTGTTGCAAGGCAAAAGCAAGCGAGCCCAGTGGTGTAATCTGAGATCAAAACAGGCAGATGAGCCTTCAGCTCTTTCAGATGAGTTGCCTTTGTTCCAATGTTTCATCTGAACATGAAACCAAAATTCAAAGTAAACAGAGTCCCACAGGCCTTCAAGGCTAATCCCATGCTTTGACAATGTTCAGAGCAAATCCTCCTCAGATGATTCACACATGTTGCCTTGCTGACATAGTGACATGACGTGTTCAGCAGGATCCCCTCTGCTCCAAAATTAAACCCAAACAGTACAAAGATCATTCCTCCATCCCCTCCAAGGATCAGAGGAATTGGCTGATGGCTAAATCCCTTTGAATCAGGAGCTGGATGCAACCACACTGTGAACAGGAAAAGAGAATTTTCAGTGACAGAACAGTTGTATTAGCTTGTGAAACAAAATGTAAGCCATGTTTTGAAACACTTTGGTAAAGTCCAAGCATTATCCACTATAAGGGTTTCAAATTTTAAAGCCTCCTCATGCTTCACAGATGCAGCACTGCCAGGTAGATGACATAGAAAGAGGCCACTTCTTCATCTTTCCTCTCTCCCATGAATACATCTAGCTGCTAGCACATACTCCTGCATTAACTTTCCCTTCCTACTTTTTGATTATACTGAGAACATCAAATAATACAGAGCATATTCTGTCACTTACAAGTGCTTCTCAGTCCTCAACTAGCAAAGGCAAACCTGATATTTATTTCCCATAAAAAACACTCCCACACAACTGTAAGTGGACTGGGAAGCCATGGCATACTTTCCATGGTTAACTATTTATCTTTAAAAGTGCCATAAATTTTGTTGTGATTATTGGTGGCACTGCAGTATTTCTGAAGCAGAGACCCTGTAGGGGTAGGGTAGGGTGCCTTGGCACTTACTCTTGTGCACTGCCCTGACCCTTCACGTGGATCAATTTCAGGTGATGCTTAAAGCTGGATGGCAACGGGGTGCCTCATTTCCTCGGTGGGAGCAGTCATAGCCTTGAGATGCTGAGGGAACTTCTGGGTGCAAGGGCAGGTTCCCAGTGCCTTTAGGTACATGCTGACACTGAGGACTGTAATGTTGGAGTTGATATGCAAACTGGGATTAATTCTGCCTGAATTTTAGCCATCTAAAAGTTAACTGTCTAGTCTAATATTTCTTAAGACTCACTTTTACTGATCCTAGTTCTTCATGCATGGCACACACTATGTAATGCAGTTTAACTGCTCATCTACAGCAACCCTACCGTGGCAGCTCTTATACCTCTAGATCTAATTTACTCTGCATTTGTCTGGCTGTTATTTCTCTGTGTCCAGGTCCTGTGAAATAAGAGTCTGACTAAAGATTTTTATTTCAGATACTGCATAATTTGGAATAAAAATGCTTTGCAGAGAAGGATCAAGCTAACATCAAAAAATACCCTGAAGAGCCTCATATACAAGCTACATAGGGCTCTTCCAATGCTTTGCAAAGAATATGTTGCCATTCATTCTTAGGCTCCTGATTTTCTCTATGTGACAGCTCAGGGAACCTAGGAACCTCACTTCAGGCTCCAGGTGATGCAAGACCAGCAGTTGTATCCAAGGCTTTTCTGGAAATAATTTGAATTTCTTTGGTTTGCACATACACTCTTCCAGTAAATTAGTGATATCACAATGAGCAATACAGTGATGTTGTTATATTCCAGTTCATGTGGACTCATTTCCTTGATTTACAGTCTTATTTTTTTATCTCTAAGTTAAAGTTAAAACAATTCCTCTTGCACCTTTAATATCTAGACTTTTTATTCTCTGTAAGATTTTGCTGGGGTAAAAAAAAAAAAAATCCATTCCTCTGAGAGCAGCAGTGATGTGAGGGTTTGATAGGATCTTAATGATCTAAATTGGCCAAAGTTGTTTCTTGATGAAACAGCTCTGTGACCAATTCTATCTTCAGTTCGCAGGAGCTAATTAAACTAATTTGAAGACAGAGAAGACAGCTCCAAAATGCAAAGACAGACATGATTGTTCCCAGAGGAAGAAAGATAATATTCACAATATCTTCAACCAAACTTTGGTAATATTCAGGTAGGCTTTGATCCAGACCCACCTAGAAATAACTAATTATTTCTAGAAAGTCTCTGCTTGAATACTGATGAAGGTGTCACTTTTTAAAAAGCATAATATTTTTCATTTAGGTTCTTAACGATTACCGTTGTAGACATTGTACATATAATAACAATTAATTCACAGAAAGGTAATTTCTTTTGTTGTGTATTACTTCTTCAAATCAAATGTTCCAGTTGTGTGGGACATGTCAGGCTAACATCTCCATTTTCTGAACTCAGTATTTTTTATTTACCATAATTGATATTGACGTAATTGATTTCTGTCAAGAACAGATGTCAGCTTCAGAAAACCTCCAGTTTTCATTGGTATCCATTGACTCAAAGTAGTCATTAGCTTAGTAATTTTGATGCTTAATGCTTGAAGACAATGGGAATCTTTCTATTCAAGTTTGTAAACTCTTTATCAGACCTATTTCTGAGTGATTAATAGCATGGATATTAAATCAATATTTTTGCATAATGTTGAAGCTTTTACATTTCCAGATAAGAATGAACAACTAAAAAATACTTTTGAGGAAATTACCTCAGCACATTCAGTACACAAAAAGAGAAAGAACATTTTGGTGACCCCCATCACCCACCCTCCAGAGTTCTTCTCTTCAGCATACACATGACAGCACATACAAAGGCAGAGAGGGATTTCTTTGCTTTCTGTCCCTGCTAGAGATCCCAAAGTTATTAAAATGATAACTTAATACCCATTTATTTTGTACTCCCATGCACAGCACACAGTAAACTTACATGCTGAGTAGGTGGGCATGTGACATTTTGAATCCAGCCCAACCAGTCTTTCATGACTGACACGAAGTGCTGTGATTAGACTCTGAGTGGGGAAATGTGTATGTCACCCCAAGCAGCTGTACAGTTATAAAAGAAGCAGCCACTATTTCTTAAAAATATTTTTTTCCCCCTAGAGTTTTCAACAACATGTGTTTTAATGTATTTGCAGGGAAGCCTCTGTATAAGCTGCCACATGAGATGGTCATGGTGTCAGTTTGGAAGAGAAAGATTGGAGCACTGTCTTGAAATATATCACGAACTGGAAAATGGGGAACCAGTCAAGATCACAGTACAACAATGAGACAGTTTCCCAAACTCTAGGGTCAGCATGATGGCAGAAGTGCATCTGTGTAGATATCTGTTGTATAGTTAGGGCCAAACTGCACTATGAATTTTATAGATAAATACTTTGTCTTAGTTATACTTAGAAACAAAAAGACAACACAAATGTAATCTTCCTGCAAGACACTTGCTAATAAAGCAAGATACCTTGTTCAGTAGGGGAAGAACTTTTGAATCCTTTATTAGCTTGACACACTGAAAAAAACCCATAACCCTCTTGCTCTGTGATCACCCCCTCCATGGGTTCAGCTGTCTGTCTTTCTGTGGTTCAGGCCTATTTCTGACATTGTATAAACTTGTCCCAGACTTCTGAGCAAGTAACCAAGCTCTGAAAAAGGCCATAGGAAAGTCTGTAGAGACAATCATGCAAAATAAGAAGGGTAAAATTACAGATAGAGATAGGGAGCTGGTGTTTGTTAGTGGCTGACAGATTCAAACGTGAAAATAACAATATAGGAAGGAATCAAACCCTGAAAGGAGAGTGGCGGCGTCAGCAGATGACAACTCATCAGCATAGAGGATCCAATCCTGGGGCACGGGACAGCTCTTTCCTTCCTGACTGGCACCTTCTGAGCAGCAAAACCTCTTCAGGTGTCTCTTTAGGGTGGTGAGCACACCAAAGTTTAGACTTGTAGCATCTGGGACTGATAGCCAACATCTTTGTGTAAAGTATAGCTTTACACTATAAATTTGTGCACATCTTGCTTGCAGAGCCTCTTTGCACACAGCTCTGTAGCTGGCTCCGTCAGGCTCATTTGAGACTAAGCAAAGCGACTCAAGAGAGGGTTGTAAAGGTACAAAGTGAAACCTTGAGCTGAGTCCATCAAAGCTAACTCACCAGTAGGAAGGATGTATAGGAAAAACATGTACAGGAAGAGGACACAAACATTTTTGGAGGAATAGATTTCTGCCATTAATCCTTGCCTCTTCTTTATCATGATTCACCCCTTTTCATTGACTGCCCCTCACAAATGTTTGGGTTAAACTTTTTTCTCACCCCAGAGGTCCATAAGGAGGAGTTAAGCTATGACTGTCAGTAACAGGGTTGAAAAAATAGAACCTCTTGTGACTGTGGATCAGGTGCCAAAGTATCAGGTATGAGTCTGTTACTGCTTTGACTGGGTCTTTAGCGAGTTTAGTCTCCTGCTGATCACGCAGCTACTCCTTACACAGGAGACACCTGTCAGTATAAGCTTAATGGAGAACAAAAATCCTTATATACTAAGATGTGACAAAATGAATATAAAAAGCACAGAGCCACTAAAAGAGCAATCTTCCCCTCTCTTTCTCTTCAGGAGTACTCCTACATATTTGCACAGCACTAAGACAGATGACAAACCAAAATCTGCAATCAAAGTCATGCTGTTTTCTAAATATTGCAAATATTCATGGGTTTTAGTTTTATTTTTTCTAGTACCATTAAGAAAACAACAGACACCTCCAATAGGTCTCTTGATAGTTATTTGTATTTTCTCCTCTGTTAAAATTCCATGAATTAAAATGTATGACATACCAAAGATATATTTGGAAGGTCTTTTGAATTAAATATTGTTAACAATGGGAGCTTGTTGATTATATTCACACAGCATAGCTAGGTCATCTTAAACTGGTTGTTTGTTTTTTTTTTTTCTGCTGCAAGCATTTAGTCATAATGCCACTTTGTGAATCTCTGCTATGCCTTGAAGATTTCACTACTTCCACTAGATGAAGAGCTTCTGATTTTTCAGACTTTATAAAGCCCTATGAGGTTGCAAATGATATTCAGTGGCAATTAGAATACTGTTTATGTGTCCAAAATTATGATTAATGGAGATAGACATTGTGTAGAATTTTAAAATTAAAACCCACCAATATTAGTCTAATCATTATTATTTACCAAAAACTTACTTGCATAATACAAAAACTCCAGCTTAAAATAGGAGACATTTACCTGGAACAAATGAGCTGTATATCAATAGACAAAATAATTGCATATAAAATATGCCACTGAAACAACATTTTCACCGTGGAAGAATAATTCAAGAGCAATTTTCACAAAACTCCCACTAACAGCAGTGATTCATTATAATCAGTAAGTCAAACATTTACTTAGCATCACTGATGTTGACAATTACTCCTTTGTCTTTTTCACATTTGGTGCTTTAGCAAGATTCATTTAATCAAGAAGTTTATCCAGATACTAATTTATTTTACTGATACCCTCTTTGTTTATTTTACGACTTCCATTCATGATCAGAAGATCCTAATTTTTTCCTTTTTAAGAGACTCTAATATTGACTCTATGTTTTAAATAAGTAAATACATGGATATAGTAAATGCATACATAAATAAAAACTGAAGGTTTGTTTACACTTACTTAAAAGTAAGTGATATTAGCAATATATCCCACAATGTGATTTTTAATTATTTTTGTCACAGATCAGACAAAACTCAATACAGATTTGCAGGAACAAAACAAGATATATCTTGATTAAGGACCAGATGTTGCTCTCCTTCATTAATCTGGGAAACAGCATGACTATGGGTGACAAACAGGCTCTTTATCAGTGTTAGTGTTGTGATTATTTTTTTTTTCATCAATGGTGAAACAGAAGAAAGAAAAATCTTTTAACATAAAGAGATTTCCTTTATTTTTCTGATAAAAGATCTTATCTCCCTGCTCCCTGGAAAATAATGATCAGGTTGAAAACCAGTTTTCCATGGTGGAATAATTGAAATACCTTTTGAATTTTTTCATAGTTGCATTTAATAAGATTCAATTAAGCATGTTTTTAAAATGTATTACAATTCTTGAATAAAATGTTTTGACTTTAGAGAAACAAAATATTTTTCTACCCATTAACAGAACTCAACACAATTCTATGAAATTTTGATGTAGACCGTATTGTACCATGCAAGCTGTCTGTCTGGTGCATATTGCCAGATCATAATCTGCAACACTTTTCAGAACAGCTAATTCTCATACCTGTCATCTTCCTAGCAGCAACCCTTCAGAATGCCACACAGCATCACCTCTCCAGTAAGTGTGAAGAAACATTTTCTGCACTTACCCAAATTGTTTACAGTGGACTCCCAGCAATGGTTGTAATCTGAACATCTCAAAATGTAACCTTTGGGTTTATATAGATCTCACTCAAATAACTACCTTTCATGATCAATAGTGCTGTGGTTTCCTTTATAAGAAAGCAATTTATGTAATTCAAGGAACTCAAGTAAAAATAAGCTTCTTTTGAAAGAAACACATTGTAAGCCACAAAAGAAATAGAAATTGAAAGTCAATCTTTTCTTTGGTGCAATATCATTGATGCAGCTTTTGCTAGCAACTACAATTATGGACTTAGATAGGAAATATAAAAGAAAAAAACTAAGCTTCTGAATAAGAGAGCCCTCTCCAAATCCTAAAAGTTCAAAGCCAGAAATAACTTTTCCAGACACACCCCATCCCTTCTTTTGCTGGGTGATTGTTATTCATATTGGGCAGGATAGGTGTGGGTTTTTTTGATGAGAGATAAGAATTTTAGTTGAAAGAGTAATAAAAAGAAAACAAAACAAAAAGATCTGACAACACTGTGCTTACTTAACCTTTACCCTTCCTATCACCTAGTAAAATTCCAAGTAACATGTGTTCATTTATGGCAGTGGGATCTACGTTACCAATAGAAGACCTTAAATCCTTTCTTGTATCTTGGATCTGTAGGACTACACCTATAAATCAGCTTTAGTAAAATATCAGCAAGGAGTAGGCAATGATAGACAGCAAGCATTGCTCCTGGTAGGGTTTTTGTGTAAACATGGTAATTTACATTCTCCCAAGACAGCACTGAGTAGAGCTGGCAGTGGCAGCCAGAGTATAGCCTGGCTACTGGGGAGAGGAAGGGAATGTAGCTGTTAAGTTCCAGTATCGTCTGGCTGTATTGAAGAGAAAAATCTCCAGTCTATATCACTTAGTAACGTAGCTGTAACTTTCACCTCTGGCATGTGCCTGGAGCTTTAAACTGATAGGCTCTACCCAGTTCCTGTTCAGGCTTCAGAATCCTGTTCAATGTAAACAGACTTTTCCTATATTTCACCACCCCTCAGGCACAGCAAAGTGAATTTTGTTTTACTTTCACTTGAACAGGTATCCAGTTCTCAAAAGACAAAGCAAAGTTTGTAAAGGAAAATATAACAACTTTGGAATTGATGTACTTGATTACTCTCCCTGGACATGCAGGAAGGTAGATGAAACATAGGCTGCTTTCCCTTTGAGTGGTAGAAGTCCCTAATGGGAACTCTAATAACAGAAGTATTATTGTGAAGCAAGCTCATATAACAGATAAGGGTGCTGAAAGGAGGAGAGCTTAGCCAAAAGAGAAGGGAAGGGAAGGGAAGGGAAGGGAAGGGAAGGAATAGATGTTGAAGAGAAGAGAAGAGAAGAGAAGAGAAGAGAAG
>NW_020799092.1:48588750-48632490 GCF_003259725.1 Athene cunicularia | reverse complement strand
AAAAGAAAAGAAAAGAAAAGAAAAGAAAAGAAAAGAAAAGAAAAGAAAAGAAAAGAAAAGAAAAGAAAAGAAAAGAAAAGAAAAGAAAAGAAAAGAAAAGAAAAGAAAAGAAAAGAAAAGAAAAGAAAAGAAAAGAAAAGAAAAGAAAAGAAAAGAAAAGAAAAGAAAAGAAAAGAAAAGAAAAGAAAAGAAAAGAAAAGAAAAGAAAAGAAAAGAAAAGAAAAGAAAAGAAAAGAAAAGAAAAGAAAAGAAAAGAAAAGAAAAGAAAAGAAAAGAAAAGAAAAGAAAAGAAAAGAAAAGAAAAGAAAAGAAAAGAAAAGAAAAGAAAAGAAAAGAAAAGAAAAGAAAAGAAAAGAAAAGAAAAGAAAAGAAAAGAAAAGAAAAGAAAAGAAAAGAAAAGAAAAGAAAAGAAAAGAAAAGAAAAGAAAAGAAAAGAAAAGAAAAGAAAAGAAAAGAAAAGAAAAGAAAAGAAAAGAAAAGAAAAGAAAAGAAAAGAAAAGAAAAGAAAAGAAAAGAAAAGAAAAGAAAAGAAAAGAAAAGAAAAGAAAAGAAAAGAAAAGAAAAGAAAAGAAAAAAGAAAAGAAAAATTATGTTAGGTTTGTACTGACTTGCAGCTATCTGCAGAAGGGTAACTTTTCATTGCTGGCTAACTGAACTTACTCTTTCAAAACAGTAAAGTAGCCATGGAATTTTTGGGTCTGTAAGTTTGTATTTAGTATTCCATGGCATTCTTTTCTCAGGCATATTTCTTGTGACAAAAAGCAAATCTCTTATGTATCCTGTGGCTATGTAAATGTGTGCCATTTTTTCATCATGTTCAGACAACACATATTCATACGTTAAAAATTTAATTCCCCCAACATTGGCATAAACAAATGTAGGAAATGTGTTCTGGGTGTTATAATGAGATATTTTATCAGGATAATTCTCTTAAGAAGCTAATAGATGTTACATGAGACAGAAGAGGGTGCATGAAATGACTCATTTTCAAAGTCTGAAGGTTTAAGAAATAAAATTACCTGGGTATCCACAGGCTTCATGAATAAAGACAAATAACTTGTAAATTAACAATGTTTCGGAAAAAGTACTCCATTAATTTGAAGATTTCAGTGAAGTGAAGCTTTCTTCAGAGTAAATAGACTTTGTAAATTGTAACTGGAAGATGTCCATATAAAACCTAGAGGAAGATTTAAAAATCACCTAGCAAAATAATGTCTATATTGCAGTATCTTAAACTGTATGAAAACAGTAGCACAACATTTATAGTTATTTAAGTAATGACAGCTTATTAGGAAAAAAATGCCGTTGTGTTTATCACATCTTTGCTTGCTCCAAAAGCGTTACGGAGCTTGTTTAATACTGACACAAAGTAGTAAAAATAAATCACAGCAGAAAAGATGAGCATATCTCTGGCTGGACACGGTTGGGATTTTGAATGAAGACACATCGTGCAGACCTGATTCACAGTGGGAGTACAAGGATGAATGAGCACTATTTTGAGCATAAAGTCAATCCCTCTATTAATGGCTCTCCATTGCTTTTTTCAGTGAGTTTATGTCATGACATACCAGAATATATGCAATCCACCCCGCATGCTGATTTAACTCATTGCAAGTGCAACCAACAAGCTGCACAGGAGTGATGGAGGGCTTCCTCCTCCTCTGTTGTCATCAGGTCTTGCATAGTGCTAGGCATGTCCTACTACATGGGAAATAACTAAGGATCTCACTCTAAAAGTGCAATTTTTCTTCTTTTTCCCTTCACTATGTGACTGTGCGTGGTGATTTGCACACACACGAGCACATTAAAACAAGAAAGCTGTATAGTGTGCCTGTTTACCCACCACCTACTCTCAGTCTTACCACCCCCTCTGTGGCAACAAGTGAACAGTGTGTGTAGATCCTGACTGAGCCCACACAACTAAATCAAAGCTGCTTCTGGGCTGTGTGGGCATGCCATGCTGTAGGCTGAAGAGGTTCAGGAGCTGCTCCATGTACAATGAAATGCTTCTGTTGCAAGACAACTTAGTCTAATAGCTTCTGGACAGATTCAAGCCTCCTACCATTATCTGAAGGCCTTTAGAAATAGGTTTTCCACCCTATCTTTACTGATAGTCACAAAGAATTAGAAATGTGGTCTGCATTCATTTGAACCAAGAGTTTAGTAGTTTGACAGGTCTGGTGACCCAGCTGGAAGAAGTTTCATATCACATATATTCTGGTCTCATTTCTCACACTTTACAAGAGTGATATCCAAATATATTTTGTGTTGGCACAGCTATATATTACTTGAGAGCAAACCTGTTCCCCATGAGATCATTACAAATTCTGAAGTGTGGGGAATAACTCCGAAGTTACATTTACTCCTTCAGTAATAAATTAAAGAAATTGCAATAAGAGGGATGAAAATAACTTTTATAACATCAAAGTAATAGCTATAGCATTGCTCAGGTGTTTTTGGCTAATGTTGTAGATTCTCCATCCAGAAAACATACTGATGTTTTTAAAACCTTGCAAAGAGTTTAAGGAATTATATAACAAGCTTTCAATTCTCACAGCACACTGTTTCAGCATAATTTCTGAAAAGTTCCCTTCACAATTAATTTTGCTGTGAAAATATTACAAAAAGGAGGTGTCTCTGATATGTTTTGGGAGTTTAGTCCACTGTGCAATATCAAAATTGCTCATGAAATGATCTAGATGTCATCACATAACAGCAATGCAAAAATGCTTAAAATGGATAAACTACATGTCACTGGTGAATGAAAAGAGGTAAGAATCAGATTTGGTGACAAATATGAGCCAGTTTTCTCAGTTTGTGATCTGGTTTATTTTTATATAATTTATTACTTGATCTGTGTTCCCTGTTCTAAATTATGTTATTTTAATTAAGAAGAGCTGTTCTGCCAGAAAGCAGAGGATGCTTAGCCTTTCTTATAAACATCAGACCTAAAATAATAGAGGATAGCAGGATGGTTTTTGAAAATCCTCTCATGAATGATTTTTCTTTAGTGCTATTTTTTGGTCATTACTATATTATAGCACTAATCATATGGAGATATCTTAGTGAGAAATTTGCTCTTGTGCAAACATATTTAGTGTTCATGTCTGGTCAGGGTGTAGCGGGACATCTGACTGGAGAAATGCTCCAACCAGGTTGGGATTTTTTTTTTTTTTTTTTTTTTTTTTTTTTTTATTCAATACTTCTGTAATAAGAGGAATCACCCAGCACATGAAATCTTTAGACGAGTCCTATTTTTCTCTGAGGAAATTCAGTCTCTATATCTTACCTGATCGCTAAACCATAAACCAACCTGACAGGTTTGTCAGGGCAGAGAAAGAGGTTTCTAGTCTCTTTTGTTAACTGCATCCCATTTTGAACAGACTGAAGCTTTATGAAATAAATGGAAGAGAGAACAGTTAGACAATAATGGGGACATTGACCTGGGAAGTATGAGATATGACTTTCAATCCCTGCTTCCCATGACAAAGGAAAGATTTGAACTTCTCTACAACTTGTTAAGCTGTTCCAGCCATTAAAAGATTATGTGTTTGCCTTTGGCATGTCTTGTGGGAAAACTACCATAGCCATCTTGGTCTGAAAGAGGCTCAGGGTGATGAACCCAAACCCTCACATAGAGGAGAGGTTTTCAGAAGGGGAAACTATTCTTGGTCTTTTCTATGGTTCATGAGGCTCCATATCAACCCTGTCTGTCCCATCCATCCTTTTCCTGTCACTGCACAAAAAGTACTGATTAGAATTAGACTATAAGTTTTTCTGATGCTATCACAGATCCCAGCAAAAGGCTGTCTTTTTCTGGGTTGCTTCATGGCACCTGTATGGTATTTAATTGATACATACTGTGTGTGCCTTTCCAGTACTATTTGCAAAAAGAGAGGCTGAAGGCAAAACTGCCACTTGTTATACTGTGTGTTTTATGGATAGGCAAAGTTAGGGTTACTGGAAATGTGTCTGCAGCATGCAATTTTGGTGCCTCAGTTTCCAAAAGGATAAGGAGATTGCCAAGGAGGAACAGAGCTATGCAAACACAACTTTAGTTTTTGCAGTGTTCCTGAGAAAGATACAGAAAAAAGCCAAACAAGTCAAGACTGATAATGCATTACCTGTAGCAACTTACACTTCCACTTGTCAAGAGCACTCCAAACTGAGCTCTTGACTGACCACAGCTGCTCCTTCTTGGACCATCTGCTAAACCCAGGAGCATCTATTCAGAAACACCCCAGCCAGCACCAGTCCAGCTCAACACATCCACATCCACATCCACATCCACATCCACATCCACATCCACATCCACATCCACATCCACATCCACATCCACATCCACATGGCAATGTGCAGTCAGATTTCAGTCGGAAAGCTGTGTCCATGCCAGCTGGTCATTCTTGCCAGTGAAGATGGTGGTTGGGGATGCAGAGTCAGCACTACACATGTTTACACAGTCACTACTGGTGTTTACATGGTCTCTTGCTAACACAAGACTTGCTGTCCTGTCCTGCAACTTAGTGTGAGCACCGGCCAGATAGGGGTGCTGAGAGTTAACTCCACCTGAAGAAACACAGTGATGGTTCTTAGTGTGAGAGACAAGCTCAACACACAGCTTAGATGAAAGGCCCATGATCTCTGTCAGACCAAGCATTACACTGATGTGCATATTGTCTAGACAGAGAGAGGTATTTCAAATACAAGATTTACACTAATCCTGAGGTTTTTAAGACTGAAGGTTATCAAAGATGCTTTAAACTTTATATCATACTTTAATTCTCATCTTGTATCTCATCTATTTTTTACAGTTGGACTCAATGATCTTAAAGGTCCTTTCCAAGCTAAATGATTTTATGACTCTCTGATTCTATGATTCTATGTTCACTGATAATGAAACCTATACGTTAAATATCAAAAGGTTGTGGTAGAAAAGATGTTGTACTGGAAGACACTATAAAAGTCTGTCAAGTTCATCAAACTTGTCAAGGCAGTTAAAATATTACCAATGAGTATTTCTGGAAGAAGAAAATCAGAGATACTGAAGAGCTCTTTACCCTACCAGAACAAAAGCCTAATGTCTGGAAGTTAAGCTCAAATACAGCTATAACTTAGGTACTGTCCCTTTGAGTGATGAACTGGCATTTAGAAACCATGGCCAAAGAGCAGGCAGTTTTCCTTCTCCTGCCATCTGCAGATCACATCCAGACGCCTTTCTGTGACCTGCTCTGTCTGAATACAATTATTGGTCCTGATACAGGGTCAGGAAAGAGAAATCCAGTTTGTTGTATATTGGTTATCTCACATGGCGATGAGCAAAAACAATGGTCCTGAGCCACACAACTGCAGCCTCGATGTCTTCAGGTGTCTGGAGTGAGGTGCAACAATGGGAGGAAACCATGACAGCCCAGCTCCACTCAGGTGTGGTGATGGGCATGGATACATAACGGTGCACAAGGCAGAGATACCTGAGCCCACACTCAGCCTTGCTGAGAAAAAGTTGGCAGCTGTCTCTGGCTGCCTGGGTCACAGTGCTGTACTTCAGGGATAAAGGTAGTACTTTTGGGCTGTGCTGCACCTGGTGACTGACTTGTTTAGAAGGGTCTTCAAATTTCCCTTATACTTAAAAAAAAAAAAAAAAAGTTAAAACTAAGCTTGAATTTACATTGTTTATGACATGCAAATAGAGACTGGAAAACCAATTTATGCAGCAATAAGTGAAAGTCCTCTGGTTATTTTTCATATTCAGTTGACAGACTGAATTTCATCCACAGCCGTATATGGATTTTTAGAGGTGGGACAAGTAATGGTGGGCAAGGGGCGAAAGAGGCTGGACGCTTTCGCTACCAGTGCAGCTCAGAACCATTCTCCTCTCTTCACAGTGTGATACAGGCAATGGATGTACACAGGACATGCATTTTAACTATGAGAGGACTGTATTCTTGGCTCAGTAAATTCATATTGGATTTTCTTTTTAATGCAAACTGCAGTGTATGCCTAAGCGATTAATTAAAAAGATGAAGTAGTTTTAGTATCCATTCAGGAAATGCTACATTAATCATTGATTTTAATTTACATTACAAAAAGAAATTATCTGAGAGGCCTGACTTCAGGCATTCTGTTAGAATTC
This sequence comes from Athene cunicularia, assembly GCF_003259725.1. Taxonomy (NCBI): domain Eukaryota; kingdom Metazoa; phylum Chordata; class Aves; order Strigiformes; family Strigidae; genus Athene; species Athene cunicularia. Next base: position 48,626,360 of record NW_020799092.1, on the reverse strand, counting down.
CATATATTTGTTGCTAACAGTCTAATAAAAAGATAAAAATTGCTTCTTTTGTTTTGTTGCTGTCCCATACCAGTCTATTTCTTTAAGGCAGTACCTAGTTTATACACCTAACACTTTATGTTTAAGTAAGTATTTCTAGTTCTACTTAGCTTTTGAAATCAAATATTGAGAGTTGACCTGTTTTTCTGGGCAATAGGGCTGCATCAGATGGCTCTATTAAAATATCAGTGCTAATTTGTTATAGCTATGACATTAGTCTGCAATTTTGATCCTAATTTTAAAAAATAAATCTACCAGAAAAATCTAATTCTATACCTTCAGAATCATCATAAAACAGGAATATTTCATATATCAATATCGTTTTCCAGTAATTCAGCTTTAAAATAGGAGAGTTGTTCTTAAAGACAACATCCCAATAAAGAATTTGTATTAGTGTTCTGTTCTTGAGTTCATTAACAGTAGCTTCTCATATTAAAATACCAATGGGTTTTATTTGAAATTAAGTTTTCCATTGAGTTTGCTCATCCTATATTCCACTGAAATGAGGCAAGGTGAAAAAAATCCAGTGCGTCCACAGTAGCCACACTCTGAGGTTTTATATAATATTTTCAACAGAACCTGATGCCAACCACTAAACAACTTCTCCTACAATGTCTGTGAAAGGAAGGGTACTAGGAGTGATTAAAAATGGTAGTTATTTCTCCTGCTGCCTTGTTTTGTATTCATAGCAATTGTTGTTGCTATGTGTTTATTAATGCTTTTACCTACCAATTTTCTGTGACTCTCTCTGGGAGACTCTGTCTGGGAGACAAAGCCAGATGGTAGGTGTGGAGCAATATCTTCCAGAAGCTTGACATGATGTTTGTAGTTCAGAGCCTAAAGAAACAAACATCGTGAAATGGGCTGTGAAAATCTCTCCAGTAAAAAGGGATCAAGCATTTTAACATACCCTTATATATCTGATAAGGTGGGGATAATCGTCAGTCACTCCCATACATATCCAAAGCTTTTCCTAAAAGCTATTTGTAGAAACAACATCCACAACTGTGAGATTTTTATGGGCAGGAGACTATCACTCAAAGACTGGGAACAGGATTTATCTCTGAATATGTAGGACTGGTATTAAATTTGTGAGGTTCAGGCATGGACCCTTCTGCCCTCAGGTACGGACACAGACAGCAGGGCTCTCTGACTCCCAGAAACTGTCTCTCTCAGATAAAGTTTTGAGCATTAAATTAAGAATTCAGGCTTCCTGTTGTCTACTTTCTCTCTTGGGTTCTATGAATCATAAAATCATAGGAAAAAAAATCAGGTTGTAAGGGAGCTCTGAAGGTCTTAAAGCCAAGGCAGTTTTTAAGCTAGGTCAGTTTGTTTAAGGCCGTGTCTGGTCGGCTTTTGAGTATCTCTTAGGATGGAGCTTTCACAGTCTCTCTGGGCAACTGGTTTTAGTATTCCCCTTCATTGTGAACATGTTTTTCAATCTATGCGGTTGAAATCTCTCTTGTTACAACTTGTATCTATGCCTCTTGCCTGAATAGGGAAGGAGACCTTCTTTGTGCAGCTATGAGAAAAGTGTGTCTCTACTTTTTCTACAGCTACCTTTTAGGCAGCTTAAGGCAGCAATCAGGTGCCCCTGAAGCCACCTCTCCTCCAAGCTGAACCAGACCAGGTCCCACAGCCTCTCCTCACAGGTCGAGTGCTCCAGCCCCAACCAGCCTGTGGGCTTTCTGTTAAACTTGCTCAGTTTGTTGATGTTTGTTGTACTTTACAGCCCACTAATGAACCCAGTAGGACAGATGCAACCTCATAACTGCTAAATAGAGATGAAGAATCATTCTCTCAACTTGCTGGCTGCATTCTTGCTAATAACTATAAGAGGGTGGCATTCTTCATCAGAAGGGCACACTGTTGACTCAAGGATCAACTTGTCATCCATCAGGACAACAATTCACAGGTCCTTTTCTGCAAAGTGCTTTCTAGCCAGTCAATGAAGAGTCTGTGCTGTTGCATAGGGTTATTCCATTCCAGGGGCATTACATTTGTCACTGCTGAACTTCATGAAGTTCCTGCCAGTCCATTCTTCCATAATGTTGAGGCCTCTTTCAAATAACAGCTTTGCCCTTTGGTGTGTCAGTTGTTATCCCCATTTCATGCCATTCACTATTTTGTTGATTGTGCATTCCACTGCATTGTCTAGGGGAAGACACTGAATAGAATTGGCCACAGTATCAGCCACTGAGGGACACCAGTCATTACCAGCCGTGTGGTAGACTTTAAGTAATTTATCACTACTTTAAAACCCGAAGGTCCGTCCAGTTATTTACTCATCCTGTAGCGTCTCCATCCAGTCTACACGTCCTGAGTTCGGCTACAAGGAATTTTTCATCCTTCTGCCTGGCTTCAAGAGGAAGAATGGAAATTGCTATACTTCCTCCTTTAATTTCTCCTGTTCTTTTCTGTCTTTACTGCAGATCTCTCACTGTGGACGAGTGTTGTAGTCACCCATGCTTATATAAAAGGTGAGTGGCAACATAGAATTGTGCTCTAATTTTTGAATGAAAGAGACTGTAATTCTATAGTGTTGCTGTGAATCCAGGGGGGTCTAAGTATGCCTACTGTAGTAAAGACATCTGCCTGCTGTGCTATATTTAAGCTGGCATTGAGGCTCTCCCACGCGTTGAACATGGCTTTGATGCCAAGGCATTTTCTTTCTCTGGTAATTTATGTCTGTGCATGGATTCCTACCATGCCTAAAACACATTGGGCAAGACATACTCTTGTCCCCAGCACATTGTCAGTTTTCCATCAACCTTATTCCTTCTCTGTTATCAGAGATAGATGTGGGAATCTACCCTGGGAATGTGGACTTTGTGCTACAACACAAGTGGAGACCTCAGTGATCTCCCTAAGGAAATTACTTACTTTAACAGGCTGTCCAACAGGGGACCACCACAACATGGTAGTTTGGGATTTGACCAACCAGATTGGAGATGTGCCTGGAAGCTGCTGTGTGTTCCTTTTCCCCTGAATCTGTTTTATTTCCAGAGGACAAAGGAGTGAGATGGGAGGGAAAGCTAATGTGATACACACTCCAGCCAGGAAGCCAGTATGTACACCAAGATCAACGGCTGCAGGTACAGCTAATATTGGGCAAGGGGATATTCTGCAGGTAACATCATGTTTTGTTTTCCATCAACAGCCTCAGTTTTAGCACAGGACTTTACATATGATATGTGGCCCTCATGCTGGACACTGCTGCTGTAGCAATCAATCCAGTATTTATGTAGTTATGAACTAGTTATGAAACTTGTTCTCAGCAGCTGGAGATCAAGTATTTTTCTCTTTGTATTCTACATGTTTTTCCACATCTTTTCAAAATAGACAATGATCCATGCTCTACAAGTTCTTGAGGTGACTGCTAGTCCCATCTTCTTGTAAATCTTAACTGTAATGCACAATTTCCCCATACAGACAGTATTTTCTGTGTTATCTATTATATGTTTATATACCACTCTGTGTCCTGGCTGGGCTGCAAGAAAAGAGAAACTTCTCAAACAGTTTTTAAAAATTATAGAAAACCGCACATCTTAAGCTCCACTTCCCTGAAGATAACATGACATAACACTTTACTTGGTTGAGATTCCTGTCTCTGTCTGGGATTTAGAATCACTATATTTCTGCTAACTCTCGGTGCCTTTAAAACACTTTCAAAGGGGTTCCTTTTCATTCTAAAAAGATGTCAGGGTAGGACATCTTCTGTTTGATATAGTAGATAAACCAATAGTCAGGACAAACATACATGGGATGGTATATAAAATTGAGTTCAGGTTTTTCATTGGACCAAGTTTACCCTTTCTGCTGTACCTCACCAGACTGTGAAGTGATCTTCGGGTGGCAGGAGGAGTAAAAATGTAAGAGAAATTCCTTCAAACAAATGGTAAATTACCAAATGGAGGAGATTTGGGACATTTCAATTCCTATTTTAATATAAACCAGGAATTTTACTGTAAAACATGACCTCTAATTAGGTCATGTATAGTGGAATTTTCAGAGGGATTTAGGACCCACTGTCCCAGGGTGTTCTATGGACTGGCTTGTGCTATAAGGATATATAGAGAAAGGAACTTGAACCAGGATTTCCCATTTCGATACTCATCCACTGTGATCTTAGGGAGTGTGTAGGGGCATCAAGTTTTCCCTTGAGGTATGGTCAAACTAAAGTATAAGGCCCTGTTGGTGGGGGAGAAAAAGAAACATTCAAAACTGGTTTCAGCATCAGGTAAGTGTTGTGCAGCTCTAATCCTGCCCAGGTTTTGGTGGTCTGCATGCACACACTGTGAGGAACTTAAGATGACTGTGAAAATTCAGTAGCAGAAATCGATGTGCTGAAGAAATTTTACTCTGTAGGAGGGAAGAGAAGAGGATCTGATACAGTAATTTGGGTCTCAAACCCTCTTTGGGTTGTTAGACCTTCAAAAACCCTCTCTCCCCATCATTGTTTTATGTGAAGGAGCCAACATGACTAATGACTGTTTATGTTTACCACTGAGAATACACATATATCACACCCTTCAAATCACCAACATGCAGATGCACTTACTGAATGTAGATTGCAATCATTTCAATAATTAAACCACAGAATTATTAAAAGACTTGAGAGACTCCAGCAGGAATATTGGAATTTTAATGCCTTAGGATGAAAACTCCTCTTAAATAAGAACATCAGATAGCAATAGTTGTGCTCACAAATGCAAGATGCAAAACGCACAAGTTAAGAAGGCCAAGTGTAGAAAAGTTTAAAAAGGAAATAAACAGACTTTGGTTTTAGCCTAATTTACTTTCAAAGCCTGGGCTTTTGGGCACACTGCACTGTATTCAGCCCGATTTATTTTTGTTATTTTTTGTTGCTGATTTTGTTATGTTGCTATTTTCTGTGGGCTCTTTTTTTTTTTTTTTTCCTTTTTAATTTTTTTAAATAATAATTTTTGTATATTTCTTGTTCTTAAAGGTGATTTAGAAAAAAAAAATACAGCCTACAATTGTAATCATGAGGCTGGCAGTCAGGTTGTTCTGACTAGATAGTCCTCCCTGTGTGTTTCTTTTCTGTATCGGGTTTAATGTTGGCTTTTGCAGCACAGCCTACCAAGCAAACAGAAAGTCACAGTGCACTTTTTGGTGTGACCACACACTCCTAACCTCATCTTTCTTTTTTTCTTTGGCATAAAGACCTCTTTGGTAGAAGCTATTCTAAAAATCTATTTATTGCTTTTGTTTTCTTCCATTTATGTTCATAAATAAAAGAACATTATGAGGAAAAATCAGTGTTGCTCTAACCTTGTTTTCTTCGTGTCATGAACAAGATTGTAGTGTAAAGATCAAAGAAGCACCGAAGAATCATGAAAGATTCATATTTGTCGTGTTTTCACAATGTGGATTTAACTGAGAAAAAGCAATTTTGAAACCACAGAAGGGAAATATGTGTGTTGCATATGCTATAGGATACTCTCAGCTGGTGAGAGGAACGTGTGACACACAGCTCTATGCCTGAAAGCAGTGTTTTCCTTCATTCTTCGTGTTTAGCAAACTCGCCTTTCCACAGAAGAATTGATGTGATTTCAACAAGTGCAGAAGTACAAAAAGTCAGACGGTGGTCTGACAGTCATAGCTGGGCTCCTGTGCCCCTTTATACCCCACCAGGTCTCACCCTTCCCTCCTTGCTGCTGCTGCATGGCACAGCTGTTGCTCTCCATACTGAAGAGCAAACTCAGCCTGAGAGATGCTGTTTCTGGGTTTCTTCCAGGTCCTGTTCTGTGGGAAAAGGGGAAGAAATGGAGAAATTTAGGAAAGGCATTTTTCAGCCCCATGCGGTTTCATTCTTGCAGCTTTCCCTCAACCTCTGCCTATTTTACATAATATTCATTCTTGCTGCATGTCTCATTTAGCCTCTGGGCTAAATGGAGTGCATAATAGTTCAAGCCAGTTGAAGATTGTTCCTTCATGCAATAAAACTGCATTTGCTTCATTTGCCATGAATGATAAGCAGGAACATCTGCAAATCAAACGTTTTTTTTTTTTGTTTTTTTTTTTTCTATTACACAGACTCATAACAACAATTTCGTTTGGTATTATATTCAAATATTTTAATTTTCCAAATGGAAATCCCTTCCTATACTCTCTTTCCCATTGTTTGTATTCATGCTAACACTAAATAGACAGTCCAACATAGGACCTTTCATCAAAAACACATAAAAAAATAAGGAAACGGTGTGAATTAGATGATTTCTTCCCAGTGCCATTTTTTGGCTACTATGTTGCAGAATGCAAAAGCTCTGAAGAGGTATTTTGGTTTTGATTCTGCCTGCAAAAGAAGGGATGGAAATACAGACCCATACCATTTGCTGTTAGTGTGGAGGCAGTAAACCAACCTATTTCTCCCATTTTGCCTTTCCCAGACAGGACTAATCCTTCCTCTTCATTTAAAGCCTCCTTCATGTGAAGGTCCTCCATGCATCTCCAATTACACTAACTCCATGTACTCAGGCTGAGCTGGTTCTTCCCTGCAACATATTCCTTTTGGTCTGTTCTCAGACATTTTTGTTGTTTTTCTTGAATGTGATGTATTTTCAGGCAAGGTTAGAGGACAATGTCGCGCGTCAGAGCCGGCGCAACTTCAGGCGGCTCCTGGGAAGTGCCTCTCCTCCTGGCACGCTCTCACCTGTGTAGCTCACAGCAAGGCACTCGTCCCCTCGGTGCTGCTGTGGCTGAGCTCCAGTGCTCTTGCTGCTTGCAGGCTTTTTTTAATTGCACAGCACTGGCAATTCTCCAAAAGGCTGTTAAATGGAGCCACTCTCTCCCTTTCTGTCCGACACAAGGAGATGTGCTGAGTTTGGCTCAGCTGGAAGCAGTTCTTTCCATGTCTTTTGAGGTACTTCCACAAAGCTCATGGCCTGTTCATTAGGAAAGTGTTACAGCTTGTAGGCACAGTTAATTAGCACTTATGAATAAAAGTAGGAAGGAAAATTAGAGGAGTATGAACAAATACGAACTGGAAGAAAAACAGCGTAGGTCTAGAAGAGCAAAGAACTCAATTCATAAAAAATATATTGATGCTGTAGGTTTTACAGTGATTTTTCATTCCCAGCCTAACATAAAGCAAATACTATGTGGCATGTAGTCCAGCTAAACCAGCACACACAGGGGTATGTGTGTTGTCAGACAGGTGCTTCTCTGGTGCTAAACAGCCAGGAAATAGAAGAGTACTTCAATAGGGAGAATACAGTAACTGTGTGTGGGTGTCATTGATACTATCATGAAATTTTTAACAACCAACTGAACAAGGGCTACTAGTCTCACTTTACTTTCCTCTTTGTGGCTGCAACTTATTGTTAGATTTTTTTTTGCACAGCTGCATTATGAAAAGCTTAAAAGCATGAACTGTGCTGCAAAAGTGACAGGTTAAATCCAGGCACGAAATATCTTCCTGGAAAAAAACTATAGTCTTCCAAACAATCCACTGACTACAGGAGGATAAATACATTTCAAGCCTTGCTGCTAGAAGGCAAGAAATCGGGTGTAGCATGTAATTAAAGATTATAATATGATAAGAAAAATACACAAATGGGCTGAATAAAGGCTAAGTATCACTTGGTCATAACTGACATTTTGAGCCTTTTGAGTGCTTGACTTTGCAACTCTAGTCATACTCTTTTAAGGAGCATTTTTTTCCATGATTTTATACAAGTATAATCAGTAGGCACATCACAGCTGATGCATCCTCCTTATCCATTAACCAATACACACACTTTGCATTGTCTAAGATAATGAATCAGTGATCAGAAGAAATCTCCATCAGCTATTGTGGTATCTCAACAATTCAGGGATAAATCAGTGCAGAAAGAGCAAGGAGTTGCAATGAATTTTGTTCTTCCTGTCAGAAAGCTGTGGCTCTCTTCTAACTTCTTTATTTCCTTTGACTCCGAATAGTGCCAGTGAGTTATTTCAGGGAAGAAAAGCTGCCCATGAGCCAAAGGTTGGTCACTACTGTCTCTTTCTATCTATTTGTTTATGCTGGCATTCACACTCTCTCTGCATGCCTAACTGTCTTGTGCTACTGTTTAATTGCAACAGCGATGGCCCAAGACACTTTAGCCTTGAAGACCTAATTCCAGTTTGTGCCCTAGCTATCAGGGGTGATCATTTTCCCCCAGTACTGGATTTTATGGCAATTCTATGCAGTTCCAAAATTCTCTGTCAAAACACACCTCATCAGTAGTCTTCTGGGTAAGGAGGGGAATAAAGATTCTTATTTTTAGCATTATGTTGAAGAGGAAAAAGCAACCATGATCCTGTATGACAAGTCAGATGATTCAGGACTGTATGATAGGAAACAAACATCAGGCTGGGACTGAAATAATTGAGGAGCCAAAGGTTTTCTTTGCTGGCAGAAATAATTCAGTGAAGATAAAGGCCTTGTACTCTCTTTCCCTGCCAGAATTTCTTTGCCCCAAAGCTTGTCAAATAAATTAAATCAAATACAGTTCATAGTTTCCCCTGCACAAAATTCACTTCATAAATAGTCTGTGGATATTCTCGAATCATTATGCCAGCTCTGTAATTAGGAAGGGAAACGGATATTTCATGCAAATTTCATCAAATACAATCTTCAATGAGCAGCACTCTTCGCTATGAGCCCCAAGTTGCTTTAAGATTTTTCCCTCCTAATACTGTTTTCATCTGGCTTCTACAAGAATCTCCTGACTCAGTGAGAGGTTCAGCACGCCTCCCTCTGCCCCAACTCTGTTACAGAATAGAGCTGCCTTCCCCATCAGAACAAAATACTATTACCTTCTCCTGACAATGAACCTCATCTTTACACTCGGGTAACAGTCTTCCTAATTATCTCTGAAAGCATCAGATGCTCCACATCCTGTGTGTGGCAGAGACTCCAGCTCCACCACTGCATGGCAACTTCACATGCTGATAACTGGTTTCTTAGGCAACAGTGACAGCACATGAGTGCTGTACAGGTACAGTGACATGACAGAAGCTTCACATCAGCTTGACGGCCCCCACAGTTCTCACTTTGGGAAAGTTTTGATCATGTTTATCTGAGTGTCAGCAGCTATAGACCTCGGTGAGGAACTTAACCTGGAGAAAGATTTAAATTTGGGCTTGCAGCTAAACAAATATGAGGTCTGTAAAAGGAATCTTTTTTTTTTTTTTTTTTAAAACCAATCCTGGTGTCAAATTTGACATGCTTAAGAAAGATAAGTGTGGAAAGATAGGGTGAGGAGAACAAGAGACATCAGGAAGAGGGTGAAGGAGTTCATCCCCCACCTAGCATGCAGATGCACACATGAGCACAGCCTGGGAAAAATATCTGGAAGGATGAGCACTCCAGTGAGGTCACAGGGCTGTGACATTGCTGCAAGACTGGATACTGGGACCACCTGCACAGGTGGGTATCAGCTCTGCAGGCAAGACAGTCAGTGAAGAAGAGGAGGGGAGATGTCCTCTGTACCAAGCAGCAGCTCAGAGGTGCAGAGCATTTCCGTGGGAGAGATGATGGGCTGGGTGTGGGCTCATAGGTCATGATCAGAGGAGAGACCAGTGACGGTGGCATCAAAGTCAGAGGATGCCACCTCACCCAGTCAGGGTGAGGACAAACCTGAAGACTTCTTTAAACAGCTCAAGCCTCTGTATCACAGACCCTTGTTCTGGGGGGCACTTTAACTTCCTCTCATCTGCTGGACACAAGTGTTGAGGATTTCTGGAGGCATCAGGGATAACTTCTTGATACAGGTACTAGGTGGGACAAGCATCTGCTACTCACTGACAAGGAAGCACCAGCTGGGGATGTGATAGGCAGTGGCAGCCATGGCTGTAGTGACCATCCAATAGTGGGGTCCGAGATCCCATGAGGAGTGAGAAAGCAATGCAGCACAGCACAGAGCCCGAACTCTGGTTGAGCAGACTGCTGCTTGTCCAAAGAATCGGTAGGTGGGATTCCATAGGGCAGCTCTGAAAGGAACTCAGGAGAGGTGGCAAACCTTTCAGGAAAGCATTCTCCAAGCACAGGTGGGGCCCACCTTGATAATCTGTAACAGGAGCTATCTTGGCTGAACTGGAGATTCTTGGCAAGAGCTCCAGCACAGAAAGGCAGCATACAGAAGATGGAAGAAGGTACAGGCTAGAAAAGAGGAGAGTATTTATTGGAAATGGAAATATTTTTTTCTCCAGAGCAGAGTATTTATCAAGGAAAAAATCTAGAAAAAACCCACAAAGTCACATACCAGTCTATCTTCAGCAAGGATTATCTGAAACATGCTTCCTGAGGGAAATCAAGTTCTCACTAAATGTCTCAAGTCATAAATGACATATGGAAGCTCCTCTAATTTTTGGCCTGAGACACTGGGGTGGCAAACCCAAAATGCTTTCAACAATAATAAAGAAGCCCCCAAACTATCAACACTTACAAATTAGCTCTGACAAAGGTTTTATAGTTAGCAGGGTGACACAGTCAATTTCTGTTGAAAGAGAGACCTTCTGCGATGGTGTCTTTTCAGTTTTCCACATGACTTTGAAACTAATCAAACTTGCTTTGCTTGTTCATGAACATAACAGAGGAGCAAAAGCCTAAGTAGAAGGATAATACAGCACAGTCATATATTACCAATATGGCTGAAAAAAAAAAAATAAATTCCAAATCTTGAATTTACTGGATACCAACTAGTTTCTAGGAAGGAACTTGCCTGAGGCATGGAGCTATGCAAAAACATGGGGCCATTCTCAAAACAAAGTGATTCACTATAATCATGGAAGATAATGATGGAAGGGATTGGTCTTGCCACTCTTTTTATCAGTCGGTTTCCCTTCTTTTCCCAAGCACTGATTAGTCCAAGTGTCCTTGCAGTCTGTAATATAGCTGGATCTAGGACTGCTCCCATAGGAAAAAAGAGCTGCATTATACAGCCTGAGATTCAGAGGCACCTGGGCATCTAATTGTCACTCATGTCTTTGGTAACCTCCCATCAGTTTGGAAATAGCCATCTTGTTAAGTTTTTTAATTTGTCAGTGTGCAGTACTGTATGTGGGGAAATCCTGTACATAGGGAGGTCGAATACATTGACGTACCTGAAAATGCTGCTTTAGTCTATTGTTCTGATTTAATTCAATCCATTCTAAACATCTCTCTTGCTCTGACAAAGGCATAGGCTATATTCAGCCAGGAACTAGCAACAACAGAGAGAAGAGGAAGGCTGAATGATGGCAAGTGTCAGCCTAGACGGAATCAGCAGGTGAAGAAAGGAATTAAGTTTAGGACAAGCTTTGTTTTATGCATTAGGCAACTGGGAGTGAGAAACAAACTTCCTTTTATCAACCACTAAGGTCTGAGAGTCTTAAGATGAGCCTCTATTGTTAACCCAGGTAGCTGAACAGGAACAAGAGCCCTAGTCAGCCTCTGAACACAGCAGCTGATCCCTATAATGTCATTTTGCATTGGCATTACTGTAGTTGGAGAAAGAAGCCCTATGAAATGACACTGGAGCTCGAGTAGTGCAATACAGGGGCTTCCTGTTTCTATTAGCATAGACCAGGTAGGAATGAATACAGCCAAAGACTCCGGGTGTTTTATATGCAGCATGTGGGTATCCTGATCAAGCCAAATTTCTTCTTTGCTTCTGTACCAGCAGAGCTACTCTGACAACATTTAATGTTGGGAACACTGACCACAGGAATCTGTCTTTAGTACAGCTGGCTTCACATAAACTTGTTATGTGACAGGCAAAAGCATGAAAGGACAAAGTCAAGGACAAAACGTAATTCTGAGAGAGGAAAGCTAGCTGAAGTTACTAAAACAGACCTAGGGCTCAAAAATGGGTAGTAGGGTTTGTTCCAAATGTCATGTTAAAAATATTCATTAATGTTTAGATTTTACCGAAGTAGAGAGAAATGTTAAAAACACTGCATACTGAAAGACTGAAAGTCAGAAAAAAAAGCTGATTTTGAGTCCTGTGAAATAAACTCCTATTCTTCACCCCCCCAGTCACTCAGTTTTTGCATTACACTGGGAAGGAGCTGGCGCTCACACTGGTAAAACACATCCCCTTCTGCATCCCAGATGACTGTGGCCTGTCAGCTGATGGCCTTATCTCCACCAGAGCCCAGAGAGAGAGGTACCATCTCTTGCCCCTCAGCTGGACAGCCAAATCCTTTCTACTCCAGGAATCATCACTGAGTCTGTGCAGATCACCCACAGAAAGAGTTTTACTGCAAAAAGAGAAGTCTCTCCAGTCTCTCCAGGCATTCAGTCCCACAGCTTTAGCAGTGGGAAGACGATGCTATACACTATCTATTTAGCTCACAAACCCCTGGAGGAAAGACTTCTCTGTGCCACCATAAGCCAGTGGCCACAAGCCGCTGGTACAAGTCCCACAGGGCATCTGCCTCACCCAGGGCTCTGTCAAAGCCAGGAAGACAACCAGAAAGCAGAAGCCCAGGGACATACAGATACAGTTTGAACAAAGCAGGCAAACAGTTAATCAAGCTGCAAAGCATTTGTTTTACCCAGACACCCTCTTAGAAATTTAAGTCAGAAATGAAGTAGAGGTTGCTCCTCAGCTCCTTAAAAAGGCTCCAGACATCTAAGGTCCCACTTGCTGTGGTCTGTACCCATTTTTAGGCAGCACTGAGCCACTTGCAGCAGTATTTTGAGTGGGGGTGGGACACAGGACAAGGGCTCTCTCAAGGTCAGATCAAGCCAAAGCTTGACAGCTGCAAGCCAGAGCAAGGAGTGAATCCACTTGCTTAAATTTTAAAGTCTAGGGATGATAAAAATTTAAACAAAGATGTTCTCCTTAAGCTCAATTAATGCTTGCAGATTTTTGGATGAGAGAGGCCAGGCTTTACCAATCAATCACACAAGCTTGTCCACAAAAGAATTAAATATGAAGCAGAATAAAATGGCAAAGGTCTGGCAAATTCATAGAGTATTTATTTCATGTCCTTTCTTTGTTACAGATTGTATAGAAAATATTCCTTTAAAAGTTTTTACCCATCTGTTGAAAACATACACACATTTTCACTTAAATACTGCATTTAATAAGATGTAACCCTGTAATAGCCTTGCTAATTTTCACAACCACCAGAATCCAACCACAAAATGCAAAGAAATCTTAACACCAAGAACAGAATTGGAATCCTCAAGGCTCATGTGCTACATGGTGTTACCACACAGGCTTTGGTGTACAGCAGTAGCTCATTACTTCAACAATCTCATCTTCAGGCTTTTTTAGAAAAAGTTGGCAGCATTTCCACTGCCCAAAGACCCTGGAGTACACTTTTCTGAAGTCAGCAAAGTGTTCCTGATTTTTCCAGAAGTGATAACAAATCATGATAAACAACGTTCAAGCACCACTTGTCAAACTGCATACTCAGCCTGATGTAGCCAAGGAGACCCAGATTTGGACTTAAGGAGTCAGATACTATTGTCCCATCACAATGTCAGCCAGGCAAATCAACCATTTAAACCATCTCTGCTTTTTGGTGATATTCATACAGAGTCCTGATTTTTTAGGGATGAAGCTGCTTCTAAGTACATGACCTTGCAACCTGAAGTACAAGCAGCCATTCCTGTGATACATACAAAAGTAAAAAAAAATCTGGGTTTTTCTGTTTATTTGAAGGTTTTTTGGGTTTCCTCACTTAGACTCTGATCTGCTGCTCAGCTCATTGTGGCAGACATGTCCAAGTATGTAGTCACAAAACAGGACTTTAATAGTTTATACAGAACATGAATCTTCCTACCTCATCAGACAAGGAAGACTTTTACATATCCAGTTGTTGGTTAATGTAATCAGTACTTGTGCCTAACAGTCCATTTCTTGCTTTAAAACCCAAGGAGACTTAACTGGTATGAAGGAATAAGGAATCGATTTATTTTCTACCCTGCCACCTTAAACTTTCATTAACGCAACAACTGTTGGAAGACAGACTAGAACAACTAAAGTTTGAAGATTATGTCTTTTGGAAAGTAAATAAAGTAAATACTACAAAAAAAAAAAAAAAGCAGAAGATTCCAGTGTATCCAACCACAACTGAACTCAGTAACCACCTGAACAGGAAGCAAGGAGGGGCAGTAATTTCCTTGGTTTCTAATGCTGTGCTTGCTTCCATTTATAAAGCCAGACATTATAGTGCAGTATTCCTACAAAATAGAGCCTTAAGAAGCAGAGCTGTTGGAAGGAGCTTTCAGAAACAAAGAGCCTTGAGCAGAAATTTTCAGAAAATTAAAAGGAGCCTTCAAATGACACTAAGAGGCTGAGCTTGCAACTAATGAAAAAAGGAAGGCACTGAAGAATAAGATGTCTTGAACCTGATGGAAACAGAAGGGGCACACTGAAAAGGAAGACTGAAATTGAGAGAGAGGGAATTGGCACATGGTGACAGATGCAATGAGACAGATCCGATACAAGAGATTCATGTGAAATAGTACAAAGGGACAGATGCATAAAACCCACACAACTTCACTGCTGCAAATCAGGCTGAACCACATACTTTTAAGAGATGTGACAAGAGTGAAAAATACAATTTCACTTCATATTCCAGAAGTTGTATTTTCCCTAAGTCTAACCAGTAAAGCAGATAAGGTCAGATTAATCACTAATGCCATTCCAGGTCCTTTGGCAGACTTGCACCTGCTAATATTAAATGAAGACTAGATTCAAACTTAAGATGTGTTCCCGAGAAGTCAGGTTAGTTTCCTGCTCCCTCAAGCATAATCAATAACAAAAGATTTTGCAGGGTCATTCTGTCCTCTGAATAACACAGCCCTTAAAAATGTACCTTGAGGAAGTTACTAAAGCATCATGCAAAGACAGCAGTGATACAGTGCAGTTCAGAACACCACTGGCTCTATGATGTGAGAAAGAAAAACATAGTCTGATTGTCAGCTGCTACAAAAGAAAAGCTACAGGGCAAATTTCACCTTGGGAGAAGTGAGAGTCAACACATGTGCAGCCCTATGCTTTTATTAAAACCCTTCTTGCTATTCCTAGAAAAGCACTAATTTATAGAAAGAAAAAAAACCCTAGTGGCAGAAAACTGGCACGGCCTCCTTAGCTTACAGTTGATGTCAGATGGGATATAGATGGAGGAGGGAAAAGAACAGGTATATTTAACGCCCCAAATTCTTAGTTTCTAATATTGACAGTAATCTCAAGCTCCCTAGACATCACAGTACCTAAACGTAACTCTGAAAGCTTCATGCACTTAGTCTTCTCTCTGCTTCTTCCTCTGTTTTAACACTACTCAGTAAGGTCTCATGGGAAGAAAATCTAAGGGCAGAAAAGGTTACAGGAGACCTGGCAGTTCCCAAATAAATGATATCAAGATAACAAGCTCAAATGATGCCAATGCAAAGGAAGGATAACAAGTGTAAAAAGGGATGAACCTGAACAAAGAGCTCTCCAACAATCTCAGAAAAGCCTAAATAATGGAAATGAGATTATTTAAGTAGGAGCAACAAGAGAACACAAGGACCATATCAGAACCAAAAACCAAAAATAAACAGCAGTTGACAAGAATAAGAAGAGATTTCTCTGAAAGTGCACTGGCATTAAAAGAAAAAAAAAAACCAAGGGAAGTGTCAGTTATGCAAGATGGAAGTAGAACTACAGATAGCTGATGATATTAGAAATGAACGTTCGATGGCTGTTTTCACTTCAGTATTCCCTAGTGATGGCAAGTACAAGCAACTGCATTCACATCACTGACAAAGAAGTATCTCTGCCTAGTAAAAGTAAAGAATGGGTTGGAATCTAAGTTTCCTGAAGTTTGATGTTCACACGTTCTCTGGACCCAAAAGGCTTCTCTATAAGATATGTTAAAAATTAGTATGTTAATCTTTTTAAATCTATTAATAAGATGTTAAAAAAGTGACTCAAAACCAGTAGTACTAGTAGTTACAGCTGACAATTGGCAAGCTGAAACACCTATTTTTAAACAGAAAAAGAGTGAAGAAAAGAAGCAATAACTCCTTGACCAGAGACTAGACTAGACCATGAATTTTTAATTCTAAAGAATCTTTTGGAGCAAGTGCTTAAACTGTCCTCACTTATGATTTCCACAATAACTGACACAAGTTGACCAAGAACAAGTTCTTCCACAGTAGTATAATGAAAAAGCAGTGGATGAAGTATCTTTCTTCCACAGTAGTATAATGAAAAAGAAGTGGATGAAGTATCTTTGTCCTAACATCTGACTATCACAGGACACTCTTTTAAGACAAACACAGCTCAGATTATTACCATACGAATGTAGAGCAAGCTAGTGTTATCACAAAGGCAAAAAATAAAATCACAATCTACTATCAAAACAGAAAGCTGTAAGGATGTTCTGCAAAAGTATGTCCTAGGATCAGTTCCATCAATATTCTAACAATGATGAAATCAATAGACAATATCCAAGCATCTCCCAGATCTATTGGAGGACAACACAAACTAAAAAATGATCTTGACAAGTTAAAAAGCTATCTAGAAAAATATAACATTTAATACTGGTAAGTAAGGGAATCAGTCAAACCTCAAATCTGAATCAGTCACTGCAGCAAACATGACCTCAGATTTTTGACACCTTGAATGCCATAACATAGCAAAGGGCTATAAAGTATTCCACACTGTTTTGTCAATTGTCTCACACTATTTACCTCAAGACTTTCTTTTCCTGACACAGTAGGGATGTAACCATTGAGGTGCTGAATTGAAAAAAAACAAACCAGAAAAGAAACCACAAAAAAAACCCAACCAAAATCCTCCTCTCCCCAAAAAAAGGACTTACTTCAGATCTATGAATCTTCTCCACATTTCATAAAGCGCTTCCAATTCAGAGATTTGGCAATCTGTAACAATTTAGAAGGGAAAAACATTGCCATCTCCTGAAGCAAGTGAAGCTAGCACTTCTCGGAATGCCTGCGTTCTGGTCTCCATCTTGCAGTTTTTTGCACACTGAAAAGGCACCTCAGGGACTTGGCAAATCCCCATCAGATACGGCAAAAGGCTACAGTACTGTATCACTTGCAAGACAAATCTTGGTGGGGCCTAAGTTCAGTAGCAACATGAATCAAGCCCACCCATTCACCCTACCAAATTCTACATGCTTCAACAGCTTCCTTTCAACCAGCCTTCTACACCTACAAATCCTGAACAGAAATGTCTGTAAAAGCAGTGGGACCAGAAAACAAATATAGCAGCTAATTCTCATTAAAAGCATAGCAGACTGGATGGAGTTGTAGGTGACTCCTGGCCTGGTTTTCGTATCTTTCTGCTATCGTTTTGCTTTTTACTGTCAAGGATCCATGTTACAACCATTCTTTCCATCCAACAGTCTTCAAGAAGCAGCTTCTGTGAAGGTAACAAATGCTCTAGTAGTATAACCCAGTGAGGCATACACCTCAGCTCTACACTGAACAACTCATAACAGTCCATAAGAAGGTACACTGTACCTACAAAGGCATATAAAATTACCTTGATAACTACTCTCCCCCCACTTCTATTTGTTACAGCAGTACCCCACATAAATTATCAGAAGTGCTTTGCAACAAGGGGAAGAAATGGCCAGTTATCCAGTAACTTGGGACACACCTAGTAATAACAGTTCATATGGTATGTAAGCTGCAAGCAGAGTTATATAAAGGCTCTTCCATTTCACCAGTAACACCAGCTATTCCGCTAGTGCTGAGTTCCAGGGCTAACTAGTAACTATCTTAGGGATCCAGCATTCTACCCATGTCAGTTGCTACCTAGCCCAAGGATGCAGCTCTTACATTGTTTTTATAACTGGATTATATCTGAACTAGGACATTACACACCTGCAGATGTTTTAAAAATTAGTTTTCTAATACTGACTACATCACAGATAAAATTCATACTTTTTTCTATTAATTCACCTTGGAAGTTTGAAGTCTTTTTTGAATGCTACAGCAGTTTAATCACTCTTCTGAATGATTAAACTTGCACAATTACTAAAACAAAATCATTAGTGTCAGAAGGCTTCCACAGTCAGAGAAATATCAGTAAAGCACAGGGGCTGAATCAGGACGAAAGCAAGCTGACAGAACATTAGTATCAAGAGGACGCAAGCAACAGCAGTCAAGCCTAGAGAACAGAAGGAAATTTTTAGATGCCACTTCTTGGGATACTACAGTTAAATCTTACAGTATACTTGAAAAGTGCTGTTATTTCCTTCTTGTGTTCACATGAACAGTACAAAGAATTTATTATGCCTAATGCTATTTTTCATCTCATCTAAGAATTTCAGGTGACTTCCTGCCTTTGTCTTCTGCATACTGGAAAGGTATTCTGCTTAGCTTCCTGAGGCTTCTGAAGGGCTTTATCTTGTTAGGAAAAACTGACCCAAAAGAAAGTTTCATTAGAATATATTAAAAGTACTCTCTGAAGACATCAAAAAGCATTTTTCCCTACACTTCTAGTTTCATTCAACAATATTTGGCTTCTTTCTGTTCTGCAATTACGGTTGAGGTTCACAGAAATACCTCAGCTGTCAATGCTAAAACTCAGCTTTTGGGTAAACTCAAGTAAAAGAGCTCTGGAATATTTTTGGCCATCACACCTCAGGTTTGCTTTGCACATTACATGTTCTGATATGGTGCATCCTTAGAGAAGGATGATTTAGGCACATTAATAAGAAAAAATTCCTCAAAAATTTAGTATCTTCAATTCAATATTCAGTTTATTTTCTAAAATGAGACATGCACATCTTACCAAAGACGTTTATAAATACTTTTTCTTTTCCTTTTTAATAAAGATCTCTATCTACAGTCCCAACCCGGAATGCCAAACTGCCCAATTGTTTTCTTAGGATTCCACTGAAGATAATGTAGATCTGCATAGTTTCAGATGCTGGAAAGAAAACATATCTGCAGACCAAGATAATTATCTCTTCAGGCACTTGCCATTTGGCTAAACCAAGTTTAAAAGTTTCATTACTTATACAAAAGCAACAAAATCCCAGTTGTCTTCAGCTGATTTCCACATGAAATAAGTGCAGAAGTTCACACATCAGTCATTTCATTAAGAGAAAATGCCGTATTTCTTCTCCAATTCTTCAACAGAAGCGTCTTTCAATCCCATGTGTCTCAAATGATTGAACAGTACCTGTGCAACTGTAAAAGAAAATCCCAGCATAAACTGTTAGTTTTGTTATTCACACTCTTAAATTAGTCCAGTTCTTTCCTCAGTGAGACTAATTTTATATAGCTGAAATATGAGTACATTTTTAGAACTACTGAGGATGAAAAAAGTAGCAAAGGGAAGCTCTTGCTTTGATGCCCACAAGCTACGTAACATGTCCTTAAACAGGTATATAATCCTGACACAGAGACAGCTTTCATTTTGTTTACTATCTTGGCACTATGCCATTAAATGCAGAAGATAAATTAATGCCAGATGGTAGATAAAGCTTAGATCAGGTTAAAGGCATGAATGCAACTCATAAGAGGAATTTACTTGCACTTCATTAAGTCAAACAAGTAATTTTATTTTAAGGAGATTCACATATAAAAATTTTCAAAATATAATGGTTATTAATGACATACAGCTGTAGATAGTAAATCTGACATTATTTGGTCCCAGAGAAGTGTTTTGCTTCTAAGTGCTTCACTGCTCCATAGCCTGTCTGGTGTGCTAAATAAAGGAAATATTTGAGACAAAACCCATGTTTATAAACCATGAACTCAAGCCAGTGTCAACCTGAATTGCAAACTAATTTAAGTGATGCCTCAGGAACAGGACAGATGAGGCTGAGTGGTTTAGAGACATCTGCATTCTTTTTGCCAACAGTAAAGTCAGGATTGCCAAGAAATGGTCATAAATTGTAAAAACTGCATCTCAGATACAAGATTTCATACAACTTCATAAATTTGTAACATTACCAGCTACAAACCAAAATGCTAAAGAAGCTTATTCTATCAGAATAAAATGCAGTGGTAATACTGATAAAAACAAGAGGATTTAGCTGTAGTTTTCAAGCCTTAATAAGGAATCAAAAGATTAAGAAAAATTACATGACATTCATATTAACTTCTAAAACAATCAAGAGCTAGACAACTAAACTGATTATTACATGGAATAAACAAGAAGAATAGCAGTAAATTTTACATCTTTCTTGCTAGATTCTACAGTATCACAAATTAAGTTTAAAAGGACACTACTGAATTACTTACTTTTTTTCTCTGAGCCTGACATAAACATTATTGCCATATCAAATCTTTTTAATTCAGATAGCCTCTGGAGTATTTCAAGGATGAGCAATGGCTCCTCTTTCCTGAAGAAGATTATTAGAAATATAAAAATAACTACTGTTGATTAGAAAGATTCAATAGCTGCAAGCAATATTAAAGACTCCAGGAAAAATAAATTAAAGGACCAATGGAATTCACTTGTCTGTCTCTCTCATATTCACTGCCTTTCTCATCTTCCCTGTTTCCACAAAACAAGAAGTCAACATGCAGAAATCTTTATGCAAGTATCATTCTGATACAGAGCAAGAGTGAAAAAATACAAAAACCTAGACTGATGTAAACTGACTGCTGTTTATGTACAGAACAGCTCTTATATGATTTAATGCTTACACCGTGCCATAACATCACCATCTTTATACCTGTTGGGGTGTGAAGAGAAGTAGCACCTGTGGCCATAGGAAGCTCAGCAAAAAGCACCACATTACAGCTGTCACAATTTTTAAGCATACAGAACATTCATAGATTGTGTTCATTTTACATTTTTTTGGTCAACAGTAAACAGGCACTGTCTTTGTTACAAATACTAAAAAGCCGTTTTTTTCATAACTTGTCCTGTCTACCTCCAGAAATGTCTTTCACCTTACTGGAAACAATTTCTACTTTCTAGCCTTTATATGTCATATCACCAAATGTAGGATTGTATCTTTTAAGATGTCATGCTTTACCCACATGACAGATATTTACCTTTAAAGAAATCGAGGGAAAAGCTAATATTGATCTTTTTGTTTGATTTTTTTGTTTTTCTCCATAAAACAACACCTTAAAAACAATCTGAGTGTGCTCTCAGAGTAATTCAGAGCAGCAGTACACTGCCTCTGACAGACAAAATGAACCTTAAGACTCAAATGGTAGCATAAATTTCAAAAATAATTGTCCTGTCTTATCAGAACTTCTAGCTCCAATACATACTTACTATAGGCTACTGTGAAATTCTAGCAGGTAATTAAAAATAGAAGTTGAAACATATCACAGTAAGTGTTGTACAAAAATTAAACCCTCTATTTCTCAGCTTTACAAAGTTAATATAGAAAGCTATTATTGTGCAGTTATGTATAACATAAACCGTAATATGAACAAAAATTATTTCATATAGTCTTATATTCAGTTTCTGATACTATTTAGCAGAACTGAATTCAACAACATACAGTAAACTCTATTTTTACTTCCTTTTTTAAATCTGAATTTTCAAGATGTTTAATTTCTTAAAAAGGAAAAATTGAATCACTCCAATTACTGCATCATGCTTATGTAAGGCTGCATGCTGGAAATAATTTTGTAAGCCCAATTGTGGGGCTAGGGAGGGAAAAAAAAAAAGCCAAAAAAATGCAACCCCCCCCCAGGAATAGCAATAAGCAATGCACAACAAAGGAGGAGTTAAACTTACTCAATATAGAAATCATGTAGAATTTTCAGTATCTGGTTAAACAAGTCTGGATCTAAGGATTTCTGGAACAGTTTTGAATAAAGCGAAGGCTCTATTTGCTTTGAAAAAATGAAAAAAAGTGTTATTTCTAGGCAAAAAAATACAGATGAGTCGTGGCAACTAGAAATGAGTTTTTAGACTGTCTTGAATAACACTGAAGTGCATGAGAGAAAAAACAGAAAAACAATCACTTGTACTGTTTGACATTGAACATTAATTTGGGTTTTTTGTTTTTTGTGATGATGATTGCTAACTTCTTTTAAGAGAATTCTAAGCAATTTTTAAAAAAAAAATATATAATATCAAATATGGATCAAACTACTCAGTATTATGTGAAGACAATTAAAGAAAGGGACTATTGTATACTGTTAAGACACTCTAAATATAGCCACCCTTTCCAAAGTTTCTCTGATGTCAGCTGAAACAACTGTCCAAGGACTTCCAATCAATACTACATTTCATACCTTCAGGTATAAGTACATATTTTCTGGGCAGTCTTTTAACTTCCTGAAATCAGACTCAAGCTGGAAAGAATTTGCTGGAATGGCAGGGACTGGAGAAGCAGACGTAAATGACCTTTTGATTTCTTTTTCCCTCTGTTTGTTCACAGGGAAAGATGGATGCAACACTGATGAAATTCCTTTCACACTTGCAGGAAACCTGTAGAAAGATTTTGAAACACAATCAAAAAAACATTTAGGGAAATCCTACACTGAGACCTAACTGAAAATCTTTCAATTCATTAAAAAAATCTAAAATACATTATTTTAAAAAATTTTGATAGTATTTTAGTTTAAGTGGCTATCTGAAAAACCCTTCAAATTATGGAAGCTTTATACTTGATTCATCTTTTCTAAAAAGCCCACACCTGCAAATACTTACAAATATACTCAGCCTTTCTCTACTTTGTTTCTGGAAATAACTGCATTTTATGGTACAGATTTCTACCATACACAGCTGCAAAAAAAGATAGTTACATTTTCTGCAATTTCACAATGCAAAACAATAACAATGTCAAATGAACAAACCATTTTCAACACTGATTACAGTGGAGCTATTTTTTGTCCTACAATTTGTCATTTAAGTCCATTTATTTTTCAGAAGTTATAAAATGGCTAAGAAATATACTTTTTTTCTTCAACGCTTCACGGTAAACTCATCCAAGCTGAAAGGTAGGTAAGAGGGGCAGGTGGTTGTTTCTCAAAAATTCTTCAATCAGAATTCCATAAGAAGTACTTAGTATTAAGAAGGAGATAATGCCAATGCATATAGAGCTCTCCTAAGCAGACAAGTAGAGTTCCAACACTTAGCAGGGATAAAGTTAGGATAGTGGCTTCTATACTTCAGCCTAGTTTCAGCCAGCCAGACTTGAGTTTGTCTAGCTAACACAGCAGAACTTGGGAAATCTGAGCAAACCTAAACTTATTGGCTGCCTGCTCAGCAGAGGAAAGAGTGGTGACACTCTCATCTGCTTCTTTTCTCTCACAATTGGTGTGGCAAAGGATGTTTGAACTCTGCTCAGCATCTACTCTAAAACATTACAAATAAAAATCACTGCTAGGAAAGATGAAGTGCACAAGCAAGAGTATGGCATACAGGAAAATATTAATTTATTTATATTTGAAATGTAAGGACAAAACTAGTTTTCCATCTGACACTAAATAGACCATACTTAGCCACTATATGATCAAAGAAGCAAACATGTTAAGAACTACAGTTTCTTTCAGTATTTTCTTTTTAATTCAGATTCTCCTAAGAATGCTTGATACATCACATGTAGAAAACTGAAAATGAAGATTACATTTCAACTGCATTTACCTTTTACAAAGAAGAGCAGAATTTTTATACTTACTGTAATGGTGATATATCACTGATTTCTTCTATTTTCAAGTGCTTTGCTTTTGGAATGTCTGTTGTAGTCAACTGATCATCCTGATCTTGATTGTCTGTTGTTTCAACACTCACTGAATTCCTCCAGTTACTTATTAAAGCAGTAGTGCTGGGCAAATCACTATTTGGTGTGTCATCATCAGTTTCCTCAATGGGTATTCTTCGCAGAGGCTTCTAAACAGAACACATATATCATGTGTGTAGCCTCAACATCATTGTATATACAGGCCTCAGATAAACAGCTGTGTTTAATTTTAAATAATCTATTGAAAACTGGTTTCATCTGTAGTGATGCACATGGAAGATACTTTCAATAAGGATAAATGGCAAAAAGGGAAACTTCATGACATTCTATAGCAAGCCTTATATGATCATTTTATTGCTTTACCTCATAAACCAGTGTATCCTCACTTTAGAGGATCTCAGAATCTGCATTCTGTTTTCTCAGTAATAAAAAACAAAATTAAAAAAAGGCAGCTTAGCACTACCATATATTTTGAGCAATGACTGTTCAAGCTTTGTAATTTAGCTAAACAATATCCATCCAGCACCACAGACCTTGACCCTCAACTTAAAGTTTTTAGATGGTAAATACCTGTAACTCAGCCCTGCTGGTTGACCAAGTTACATACATCATAAGGCAATTAATTTCACCACTAGAGGACATGCTAACTAAAATGTTTCAGCTTATTTAATCTCTAAATGATTACTATTATTTTTGGCCATTACCTAGCACTCACAGATCTTGCAAAGAAGCACTGGCGGAGTGGGGGGAAGAAAAAAAATTCATCACTTTTTACTTTGGAATTTCATGTGCCAAGCATGAACATAGTATATATTGCTCCAGAAATACAGAAGCAAATATACACAATTAAACACACTGAACAATTTAGACTTCTACAAATAGCAGATTTCTCTGCCCAACTCTAACACAATCCCATCATCTCTTTGCAGCAGTTTGCAAACTGCCTTAAATCATGCCAAAAAAACCCTGTCTTGTTGGTGTATTGATAGAAAATACATGGTTTGCCTTGACAATATACCATCTCATCATTGATCTAAGACTGTGAGGCTGCCTGATGGATATGAAACAAAATTACAGTGTTCTCTTCCAATCCTTGGGCAGTACTAAAAGCACAGATGCTTCACCTATACTTGTTCTGCCTTAACAGAATAACAAGGAAAAAACAGCCTAGTGTCTCCCATTAATTTAGCAGCCAAACTGAAAACTTAATATAATCCTCTATAGTACTTCAGCTACTTCACATCAAAATTATCTACCTTTCTAGA
This sequence comes from Athene cunicularia, assembly GCF_003259725.1. Classification (NCBI taxonomy): domain Eukaryota; kingdom Metazoa; phylum Chordata; class Aves; order Strigiformes; family Strigidae; genus Athene; species Athene cunicularia. The sequence continues at coordinate 48,601,440 of NW_020799092.1, read as the reverse complement.
AATATCATATCTGGTTATAAAGAGCATATAATACTCTGCCTCCACCCTCCCATCATCCCCCCTCTCCCACCCTGCCAAGATCAAAATAATCACGCATTTTCTCCAAAAACTATGCAGCTGAATTATATATTTAATGGAGGTAAACATTTTGAAACCATTAAGAGCAGAACACTACAGTGGTACAAGTGTGAGCATGCATTCTATTTACACAACTCACTGCTGAACGTATAAAGATTCTATGTTATTAAAAGGGGAAGGCTAATACATAAAGAAAGCTGGTATTAAGCTGTACCATCATATTTTGTCATATGTAGCTCATTAAATCTTTAACTACTGATAATTCATAGTCCAAAAAATATACTGCTTTTTGAAAACCAATACCCAGCTATTCTAGTTTATGTCTATGAAAATGCAGGGTCAAGGCTCTTGCTGTAGCCCTAGGTGACACCAGCATATGACATCAGTAGGCAACATGTCTTGTTACCACAACTGCTACAGAAGCCATAAACAGCAGATGAAAAGAAGGGGAGTTTATCCAGAGCTTTCTTACATCTGCAACTGAATACAGACTCACCCGCCTCCCCCTTACTCTCAACTGCAGTGTTAGCTAGGGACCCAGGAGAGGGTTGCCTCCCCATTTCATAGTATAGATGCAGCAGGCATATGCCATGTTTCCCAAGTGTGCTACTGTAGGCTGAACACTTACACCGCTGCTGCTGTTACACACGCATGGAAGTGATTATGTTATTGAAAGTTATGTTATTGAAAAATATCACCAGAGTAAATCTGTACACTTTGGGCTTTCAACAGGCAAGATGTATCTATCAGGAGTTAGTCTACACAAATAAGGAAGTGGATTTTAACTCTAAGCTCTACTTTTCCCATCATTATAGAAGACAACTCACAAAACAACTTACTGTTGATTTCAGGTCTAATGGATTATCAATCAGTTTCACTATGTTTTTTATTTCTGTTTCTTTTATCAATACTGCAGGATATTCTTGATGAGTCCACTGTTCCTTTTCAGCTAATTCCTAGGGGGGAGGGGAAGAAAAGGTAATTTGTCCAAAAGATCAAAAATTTGAGTAATAATGTAATTATTCCTCAAATTACATAATACAATTACATAATACATTAAAAGTTACATAATAAAGAATAAAACCATTTTATTACTATAGGCTTACAATAAAATTTATAAAAAGCACAAGTATACATACATTCCTTATTTTAGTGAGTTCATTTACTGCTTGCTTATTTCCAGGTTCCAGCTTCAGAACAGCTTCAAAGTCTGAGTGAAAAACAACATGAAAACTGTATACATCTCAAGTTACAAATACTCCTGAAAAATTTTAAAGCCTTCTATTTTCCTTTCACAGCTCTAAACTAATTAAAGGCAGGTAAGTCACCCTAATGTTTATGTAATGACCTAGTTTTTGAACATATTTTTTCAAAATATTTCTTACTACTTCGCATAAGCAACAATAATTGTTACTTCACATAAAACTGTCTTCTGGTCCAACACAAAAAGGTTTTATATATTCAATGCAATATAACAAAAGCCCTCTCAACTTTTGCACTGATAATCTCAATTAGTCAGCAGTTGATTTAATTGCTATTAGATAAAAAAAATCAGGATGTATTTATTGCTTAATATCATACTTACGCTAATTCAAAGTCATACCTTGCATAGCTTCTTTTAGCTTTCCAAGAGCAACTCTGGCAGCTCCTCTTCTGGCAAAGGCTTTAGAATAGGAGGCATCTAAGAGCAGAGCTTGTGTACAGTCATTTTCTGCCTCTTCATATCTCAGCAAAAGATTAGTACAAAATTAATAATCAGTTTTAAGAGGCAGTTTCATCTGAAAAGACAGAGCTACCCAAAGTAATTAAAATATGGAGACAGATCTTAAATTACTTATATAAATACACACCACTGAGCTAAAATGTAAAATAAAAGTAAACATATAAAATATGACTTCTCAGCACCTTGAAATTTCAGTAAACTCTTTTGGTATCTCATGACACACTGCTTTCTTTATCATCACAGAGAAATTCACTTGCTCTGTGAAAATAAAATACTTAAAGCCTGTCAGAGCAGAGTCCACTTTAAACATTAAATAGCCTTAAAAAGTCAGCATCATAGCTTTGTACTTCTGAAAACCAGAAATATTATACCATTACAAACATACAATAAAAGTACAAGTAAGGAGAAGCAAGCATATAGGAGAATAAATTCCATCTGAATTTCTGTGACTTGTCCTTAACTATTTCAGAATGAGAAGTCAGTATATCCTTGCAGTAATTTGCTTCACTGTAATATCAAATTTCCTCATGCCAGTTATATTAGGTCATGATTCCACTACATGTATATTAAAGTATTTTCATTCATTCCTCTTCCCCTTCTTCAGTATATCATTAAATTTATGGAAACTTTTTTTTTTTTTTTAGTTATTATCAGTTCTAGAGGTTTATAAGAATACCAGTAAGATTCTGTGTCACTTGATGTTTGGTTCCTCTCTGAAATGTAAAAACCCACAATACACTGATTTATCGTACAAAATTAATTTTCTTGCTGTGTCATTCAATTAAAATATCACTTCCTCCAACTCTCTGAAAACATTATTTGCATTATGATGTCCTCAGTACTAAATTACAAATGCTGAGTCAGAAATACTACCTATACAACCTATTTTATAATCTCATAATTTGAGATCAAGGTATTGTTTCTACAGATACCCAGCCACATCATGTGAGGATGACCAACATAATGTTCAGCTCTCTAATTCTCATGCTACCAGTTTAAAAGGTTTAATCTGCCATACCATCAGGGAGTCAAAAAAATTCAGAGTTCAAAAATGGCCATATGGAATTTCTCTCATTTGCTAGAAAGCATGCATTTTGTACTGTTACTGGATTATTTGAACAGAGTTTAATCAAAAATACACATATGTCTCCAGTAGTGGACTTAAAGAAAAATATTTTAAAAGATGACAATTTCCAGAAAAAGTTCCTTTCCCACCATTCCCTTTGAAGTGAGAAGATATAATCCACTTCTTTTTACAGTGCAACTTTTAATAGCTGACTGGTTTTTATAGTCAAAAAAGACATAAGGCTTTGGGCAGGCCTTTGGAGAAAAGTGATTATCTAGAATTTTAGACACAAAAATGAAAAATCACACTTTAGGAACTATAATTTTATGCTGAGGCTATTTTATTCTCTCAGAACTTATTTCCCACAAAACGCATGGTAAGTTCACACATATTGCGCTGTTCTTTTCCCTTACTGTTTTCAATATGATTTATTCTAGACTGAATTATAAAAAGGATTAGGAGTGGCAGTAATTTAACCTGACTGAAAGTCTACTGGGTCGTTCTGTCTAGTTCACAACAAAGAAAGAAACAGTCTAGCACATGCAGTCCTACTTACTTTTCGATCTTTAGATAGGCCATGGCTCTGTTAGCTGGCAGAAGTGCATTGGTGCCATCTGCTGCTATACCACGGGTATAACATTCTATTGCAGTCTCATACTTTCCTTCTTTGAAATAACCATTACCCTGTAATATTTAGGTTAGAAAAGAATAGCGTTGAGAAAGATCTTGTGCAATAAGCTTATCTTATCCTTTTGAGTTAGACAGGGTCACAATGCCAAGAAGCTGGATCACAAAGGACTCCCACATCAGGGCAGATATTTATGGCATATTTCTTCATATCTAAGCTTGGAGACAGCCACAAAAAAAAAAAAAAAAATCTTAATTTTTTCTAGTACGAAAAAAATTTTGCTAACTTTTAAGTCTATAGCTTGTCATTTATCTTCACTCTTGATGTGCAGGATAAGCCACCTTGTACTTTGTTATTTTCTAATTAATGCTCCATACAACAAAATTACATTAATTTTTTTGTTTCTAAGAGACTAAAATTACCTTTTGCTTCTCAATACTAATATAAAGCCATGTATTATCTTCACTGCCACTACTCTACTCACAGGCAGAAAAGCAAAGGCCCGAGTTCAGACTTGACAGGATCCATGCTGTCAGGAAGAGGCCCACAGCAAGTCAACTCTGCTACCGACAAAGCACTGCACTAGACTGAGATTTCTTCTCTGTGGCCTCTTCAAACTTTTGTTCCTCTTCCCTACTTAATCTATGCTTTCATTCTTTTCCTACTAATTACCTCTTACAACCAGTATAGGAAACCTGAATATTGATTAAATGTCAGAAGTTAAATAGGTAGAGGTAAGAGAACAGAAAGAAAATTATGTTTTAGTTGATAACGTTATTTCCTAATTGCAACAGTGGGGAGAGGGAAAAAACAATAAGCTGACTGTGAGTCAAGACCATGTATCCAGAAATACATTTTTATTGTCATTGTTGCCTGCACTCCCTGAAGTCCATTTCATACCTACTTTTCACCATGTAATCAAGAGGTTTAAAAGACAAGAAATAGCCCACAACTCTACCTGAACAAGCAGAGGTCAAGATGTACATAGTACTGGAGAAATAGGATCTCTAAAATGAAGTTCTATTTATCTTACTATGTATTTGAAATTTATCATATACCATTTGGGCTGTAAAAGCTATCTTGTATAAATTATTCCTCCAGAAAAGTCCAAACAGAACTTCACTCTCCCCCTCCCTATAGAGCCCAAAATGGGTAACAAAATTATATCAATAATACTGTATTTATGAAGTACAACACAATATCAAGTTTAATTTACATATTTGCATAGCTAATAGCACAACACTTTTCTTTGCTATCTCTCCTATTCCACCAGAACCTGTGACTTACCAGATCTTTCTCTGTAATAGCCTTCTGCTTTTGCTGCTGGCATTCAATGCGCTGCTTCTCTTCATCTGTTAATTCTGGTCTGACCACATCTTCAAACTCTTTCTGTTCAGAACTTCTTGATGACAGAGCCTGCAAAGATGTATTTTTTTTCCTCCATAATTCCCCCATTTACACATTTTCAGAACATAAATTACAACAAACTCTAAAACTTTTAAGATGCAAAAATCTGTCAAGCGTTTTAACAGAAGTGCCCATGTTCTAAGTTGAATGCAAACTGAAGAGATCATTCTGAACTGTTCTTGACAATGTATTTCTATGAAGAACTGCAAGTCAGAAACTTACTTGGTAAATAAAAAGTATCTAATTTCTGAAGCAATGTAAATGAAACAATGTAAAATAACCCAAGGAACCTGTCTGCATACGTTCCAATTTACAGATCATTAATATCTTCAATTACTGGAGACTTTGGTTCTTCATTTTGAAAATGAATTTTTCAAGCACTTTCAAAAGTACAGTTGAAGAGGTGTAAGCATATTCACACAGCAGTGACAGGTGATCTTGTAGTTACTAACATTCCCTCCCCGTCATGAAAGGGTTCAGACTTGCAGTGGAGTATTATGTTCTGCTAGGCTTAAACCCACTTTGTGGTTTAGCAGACCACAGCAATCAGTGGGACTACAAGCAGTCTAACAGGACAGCGTTACACATGTTTTCTTATATGTAGACCTACCTTGTTCCAAAATATTAAGCATGGCTGAAAAAAAACGTTAACATGGGAGGTAGAAAAAAAACATATGAAGGAAGATTTTAAAAAAAAAAAAAAAAGTTGGTTCACACATCCAGTCTTAGTCTGCTAATCCACCATTACACTGGTGTTTGCATACATGTTGGCTAATCCAGAAGAAACTCAACTACAGATTTTGACCTCAGTGAACTACCAATACCAGAAAAATCACATGAGATTTTGTTGAATTCTATTCTTGTTATAAGTTGATACAAATATAAACTCAACAGGGCATATTAATTTACGTTAGGGCTTATTAGTCTCCTTACCTGATCAATTTTCTTCAGTTCATTTTTTGCTTCAAAGTTGTTTGCATCCAGCTCTAAAACTTTTTCATAATCTATTAGAAGATCAGAAAACAATGTTTCAGGTAGGAACTACAAACTAGCAACCACAGTATAAAAGAAGAGTGTTCTTTTGAGATAACCTTTTTTTGTAGTTACCTGAAAGGCCAGAGATATTACAAAGAACACACTATTCTAAGACATTTAAAGCTGAATTATTCTAGAACTTCTAATACCTACAATCATCATTAAGACTGGCTGATTGAATTTTACCTTGACAGAAGAATATGGTATTCTATTTATCTGTTTACAAGAAAATAAAATTAAATTCCTACACCAAATAAGCAATCACACTACCTTTAATCAAGCATATAAATGAACTGTTTGTATGTATTTTAAGGAAAGAATTTTAAAAGGACCCACCTTCTTTAGCACCTTGAAGATTTTTCAAAGCAAAGCGAGCAGCCCCTCTTCTGGCATAAGCCTTTGTGTAATTTTTATCTAAAGCAAGTGCTAAATTGCAGTCAGATTCTGCAACAGCAAACCTATCAAAAATATGAATGAGTTATTTTGGAAACATCTAGGTAACAAAACCCCAAAAATCATCAGGTTAGCTTACTCTGAAGTTTAACAGGTTCTCTCCAAAGTGGAAATTTTACATGCTTCAGAAGGGGCACAGACCAAGTATTTAAATATCTCTCAATTGAGAACACATAAAAACAGGAAAGGAAAATAGAGGTCAATCTCCACTGCAGTAGAAAGAATAACCAACTCTCCTACATTCTTTCTTTCCCCCAAACAATTAAAGCTTTAGAAATAGAGCTCACTGAATCTGATTTTTTTTTTTTTTTTTTTTTTTAAGTCATATGCTGTAACACAGAAGACTCTGAACTTACAACATGAAAGCAGAGGAAAAAAAAAAGATGAGAGACTACCAGATTCCTTATCTTAGCAATTCCTATTTTACTTTGAAACTGCAAGGAGGTTGCAACAGCAGTCTTACACATATAATGTGTATATAATATGTAATGTAATATAACAGCATAATCAAGACTTAAAATGAGACAAGAAATCTGAAGGTAACATTCAAAATAAAAGATTAAGGATTTAACAATACAAGTCTTACTTTTTCATTCTATAAAAAGCTGATGCTCTGTTTGTGGGTAATACTGGATTGTATGGATCAGAATGCATCCCTCTAGTGTAGCATTTTATAGCTTCATCAAAGTTCCCTTGTTTAAAGTAGTTATTACCCTGTGAATACAAGAAAGTCTTACTGGCAAATTACTGTACATTGATAGGCACATTACTAATTTTTGGTGGGAAAAAAAAAAATATCAAAGCTTGTATTTTAGAATGCTCAAATGTTTTTGTTTAATATCTCTAAAGCACTGCTTTACTGCAAAACATTTATTCTATTATTTATTATTTTATTCCAAGTATCTTATACTAAATATTTCTCATGATTTATGCAATAAGAGGGTTTTGTTATATACTGTTTTTCAGTATCTGTAGGCCATTTCCAGGAACAAACACATACATAGCTGCCTAAATTGCCACAGAGAATTACTGAATTATTGTGGGGTGGGGGATAGTAACTAGATTGGGCATCTTCACTTTCCAAGGCAAATATATTCATTTCTGCCTTCTTTGGGACACAACTTTCATCTTGTGTGCCCTCAACTGCTTCACTGCAGTCAAGATAATAATGGTCAAAGACATTTCAATTCCTCAGTGTAGACTGCAGATTATACCTCAGGTAATTTCTACAGCAGCAGGGAAAGGGCAGATGTCACCCATGCAGAGAAAGAAACCCCTAAGAAACTCTACTACAGAGAAGTATGGACTGACAGATGGTGTTAAGTGATTGCTTGTAAATGAAGTTTCTCAGAACTACAGCAGCTGTCACACAACTAGCTTTGCCTATCTACATGACAACAAAGGATGAGATAGGTCTTGCTGTATTCTACTTGCAATCTAAGGTAAAACTGAACTTGCTATTATCAAGGCAGGAAAGACACAAGTCTGCCCATCATTCCCAGATGTAGTGGCCTTGCAAAGGAACTAATCTTAAATTCTTCGTGATTTAGTCTGTGGCATTCAGACTTCATGTTGAGATAAACAACAGTTTGATCCCCATGGCAATTTTATACAGCAATCCAACTTCTCAAAGCAAAAACCCACTAATACATTAATCAACATCAATGCACATTAAGCAGACTCTGACAAGGTTTGCTGCAACTGGTGATGGGAAGAAAGAGAAACGCAGTGAAAATTTTGCATGTTGTAATAATGGGCAGGAAAACAGAGAGAGAACATTCCTAACAGGCAATTCTTCCACCAGAAGTGTAGTTTCAGTCCATAATCTTTTAAAAGAAACTACAAAAGCTCCTGTATCTAACTTGCTACTTTGTAAATCACAGAATAACTTAGTTTGCAAAAGACCTTTAAGATTATAAAGTCCAACCATTAACCTAACACTGCCAAGTCCACCACTAAAACATGTCCCTAAGCACCACTTATCACATCTACACATCTTCTAAATACCTCCAGGGATGGTGACTCCACCACTTCCCTGGACAGCCTGTTCCAACGCTTGACAACCATTTTGGTGAAGAAGTTTTTCCTAAAATCCAATCTAAACCTCCCTGGCACAACTTGAGGCCACCCTATTGCTTGTTACTAGGGAGAAGAGACTGACACCCACCTCATTACAGCCTCCCCTGAACCTCCTTTTGTCCAGGCTAAACAATCCCAGTTCCCTCAGCTGCTCCACACAAGACTTTGCTCTAGACCTTTCACCAGCTTTGTTGCCCTTCTTTGGACACACTCCAGCACCTCAATGTCTTTCTTGAAGTGAGGGGCTCAAAACTGAACACAGTACTCAAGTGCAGCCTCGCCAGTGTCGAGTACAGGGGTAAGATCACTTCCCTGTCCCTGCTGGCCATGCTATTTCTGATACAAGCCAGGATGCTCCTGGCCTTTTTGGCCACCTGGGCACACTGCTGGCTCATATTGAGCCAACTGTCAATGAACAACCCCATGTCCTTTTCCATTGGGCAGCTTTCAGCCACTCTTCCTCAAGCCTGTAGTGTTGCATTGGGCTGTTGTGTCCCAAGTGCAGGATGCAGCACTTGGCTTTGTTGAACCTCATAAAACTGGCCTCAGCCCATTGATCCAGCCTGTAAAGATCCCTCTGTAAGAGCCTTTCTACCCTCAAACAGATCAACACCCCTGCCCAACTTGGTGTCATCTGCAAACTTACTGAGGGTGAACTCCATTCCCTCATCCAGATCACTGATAAAGATATGAAACAGAACTGGCTCTGAAACTGAGTATAACAAACAATTACAATGCTATAACCTTTTCCTTCTCTGCAAGAGCTTTTTCTGCATCTATACGGATTCCATCTTCCTCAGAGTCTGATTCTGGAGATATAGAATCATGAGTACTATCTTCTTTATCAAGTTCTTCAAGTATTTTATCCTGAAATCAGATAAAAAGTATTATCTTCGTTATGATTTAACAATACAAAATAAATCGAGCAAGACTTTAAGAGAACTAGCAGTGCATTCTGAAAAATCTCTGCTTAAGTCCTCTTTACCGAGGAGTATTCCACACTTCAAAAGTAAAAGATCTATTCTCTAATGCTGCCAGCTGTGTTTAGTGCTTTAGTTAACTCTATTACAGTTATGACTTTTTAATAGATCTATCATTAAACCATTTTTTCCCCTTAAAGTCAAATTCAGTCTGCTGAATGAGAGCAGAGTCACTAGAAAACTAGTATTTCTCAATAGTCCAAATTTTAAACACTACCTTTTTTTTTGGAAGAGAGCTACTTTCTATGTTCATATAGTACCCAGCACAGCAATATACAGACGTGTGGACTGGACTCAACACTGTAAGAAAATTTAATTTAAGACCAAATCAACTGGGGACAAGACTCAATTAATAATCAAATATTCTGACTCACCACATCAAGTTTTCCCCATGCTTCATAATCATAAGACTTGATCTTGTTTTTCTTGTTTTCCTCGGTGGTTATCTTTGAAGGGACTTTATTTTTGCTTTTCTTCTTTTTCTTAAAAGTCTTGTTTCGAATTGGTGGCAAATTCTAAATTGAAATAAGTAATAGATTATAAAACATATGTGTAAAAGTCACTTGTATTGAAGTATCTATAGCACCTATATTTAGATACAGTATCTGTATCACTGGCTAGTTTTATATTAGAAATCCATCCAGCAAGCTGTTCTCAGGAACTCTACAAAACTACTAAGGACAGCAAGTATAAATCTTTCAGTAATAACAAATTTATGTCATACATGTAATATTTGCTAAGTTTTAGAATACAACTCACTGCAGAGTGTCAAAGTATCCCACCAATACATTAAACCTCATCAATAAATAAGTGATATTGATGTTGCAAACAGAAATATTCTCCTAGCTCTACCTGGAAGTGATTAAAAATTTACTGGCCCATCACGTCCAGAGGCTACTGCCCCACAGCTGTTGCTGGAACAGTTTACAGAGGAATCTTTGGTCTGCTTCACATGAGGAACGAGTCAGCTGGGTTAGCTTGTACCTTCTATCCAGATATTTTAAGTCAATATGTGCACTTTTGCTGAAGCCAAAAGTAATTACTATAAACTATCACATTATGGATCACTGAGTTAATACACACTGGACTTGTGATTTTTACCTCTTCTGGGACACCACTCTGTTTCCTTAGTTCAGAATCCACTTCTTTAATATCTTTTTCCCAGCTCTCCAATTCTCTCATAAAATCCTGCAGCTCTTCAGCATTTTGCTTCATTTGCAGCTGTAGTTCCAGTGCTTTATTTGGTGCGCTCATTGTAGTCTGCCAAATTTCAAGGAAAAAGCTTTCTAAAGATAACTTGAAAGTATGTACTGAAGGAAGCTAGCTACTTCAAAATGAAGAAGTCTAACTTACATGCAAGACAGGCTTCCTAGTAGCGTAATAGGAACGTTAAATAGTAAGAGGCTAAGAAACACAATTTAAATGTCTTTGAAAAAACTACAAGAAGCCATGTTATTTAAATAAAACAGTATATCAGAACAAACAGTAAGTCAAAGGGCGCAACAAGTCAATGAAAACCCTGAAAGTGGTAACAAGGTGATCACAGCCTAAAGCAATTTCTGTAGTGTTTCCCAGACAACAGAATGAAGAAAAATGTAACATGTTAGCATTTAATTTTAACTAAATAAAAACAATTAAGATATACATGCTGCCTTGTATCTGAACAGAAACAATACATCTAACAAACCAACTCCCAAAAGCACTTTTTGCTCCTATGAGTAAGTATGCTTAAATATGTAATTTTTAGCTCAGGAATGAGTAAACCCATGAGGTGTTTTATTATGAAGTCTACTGAATTACAAGTCCAGAATATTCTTTGAAGGTGCTTTTTGCACACAACTATAGCCCTCTAAGTCCCTAATATACTGTTTAATAATTATTATTAATAAATAATAAAATATAATTACTAATACTGAATAGCCTTCATAAGTTTTGCTCTCAATTTTAGTGTCTTAAGTGAAAGGCATTTTCTCATCACAGAAATACCAAGTCAGAAGTAAAAAGTAACTTTAAAAAAATTCTTGGCTACAATTCAGAAAAAATCCCACATTTGTGAACAAATGTTTAAAGAATGAAGCAAATATATTTTGAAAACAATCATGATTAAGTAATTAATGATGAACCAAATACAAACTTAGACAAAGCAAGCTATGAATGGTCAGTAACTATAACCTCCTGACTGCAAGAGCTTCATGATCAGTTACAACCCTCACATAAGGATAAGCTATTTAGAAATCGTACACACAAAATTTTTAAGGGAGAAAAAGGATTAGATTTTTTAATTTATTTTTAACATCCATTAAGACAATGACCTAACAGCATAGAAACATAAAGATTTATGGGCCAAACAAAGCTAATGACTTCTGCAATACAACGTGCTGTCCATGATTACAGACAAGAATCTCCTAAAGATGGAAAAAACACACTGCATGTGAAGTAATGCTACCAAAGCAGAAGGGGTTTTTTCATCCTCAGGATTAAACAGCTGTGTAAGATGCCCTGATGCACCAGTTGTACTTCTCCTGAGTTACTTCCTATACAAAAGTAGTAACATGCTTACACTTAGCAACATATTTTTCTAAAAGGCTTCTAAATAGTTGGTCAATTTGAAACAAAAAGAAACTTCAGGCAATGTCAAAAAAAAAAAAATCATACTTTTCCTCATACTTCCAATTTAGGTGTTATTATAATTTTTTCCACTTACAACTGTTGCCCCATACTGAACTGTCTCTGCAATATTCAGTGAGTTAATTTTATGAAACCTGGGCATTAGCACACCAAATATTCCATACAGCCTAGTACACCCTGGCCAATGGTACCTAGAACAAGATTCTTCAAAAGATACAAGAAACTAGACCGTAATCTCTTCAACTTTTCTTTTTTGCTATCACTAACTAAATAATACTCTTCTACATGTGAAAATCTAACGCTAAATCTAGCTGTTTGCTTTCTGCCTTTTTAAAGGGTCTTGCACAAACGTGTAACGTAAGCCTGCTCCTGTTACCCACCAGGCTAACACTGCTTGCCACTTAGTAACGACCTTAATCCACGCGTTGACGGCAGGCTCCTTCGCAGTACTGCTTTTAAACCCTTTAAGGCAGTTTTATTTGAGCCTCAAGGCCAAGGCTTCCTTTGTCCTGCCCAACACCCGAGGGCTGCCTTGCCCCAGCGACTCCACAGGGGAGCAGCCGCATTGCCCAGGGGCCTGGCCGAACGCCAGCGGAGCAGGCGAGCACGCAAC
>NW_020799092.1:48431852-48588700 GCF_003259725.1 Athene cunicularia | reverse complement strand
TTTTTTTTTTTTTTTTTTTTTTTTTTTTTTTTTTTTTTTTTTTTTTTTTTTTTGTCAGATGATCCATCTCCACTTTTTTTCTCTTGCAAATTTGAAGAGGGTTCATCGATTTCTGGTTCATTTGTGTCCTTTTCACCATGTAATGATGGCTGTGAATGTTACTGAAAACAATGGTCACTACAGGCCACTCTGTGTATGTTTACTACTAATAAGATAATGTCAGAAACAACTTGATTCCTGAATAGCCTTGTCTCTTGTTTCTGTATCCCTTTATATAGCCCAAGGTGTAACAGATGCAGTGCAAACAGATGCATTGCATTAGGGTTAAACACTGCAAAGTATGAGTTTACCTGTGTAGTGCTTTTTTTTTTCTTGTCTTTGTATTTTGATTATAGATGACTTTCAAAATTTTTATCTAGAAAAATTGATTGCAGCAATGTTTTTCTAGATCCATATGCTCAACTTCTTCTTGAGGCTATGAAGCAGTCTGGTTGGTATGTAAACTAATTCATCTTGTTCTGTGTAGTAACATCACCGTTATATGGAGATACTGGTCTTTTTCAAATTCTTCCCTGTAACTTTGCTTGTTTGGGCCTTGCAGCACTGTCTTCAATGACCGGCACTTTGCTTGTGAAAACTGTGATGGCTGTGTCAGTGGAGGTTTTGATTCTGCCACATCTCAGGTAGGCACTAGACATTGTCCTCTTTGAAAGGACTACAATTTTTTTTAGTGCTTTGTTACTAGGATTAAAACGACTAATGTTGATACCCAAGTTAGTGATGAAAACAAGATAAATGAAAGATGTTCCATGGTATTGGAGCTCATACAGTGCAGAATGATGAGGTTGTTAATGTTGAAAAGCACTGATGTGAAGAGTCTAAACAGTGTAGGTGATGTGTGCTGGGTCTCTAACAAGTAAGGGAGATGCTGAAACTTGGTGAAAACACTATCTCTATCTTTTCTTCTACAGATTGTTCTGTGTCAGAACAACATTCGCCAACAATCCCATATGAACCGGGTGGTCACACATGAATTGATTCATGCATTTGATCACTGCCGTGCACATGTTGACTGGTTTAAAAATGTCAAACACTTAGCATGTTCAGAGGTAAGTTAAAATGCTTCTGAAGTTGTCATCACATTAATTACTGCTGGTTATTAGGGATGCTTCATGTTTAAATAGGCATGCTGTTACACAGACTTCATTTGGTTGAATCTTGTTAATACATTTTGTCTTTTCTGTCAGATCAACCAAAACAGTTTCACTCAGACAATAAATACTTAGTTTTCACAAATTTTCATAAGTCAGTGTCATACTGAGTAGAATGCGATCACTGTGAGTGTTACTATAACAAGAAGTGGTTATTAACAAATTAGAGTAGTTAGAGATGAAAATGCATTCACACATTAATCAAATGCTTAAAGAGTTCTTCTCCCTTGCAGATCTCTGTATGTTGGTTAGTTGTCACAGTAGTATGGTAACCTTCTTTTTGTTCAGATTTTTTCGGTTAAGAGCAAACTTGCCTTTTCCTATAACATTTTTTTATTAATTATTGTATTGCTAATAATACATTTTAGTTATGACTCTGTGACTATTTCAAAGGATGTAGGAATTTGATGCTTGAAAGGCCGTAAAAATTGATGCATTAGGAGGTAAAATTAAACTGAGCACAGGGTAGTAAGGGTTCATCTTGTGTACACGACTTGTGTGTATTCACATGCATTTAGTTGATTTCTGATGTTATCTGTATGATTTGATGACACAAAAAGCTTACCAATATGATTAATATTATAAAAGTACATTCTTGTGACTGTGTGAGTTGGGTGGCTTTTTAACTTTTTTAAAAAATACATAAAGTGATGCAAAAATGTTATAGTGACTTTATTTTAGGTTTTGTTAGTTTGTTTGAATTTTTTAAATAAGAACATATTTGATTCCAGACTTAAGATGAGCACAAGTTTCACCTAAAAAGAGTATGTGAGAGAAACAAAAGGGTGAGTTTGGTACAGAACAAATCAGATTTCATAAAAATTAATTTTAATTCATTAATTGAGTTCATATTTGCTGCGGAAGAGAGTCGCAGTCTCTAATCTCCAAGTGCAGCACTGATGAGTGGCATTCCTCAGGGGTTGGTGTTGGGACCAGTGCTGTTTAACATCTCTGTTGGAGAGACAGACAGTGGTATTGAGTGCACCCTTAGCAAGTTTGCCAACGACATCAAGCTGTGTGGTGCAGTCAACACACTGGAGGGAAGGGATGCCATCCAGAGGGACCTGGACAGGCTTGAGAATTGGGCCTGTGCAGGCCTCATGTAGTTCAGCAAGGCCAAGTGCAAGGGCCTGTACATGGGTTGAGGCAACACAAATGGAGTCAGAGAGATGACTGGATTGAGAGCAGCCCTGTGGAGAATGGCCTGGGGATATTAGTGGGTGGAAAACTGACTATGAGCCAGCAATGTGTGCATTGTCGCAGCCCAGAAAGCCAAACATACCCTGCACTGCATCAAGAAAACTAGCCAGCAGCTCAAGGGAGGTGATTCTCTCCCTCTACTCCACTCTTGTGAGACCCCACCTGGAGTATTGTGTCCAGCTCTGGGGCCCCCAACATAAGAAGGACACGGACCTGCTTGAGTGGGTCCAGAGGAGGCCATGAAGATGATCAGGGGGCTGGAGCAGCTCCCTTATGAGGACAGGCTGAGAGACTTGGGGTTGTTCAGCCTAGAGAAGAGAAGACTCCAGGAAGACATTATAGCAGTCTTCCAGTACTTAAAGGAGGCCTACAGGAAAGATGGGGAGGGGTTCTTTATCAGGGAGTGTAGTGAAGGGGTGAGGGGTAACAGTTTTAAACTGAAAGAGGGTAGATTTAGATTAGAGATAAGGAAGAAATTCTTTATTGTGAGTGTGGTGAGACACTGGAGCAGGTTGCCCAGAGAAGTTGTGGCTGCCCCCTCCCTGGCACTGTTCAAGGCCAGGTTGGACGGGGCTTTAAGCAACCTGGTCTAGTGGAAGGTGTCCCTGCCCATGGCAGGGGCGTTGGAACTAAGGTCCCTTCCAATCCAAACGATTCTATGATTATCTTTATCTTATTAGAGATAAAATTTTATGAAGTAACTTCATGTGGCATCAGTAAATCCATTCTGTATAACTGTGGGGGGCTGACTTTGACTGGCCGCCAGGCCCTCATCAAGCCATTCTCCAACTCCCCTTCTTCAGTAGGACAGGGGAGAAAAATAACATTAAAAAGCTCATGAATAAAAGATAAGGACATTGGATGTCACTCACCAGTTACCATCATGGGTAAGAAACAATCAACTTGGGGAAAATTTATTTAACTTATTGCCAATTAATGATAGAGTAGGATACTGAGAAATAAAACTGAAATACCTTCCACCTGCCTCCCCATCTTTCCAGGTTTAACTTCTTCATTCCTGACTCTTCTGTTTCCTTCTCCCCCGTGTGTCACAGGGGAATGGGGGCTGTGGTCAGTTCATAACAATTCTCTCTGCTGCTCCTTCTTCCTGATGCTGTTGCCCTGCTCCAGCATGGGGTCCTTCCCACGGAATCACAGAATCATCTAGGTTGGGAAAGACCTTGAAGAACATCTAGTCCGACCATTAATTTAACACTGACTATTCTCAACTACACCATATACCTAAGCACTATGTCAACCCAGCTCTTCAACACCTCCAGGGGACCACCACTGCCCTGGGCAGCCCATCCCAATGCCTAAAATCCCATTCTGTAAAGAAATACTTCCTAATACCTAGTATAAACCTTCCCTGGCACAACTTGAGGCCATTACCTCTTGTCCTATAGCTTGTTACTTGGTTAAAGAGACTCATCCCCAGCTCTCTGCACCCTCCTTTCAGGGAGCTGTAGAGGGCGATGAGGTCTCCCCTCAGCCTCCTCTTCTTCAGACTAAACACCCCCAGTTCCCTCAGCCGCTCCCCGTACGACCTGTGCTCCAGACCCTGCACCAGCTTCGTTGCCCTTCTCTGGACACGCTCGAGTCATTCAATGTCCTTTTTGTAGTGAGGGGCCCAAAACTGAACACAGGAATCGAGGGGCGGCCTCACCAGTGCCGAGGACAGGGGTCAGATCCCTTCCCTGTCCCTGCTGGCCACGCTATTGCTGACACAAGCCAGGATGCCATTGGCCTTCTTGGCCCCCTGGGCACACTGCTGGCTCCTGTTCAGCCGGCTATCAATCAACACCCCAGTTCCCTCTCTGACTGGCAGCTCTCCAGCCACTCCTCCCCAAGCCTGTAGCGCTGCTGGGGGTTGTTGTGGCCCAAGGGCAGCCCCCGGCATTTGGCCTTATGGAAACTCCCCCAGTTGGCCTCAGCCCATGGCTCCAGCCTGTCCAGGTCTCTCTGCAGAGCCTCCCTCCCCTCGAGCAGATCAACACTCCCACCCAACTGGGTGTCCTCTGCAAACTGACTGAGGGTGCACTCGATCCCCTCATCTAGATCATCAGTAAAGATGTTAAACAGGAGTGGCCCCAAAACCGAGCCCTGGGGGACACCACTCATGACTAGCCAGGACTGGATTTAGCTCCGTTCACCACAACTCTCTGGGCCCGGCCATCCAGACAGTTTTTTACCCAACAAAGCGTGTGCCCATCCAAGCCATGAGCAGGCAGTTTCTCCAGGAGAATGCTGTGGAAACGGTGTCAAAGGCCTTGCTAAATTCAAGGTAGACAACATCTACAGCCTTTCCCTCATCCAATAAGCAGGTCACCCTGTTGTAGAAGGAGATGGGGTTTATCAAGCAGAACCTGCCTTTCATAAAGCCATGCTGACTGAGCCTTATCATCTGGTTCTCCCATATGTGTTGTGTGATGGTAGTCAGGATGAGCTGCTACATCAGCTTCCCGGGCACTGAAGTCCAGCTGACAAGCCTGTAATTTCCTGGGCCATCTTTCCAGCCCTTCTTATATATGGGTGTCACATTGGCCAATTTCCAGTCTGTCGGAACCTTCCTGGTCATCCAGGACTGCTGGTAAGTGATGGAAAGCGGCTTGACGAGCACCCCAGCCAGCTCCTTCAGCACCCTCGGGTGTATCCCATCTGGTCCCATAGACTTGTGTATGTCTGTGTGATGCAGTAGGTTACTGACTGTCTCCTCCTGGGCTTGTTCTCCCAGTCTCTGTCTTCTGGATAAGGAGGCTGGATTCCTTCAGTACAACTGGTCTTGTTATTAAAGACTGAGGCAAAGAAGTAATTAAGCACCTCAGCCTTTTTCTCATCACTCATTACCATGTTTCCTCCTGCGTCTAGTAGGGGATGGAGGCTCTCCCTGGTCTGCATAGCCTCACAGCATCTTTGTAATCATTGTGAGTGGCTAGGCCCTTCTTCCAAAGGCTGTAAACTCTCCTTTACTCCCTGAGTTCAAGCCAAAGCTCCCTGTTCAGCCAGGGTGGTCTTCTCTGCCACTGGCTTCTCTTACAGCACCTGGGGACCACCTGCTCCTGTGCCATTAAGACTTCTTTCTTAAAGAGTGTCCAGCCTTCCTGGACCCACATACCCTTCAGGACTGTCTCCCAAGGGATCCTGTCAAGCAGGTGACTAAACAAGTGAAAGTCAGCCCTTTGGAAGTCCAGTATGGCAGTTCTGCTGCCCCCTCTCCTGGCCTCTCTAAGAACACAGAACTCTATTATTTCTTGATTACTGTGCCCTAGTTGGCCTACAACCAGTACGTCATCCACCAGTCTTTCTATTCACAAAGAGGATGTCCAGCAGGGCACCTTCTGTGGTTGATTCACTCACCAGCTGCATCAGGAAGTTATCTCCCACACATTCCAGGAATCTCTGGGACTGGTCCCACTCTGCTGTGTTGTATCTCCAGCAGATGTCTGGGTAGTTAAAGTCTCCCACAAGAACAGGAGCAAGCAATTGTGAGATTTCTCCTAAGTGTCTATAGAATATTTCATCCACCTCTCTGTCCTGGTTGGGTGGCCTATAATAGACTCCCACGATGGCATCTGCCCTGTTGGCCTTCCCCCTGATTCTAACGCAAAGACACTCCACTATTGTCTCCACTACACTTGTACTCAGAGTAATCATAACAGTCTCTAACATACAGCACCACCCCACCTCCTCTCCTTCCTTGTCTATCCCTCCTAAAGAGCCACCACTTGGCACACTCCAGTCATGGGAGACATCCCACCATGTTTCTGAGATATCCACTACATCATAATTTTCCTGTTGCATCATGGCTTCAAGCTCCTCCTGTTTGTTACCCATGCTGTGTGCATTGGTATAGATGCACTTCAGAGGGACTGATGCCCCCAGCACTTTTTGCATTTAGAGGTGCTCAGTCCAGCCTGAGCTTTCACAGGTGTTACCACGGTTACTGATCCATCCATATGCCTTGCATCTTTGTTGTGCTGCATGTCTCCATCCCTTGCCTCCACTGAGATGGAAGGGTGCGGGTCATCGCTGGCACAACAGCGTAATCTACCCTGGGGCTTATTTCTGGGAGTTCCAATTTTGTCCCTTCCCCCCTTCAAATCTAGTTTAAAGCTCTCTCACAGCATACAGTCCTTCATAAACTGCTCCAACGTGGGTCTTTCCCATGGGCTGCTATTCTTCCAAGACCTGCTCCTGCTTAGGTCTTTTCCACAGCGTACAGTCCAGGAACAGACTGCTGCAGTGTCAGTCCCCCACAGGCCACAGTTCCTGCCAGAAAACCTGCTCCTGCGTGGGCTCTCCATGGGATGCAGCTTCCTTCAGGGCATGTCCTTCTGCTCTGGTGTGGGGTCCTTCTTGCACTGCAGTGTGGATATCTGCTCCCTGTGTTCCTTCATGGGTTGCAGAGAGACAACTTGTGTCACCATGGTCTTCTCCACAGGTGGCAGCGTGCTCTGGTACCTGGAGCTCACCCTCCCTCTCCTTTCTCACTGATCTTAGTGTTGATGGGGCTGTTTCTCTCACATTTTCTAATTCCTCTTTCTCACAGCTGCCATGTAGTATACTTTCTTAAATGTGTCATCACAGAGGTACCACCGGCACTGCTGATGAGCTTGTCTTTGACCAGCAGCGGTCTGATTTAGAGCCAACTGAAATTGCTTCTGTCCAGCATGGGGGCAGCCCTGTGTCTCATCTCACAGAAGCCATCCCAACAGGTCCCCCGCTACAAATATCTTGCCTCATAAACCGAATACACTAATTCAGAATTATTAAGTATCATCTACCTTTTTTTCTTGTCTAAGCATTTACACAGTGCAGAAGAAAGCATGTGAGCCTGAATCATAAAATTAGAGAACGTGCGTAAAACAAGATTGTGCTTGTGCTTGTGCTTGTTCCTGCTCTTGTTGAGATTATTCGCTTGCTTCGGGTCTTTTGATATTTTATTATATGGTCTTTACAGTTTGTATTGTCAAGTTTTTAATTCTTGCATTTCATATTTTCCATGCATTTATGCTCACTTTAATACTTAATTACAGGAAATATAATTTTAGTTTTATTTCCTAATTGAAGGGGTAGGGTGTGGAACAGTTGACAGACAAAAGAAATTACAATGCATGGGACAAGACAGTTAATGAGCCAAAACACACAGATTCATTTAAATGTGGCTTTTCCTAAAGCAGGTGGGTTACCCAGAAAAGCAGTATTGCAGCTATAGGAACTTTTGCTCATTCATTTAAGCTTTGGCAATATGTGAGACTTGGTCCCTGGAGAAATTTACAGCTTATATAGTAATACTTTGCAGTTCATTGATGCTGAGAGGGTGAATATAAAGGGTAATATGTACTTAATAAGTAGAAGTGGCCCTGGGAATAGTCTCTACCAACACACACCAGAAAGATATTGAAGAAAAAAAATGTAGTTACAGTTTTTATGATTTTACATGTACATGTGTTTCTCTGATTCTGTGGGTTTTTTTTCTCAACAGATTCGAGCTGCTAATCTCAGTGGAGACTGTACACTGATGAATGAAATAACCAGGTTTAAATTTGGATTAAAAGGACACCATCAGGTAAAGACTGTAGATGTTAAAGTCTACTGATTTGTTGTGATCCATCCTTACCTACGTGATCTCAGCCTTCTACACTTTCATAGCTGAAAACATCAGAGAAATAAGTAGATATCATGGACTTGCTGCTTTTTCTTAATTAACCTTTAATAACCTTTAATGCTTCCTGTTAAATTTTTTTTCCACCTTGTTATTTTTGTTGACATGAAATTCCTGTCTACTTAGTCATATTGTAGAGCATTACCAATGAAAATGTATGGTTAATAAGAACCAAACAAAAACCAGGGTTTGCAGGAAATGTAGTGAGAATACCTCACCCACTGTAATCAGGTAAGACTCTAAAAGGTCTTTGAAAACTAGAGAGAGGGGAATGACAGGGGTTTTAAATAACTATGTGTGTTGTCTTACAGGAATTAATTTTTGTTAATAGTAATGAAGACTACAGATTGAGTCCGAAGTAGTTGCTCATGTTAGAGTGGCATTTACCTTGTAGTTGGGGGTGTTTACATCTTTTTTTATCTTTTAAAAGACAAACTGTGTAAGCAAAAGTTGCCATAAAGGAGGCATCAGAATGAAGGCCAGTAGAGGGGTCATTCTTTAACATTTTATAGCATTCTTTAATGTTTTATAGCATTTCAGTTGGAAAACTACAAACTTATTTATGTCTGTTTGTTTCTGACATATTTTCTCTTGTTTCCAAGTCAAGTTATACAAATACTTGATACCTACAGCAGATCCCAAACTGTATTTTAATTCCTGTTCTAAGGAATGTCTTTTACTTATCTGACGGTTTATTTGCACATAGAAAACTAAAACACATAGTTAACACAAAAATGGACTTTAGTGCTTATTACAGGCTCTAAATTATTTGACTCTTCTGCGATACAGAATTATTCCGTATCTAGTAGGAGTTCATACTTGACAAAATCTGGAAAAAAATTATTTATACTAATAATGACAAATTTTTCTTTATCTTATTTCCACTTTAGACTTGTGTACGAGACAGAGCAATTCGTTCCATTTTGGCTGTTAGAAAAGTTAGCAAAGAAACGGCAGAGAAAGCTGTGGATGAAGTTTTTGATGCCTGCTTCAATGATCTGGAACCTTTTGGAAGAATCCCGCACAGTAAAACAGATGCAAAACGTGCTTATAAAGACTTTCAGAACAGAGATCGCTATAATGCTAATTTGTAAAGAGAAAAAAATGTAAGAAATTATATTAATATTTGATTGTTCTGTTACATCTGGAGTCACAGTCTATGCACGCAGTGCTGGTGGAAAGGGCAATTTTATTAAATGTATCAATTAATTTTGTAAACCTTTTCCAGGAGCCAAATTCCATGGAATTAAACAAAGTAAATGAACAAGACTAAAAAAACATGTTTCCTCAGCTGTTGTTCTGGCAGGATAATTTAGTACACCAAATGACTTGTCATGTAATGATCTGCACATTTCAATGCACATTTAATTCTGCTCAGTCAGACTAGGACTTGGTTTCTAAAAGTTTTGTTTTTACTGAATAAATATTTTTATAAAATCTTTACATTTCTACCATCCTTGATACACAGTCATAAGCGAAATGATTTCATCACTCTACTTTAAAAGATGGGTGCCTGAACTACAGCTCCTGGGTCTAGATTTAATAACTATGGCTAAACCCAGAATTTAATTAACTGCTACATTTGTTTTTGAGCACCTCCTGAAATTCTTGGAATTCCAGTTCATCTAATGTTAACTTTACAGGACATAAAACCCTTTGGCTTTTTAGGGATTTGGACGACAAATCTGCTTACTGGCTCAAACCTACAGGCTGGATAAGCATTGGTGAGAGTCTGTCCACTAGGTTGAGCTTTGCTCAAAATGTTGGTGTAGCTTATGGTCTTCTTCCTGTCCTTGTTAGGTGGGTAAGTCCATGTTAGGAATGCAGGAAGCTGCTATCTTTATCCTGCTTCTGAGAGAAACTCTCTCATTCCTCTGTTATTTCCAAATATAAGGTATTATAGTCACAGATGCAAGAGAACCACCTTAAAGGTGTGATTCAACAACAGGTACCGTTCACTGACCTAATGGAGATGTGGGTTCCCAGTCAAAGGCTTGTAGGCAAAACTGCTCTAACAGTTATTGTATTTCCCACTCAAGTGGGAAATTAAACTCCATAGAAGATGAAATGGCGCTGATTGTTACTGTTTTATACTGCAAAACAACAGGCTTTCAACTTCATACAATGTCAAGGTCTGAGTATGGGTGGTAGTGTCAGTTTTCCTGCGTAAAGTTGTTCACAACTGCAGCAACATAGAATTGCTGAGGTTGGAAAGGATCTCTGGAGACACTGCTGTTTCAATCACATGGCACAGAGCAGGGTCAACTAAAGCATGTTGCTGAAGAGTATGTCTAGATGGATTTTGAGTATCTCCAAGGATGGAGACTCTACCACCTCTCAGGTTAACCTGTCCCAGTGTTTGATCACTGTTGCAGATTTGATTGGGTTTTTCCCTCAAGTGTAAATAGGGTTTCCTGTATGTACAGACATTTTATTGGTTCTCTGTTTACTGTAAAATGCAAAAGCAGTCCTGGGAGATCTGGACACCCAGGTTCTGCAGCTCAGGTTCTCAGTCACCCAACTCCCAAAACAATGTCCCGATCACAGGACCACAGTTTCCTTTTCCTGCTCTCGCTTTCCTTGGCTCTGTGTTTTGCTATCTTCAGTTCTCTTTCTCAACAAGGTTTGGAAAGAAAGCAAGAAAAACTGGATGAGAGTGGAAGTGATGACTTCATAAATATATTGGGAGAGGTAATTTAAGACATGATACAATGTTGAACAGTTATAAAATGGTCATAGTTAATTTAAATAGGAGATTAGAAGGTGGTATATAAACATCCGAAGAGTAAATGAGATAGAAAACGAGGAATATGCATTGTTTATACTGAGGATGTAAAGTTTAGGGAAAGGTTGTTCCCAGAATGAGCAATGTTAAGTCCTTTAGTATTCCAAAAGTGAAGTGAAATTAGATTGTTGTGTGTTCATGTTTATCTGCATTTTATTTCTGTTGTAGTAATACTGTATTTCAGGATTTTTCCTGGTCATTGGCAAAGTTTGTAAAGGAAAGGGCTATTCTGCCCCTTTTACCCTCTCTACCCCCAAAGATCTCTAACTTCAGTTTCCAGTTAGGAAGCAGCACTGAGGAGGCTGCAGTGATAACTTGAATAAGGTTGAGTTAGGACGAGCTGATGGATTTGAAATCTTATATAATTCTACCTTGGTGTGTTTTACTCACATGCTCAAGGTTAATTACCATATTTGGGATCAGAAAGGGAATTTTCCTTGTTTAATTTGATGGGGATGGCTGGTATTTCTGTTGAGCCCCTGGACACTTTTTTGGACTGTTCAGGCACTAGTGCACAGCTTTACGACATTCTGTAATTTCCTCCTGAGAAGAATTCAGTCATGTAATTAGTCTCCAGCCCAATGGGCCTGCTCCTAAGGTGTCACTCAAGAACAAGCTGCATGAAGAAGGCCATAGCAAAGACAGTCACTTCCCCTGTCCCCTGAGCTGAACCAGCAGTGTGTCACCATTTCCTGAACAGCAGCAAACACTTTGGAAAGATTCAAATGTAAGCACTGTACTCACAAAGGACAAAGCAACACATCCAAACAGTGCCTGAGAGATCTGATCAAGCCTGACTTGTCCGAGTTGTTTAGTTCATGTTGGGCTACAGGTGGGTTGCATTTATTCCCAGGGGTAGCATAATTCATACCCAAAGGTACCATTTCTTCTGGGGCTAAGCATTAATGCAGATCCCTCAGAAAGTCATCCTAGTTGTCCAGGAGGAAGTAACATCTTAGCCAAGGTTCCCCAAACCTGTGCTTTCAACAGTTTAGCAGAATTTCAAATGGAGATTTCATAATCTTATTTTCTTGCGGTAATTCCATCAGTGACTGACATAATCACATGGCTCAATATCCAAACAGAAAAAAAATGGATATAATACCCTACATACCTGTGGAGAAAATTACACGTTGAATTGTGAGTTTTCCATCTTTGATGTAATCTACGTAGACCTTCTGGGTTTTTTAAAATTCTCTGAGGATCAGAGATGCCTTAGAACAGCATAATTGTGTGTGTTAATATTCCCTTAACCTTTACTGCTTCTCAGATTCCCATTTTAGTCAGTTCTGATGTTTGATGCTGAGCTTTTTATGCTACTTCTCACACATATTCTGGCAGATAATTCCTTACCTTCATTATACCTTATTAACTGAAATTCTACTGACTTGCGGAGAAATCACTCTATAACTGTGGAGTTATAAAGTAGGTATGTTTTATTCAGTGCTGGACGCATGGGGAATCGCTCCACCACAAACATGCGCATCGTTTGCAGCTCCCCTCCGGTTTATATGTTACAAAATAGTGCATATTCATAAAACACCTATACATATACATAGTCTACCCCCGCCTCCCCTCGCTTCTCATGGTAATCAGGTCTTCTCCCCTTGTGTCTGCACAGTGAGCTCTTCAAGCTCCAGGCAGAGGTCACAACTTCCTGGGGAGGGGTCGTAAAGATGAAGTACCTCTTCTTCCTCGCTGATGAACTTTTCACCCTGTCGCTCTGCACAGCCTCAGTTGTTCTCTGGCTTCTGTTGATTGCCAGGCCAGTTTGCGCTGGTGTTTGGGATAGTCTGTTACTGATACCCACAACTTCAAGGACCAGAGGAGACTTCTCTTTGGGCTAGGAGATAGTTGCCTAGCAACATTATCAGCACCTGGTATGTCTTTTCGAACAGTCCCATACGCCTCCCTTTGTTTTTGCGCAGGCCTTGCACCATCAATCTAAGATTGTTTAGATTCCCTGTCTCATTCCCCTCTTTTCTTCTTACTTAGTAAATTCTTTTACTACTTATTTATCTACTTCTTAATCTATTTCCCTTGCCCTATAATATGTTAGTACTGTCCTACAAATTAGTTAGTTTATTTCTTAAAGCTCGGATTGTGATATAAAGCGTCATACATAGCTTACAAGCGTTTTATAAGTCTCCAGATCCATACATATATAGCTACAGTAAGGATCAACAAAATTGCTACAGATATTAATAAAACAACCACAGGGTGAAGGGATGTGTTTAAGATTCCAGTAGTTGTAGGCAACCATCTGAGGAGCGTATCCCACCAATTATGTTTCCCTTTGTGCTCAACCGTCTTTAAGATTTTTTTTATCCTTTCCCCATCATGAAAGGTTGTGAGTAAAGTTTCTTGCCCTTTCTCCTTGACTTTTTTTAACAGGTCAAAGGCTCATATAGCCTCCTTATTCCATTGGAGATTTTTCTGTTGAGTGGCAGTCAGTGCATATAAAGGTTTAACAAGCAATCCATAATTATAAATCCATAGTCTGCACCACCCAGTCATTCCCAGGAACGTTTGCAGTTCTTTCACTGTCTGTGGCCTCGGAGTCTGGCAGATCGCCTCCTTCCGAGCTTGTCCTGAAGTTCTTTTTCCAGCACTGATTTCATAGCCCAGATAAATCACTTCATGTTGCATTACCTGGGCCTTTTTCTTGGATACTCGGTAGCCCTGAAGTCCCCAAAAATTTAAAAGGCTTACCGTCCAAGCCATACAGGTCTCTTTCGTCTTGGTGGCAATCAGGATGTCGTCTACATATTGCAACAGCCTTCCCGCTTCGGGTGGGGTTGAGGCTTCTCACAGTTTGCGGTCTTTTGCTAGCTGGTTACCGAATATAGTGGGGCTATTCTTAAATCCTTGTGGCAGCACTGTCCAGGTTAACTGGGTCTTCTGTCCGCTCCTAGGATTTTCCCATTCAAATGCAAATATTTTCTGACTGGCTTCGAGGAGAGGGAGGCAAAAGAAAGCATCCTTGATGTCTAAAACAGTAAACCAGATTAGCTAAGGAGTTAATTTTGTCAATAAAGTGTATGGGTTTCCCACCACTGGGTGGAGATCTTCAGTTATTTTATTTATTGCTCTCAAATCCTGAACTCTCCTATATGACCCGTTGGGTTTCTGAACAGGTAATATGGGGGTGTTAAAATTAGATTTGAACTCTTTTAATAGCCCTATTTGCAAAAAAATTTTCTATAACTGGCTGAATCCCTTCCCGGTCCTCCTTTTTTAAAGGGTATTGTTTAATTATTACCGGTTGTTGTCCTTCTTTGAGGTTTACCTCTATGGGCAGAGCGTTCTTCGCCCTTCCAGGTGTGTCAGTGGCCCACACCCCGGGATACACTTGATTGACAATTTCCTTGCTAATTTCTCCTTCTATGGGAATACTGGTTAGAGACAAGCTCATGAGTTGTATGAGTTCTTGGTCATTTACCTCCAGAATAATCTCTTTCTTGTTAAATGTAATAGTTGCTCCCAATTGTTCTAGTATATCCCTCCCCAGGAGCGCTTTTGGAGAGTTAGGCATATACAGAAATTCGTGTATACCTAACTGCTTTCCCAACTTATATTTCAAAGGTTTGCAAAAGTACATCTTTTCACTTTGGCCAGTAGCTCCCACCACCATAACATAATCCTCTTCTTCTAGGGGTATTAGGTCCATATTTAAAACTGAATATGTTGCTACGGTATCCACCAAAAATTCCACTTCCTTTTGTTCCTTCCCTAGCTTTATTTTAACCAGTGGATTCGCTAGGGTAGATTTCCCAGGTCCTCGTCACTGCTTTTCTAAGTTAGTTAGCATCTGCTGCCTTTGGCGGTTTCCTCTTTTTCCTTTGTTTCTCCACCCCCTTGGACATTCATTTTTCCAATGTCCAAACTCCTTGCACATGGCGCATTGGTTTCTTTTGAGCGGGGCTTGTTCCATTCTCCTTTGTTTCCCTCCTTTTATTACTGCCAGAATTTTCTTGTGCCATTTCTTGTAGTCCTCTTTCCTATTCCGAAATACCTTCCATGCTTCTAATAGTGTCTCTAAGTTTCTTCCTTCTGGAAGAGGTAATTTCTGAAGTTTCCTCCTAATATCTCCTGTGGCTTGCCCTAGAAACAGAGAGACTAAATGCTGTATCCCTGCCTCTGAGCTCGGGTCTAGAGGAATACTGCAGCACATTGTATCCCTCAGCCAATCCAGGAACTCTGATGGGGACTCGGATGGACCTTGTTTGATTTCATAAAGTGCTGACCAAGTTATGGTCTTAGGAATAGCCCTTTCCATTCCTCTTGCAATCCACTCACGATATGCCTGTAATCTTTCTACGTGTGCAGACCGGTTAGGGTCCCATTTCGGATTGTCATGTGGGGGAAGGAACTCTTTATAGTCTCCCCCAGCAGCCCTATAATTGTCCTCTGCCAAATTTTGTGCTGTTTTTAAAACCAGCTGTTTTTCAGTCTCAGTTAAGTGATCTAATAATAGCTGCATATCTTCCCAGTCCAGGTTATGCTGCCTTATTATAAAGTGGAAATGTCTAGTTACACTTTCCGGGTCATTCCGGTAGTTTTTAGCTTTCCTTTCCCATGTTTCTAAGTCAGAGGTGGAAAACAGCACTTTTACCAGCATCATACCACCGTGGGGTCCCACCGCCTCTCTGAGAGGTGCTTGAAGGACCTTTGAGGGAGCTTGGCCCCGTGTTTGGGAAGATACTGGGCTATCAAGAGGAAGAGGTTTTTCTTTCGGGTCCTCATCCTGTTCCTGGACCCGAGAAGGGGGAGGTCTAAATAAATCCTCCGAACTTAGTCCATTAGCCCTCTGAGTTTTATTTGTTCTTGTGCACCTTTTGCCCAATGCTGCATGATGAACAGCACCTTTTTAGCCTTCCTTTCATTTCTCCCTTATAATCTTTTTCCAGGGCAAGCTCTAAAGGGTCTTGCGGAGGGACTAATCCGGAGTCCCTTTGCCATTCTGGGTAGTTTTGGAGGATAAAAAACATGTCTGCGTAAGACACCTCATCCGACTTCCCTTCCCCCCCTAAAAATAACATTAATTGTAACAGCGTATGATAGTCTAAAGTTCCATTTAGTGGCCATTTAGCCTCCTCTTCTAGTTTGTAAAGTGGTCACCACTGGTTACAATATTTAGTCAAGATTTTCTTGCTTTCCGTGCTTCCCCTCCCCGCTATGTCTTTCCAGTGCGTGAGTATGCAATCCAATGGGCTTTTCTTTACGATTCTTCCCTGCTTATTCCCCATAATTGTTCCTGATACTCTGCACACCTCGATCTCCTCGTATCAGACACACAATACCACTTTATATGAACAACACACTCTGCTAATACCCAGGCTTGATGAAAATTACCAAAGGTAGGAGCATAGGAGCACAGAGAAAGCAGGGGATTCTCCCACGAACCCAATCTGGTACTACCAGTTGCCCAGAAGGAGCTGTGTACAATCCTTCTAGCAGGTATAAATCATTTCCCTGTGCCGACCATTCATTCCTTCTACACAA
Organism: Athene cunicularia; assembly: GCF_003259725.1. NCBI lineage: Eukaryota > Metazoa > Chordata > Aves > Strigiformes > Strigidae > Athene > Athene cunicularia. The sequence continues at coordinate 48,572,334 of NW_020799092.1, read as the reverse complement.
ATAATCCGACCAAATCTAACCCAAACCGACAGAGAAGGGATTCACTCTCCCGTCTCCGGTGCATACAATGTTTTCACAAGACATACAAGGACAATGTATTATTTAAACAGACATAAACTTCTCATTTGTCTTGCAGCAGCTGCCTCTCTCTCACACCCTGCAGGCACACAGGCACACAGACACACAGCAGCAGCTGGTCTCACTCACGCCATACAGGCACAGAGACACTTAAAGGTCCCACCACACTTTCCACTCATACCACAAAATATACCAAGTTTAAACAATCACCAAGTCCGTTTGTAACACATATCATAAACCGTTAACAATTTGCAGTCAGTTCAAAGCCAGTATATCCACAATTAGTGCACTATACAATGACCTGAAGCAAGATCCTGCAGGTGACGGTAATTACCAGTACCCTGACCAAAATGCAAACTGCCTCTTATATACCAGTCATCAGTAGTTTGCCCCAAAAGATCTTTCCCGTGGATTTCCAAAGCCGAAACCAAATGGGTATACCCCCTCCTCGGGACTGAACATCTTACATCTCTGTGCATCTTACCAGCAGCCCATTACCCTTATAAACACACCTCTGTCCGCAGATTAGATGGTCCTTGTCTTCTCCTGCAGTGGACAGCTGGGAGCGGAGTTCCTCCAAGAAGAGCTCAGGGTGCACCTAGCAAGTCCACCTGTCAGCAGTCGATGGCAGCCAAGCATAGTATCCCATCTGGGTCGCCAAGATGACTTGCAGAGAAATCACTCTATAACTGTGGAGTTATAAAGTAGGTATGTTTTATTCAGCGCTGGGCGCATGGGGGATCGCTCCACCACAAACATGTGCATCGTTTGCAGCTCCCATCCGGCTTATCGGTTACAAAATAGTGCATATTCATAGAATGCCTATACATATACATAGTCTACCCCCGCCTCCCCTCACTTCTCATGGTAATCAGGTCTCCTCCTCTTGCGTCTGCGCAATGAGCTCTTCAAGCTCCGGGCTGGGGTCGCAACTTCCTGGGGAGGGGTCGTAAAGATGAAGTACCTCTTCTTCCTCGCTGATGAACTTTTCACCCTGTCGCTCTGCACAGCCTCAGTTGTTCTCTGACTTCTGTCCAGATTGCCAGGCCAGTTTGCGCTGGTGTTTGGGATAGTCTGTTACTGATACCCACAACTTCAAGGACCAGAGGAGACTTCTCTTTGGGCTAGGAGATAGTTGCCTAGCAACATTATCAGCACCTGGTATGTCTTTGCGAACAGTCCCATACACCTCCCTTTGTTTTTGCACAAGCCTTGCACCATCAATCTAAGATTGTTTAGACTCCTTTTCTCACTACTTTAATTAATATGTGTGTGTATTTGTGTGGTTTGCATGTATATTGCATTTTGATCAACATGTTGTGTGGATATATACAGACATCCACTATCTGGGATAAGCTTTGTCAAGTCTACTTAGAAATGGAAAATACAATAAAAAGTAGAATATGCAAGCATACAAGCTGCTTCTTCCTTTCCTTAGCATTTTTGATAGATAAACACTATCAAAATATAGGAAGGATGGTATTCCAGAGATATGTGTAAGTGGTGTTGGTAACAAAGAGTACATTGAGCTGTATAAAAACTTTTTTTTTTTTTTTAAATCAGTATGAAATAAAAGTACATAACCAGGAAATGTCAGCTTAAGCAACAGATACATTTCAGTTACACCAAGCCAAATTGTAATGGCAGAATATACGCACTACAAGTCACCAGAAAGCAATCAGAAGAGTCTGATGGGCTTCTTGTCATTCCCTGAGAAAAGGAAGGACAATAATTACATGAAACTTTGTACACACTCTTTATCAATTCAAGCAATCATTTAATTGCTTTAGGTGCAATTTTAATCTGCATCATTTTTTCTCATCAAAACAGAGGTTAAAGAAAATGAGGAAAAGGTCATTGGAAATATGAAAAATACAGGAATCAATTAAGCAGCAGAGGGAGCTGAAGGACCGAGGAACAGCCTGCTGCTATGGAAAGCCCCCTGCAGCCCCCACACAGCTGCTGCTCCGTGTGTAGTTCCGTTTTGGTTTAAATCTCTGTTTTAATCAAATTTACATAACTCTAATGTTAAAATAAGTTTAAAATTAAACATATTTCAGTTGTATTATTCTCCTTCTGCTGAATATTTGTTTCCTTTATACGATCACTTCAAACCATATATGGAAATACTTTTGCCATCTGTGCTGCTTTGATGTGTGACCGTGTTTACAGGGACAGTTAGATAAATGCTGGGGTGCACGTGGCAGTCCAAAACTTCAAGCTACAAAAAGCCAACAGCAGTAATCAGAATCATGCAAATTGCATTAGCTCAATTCCTTATTCCTCATGCCTGAATTTCCAGTACATTTTTATTATGTCTCTTAATACCTGAAAGATTTCAATGTTTTGGCAAAACCAAAAAGAAGGGAAAAAAGAGCATCATTGTCCAAATAGTAAAGAGAGATCATTTTACAAAGAAGAGTAAATTAATAAAGACTTTCTAAGTCATTTATTTTTCCTAGGGAAGAAGCCCTAGCCATGACATACCTCACTGAATAGTTCCTTGACAGAAGTATTTTTAAAGTTTGTAGTACCTAGCTCTCAGTTGCATGGATGTGTGCCAGTTACAAGAGACTTCATGTGTTGATTGTAGTTTTTCAGTTTTAGAGAACAGTAGCAATTATAAGTGAAAACAAAAATCATCAGTAAGCAGAAAAATCCAATTCTGATATAATGAAAATTTCAAAGTTTTCAGGGCATGTCCAGGAAGTCTTATCTCTTGCTAGAACTCTACCCAAATTCACCAACAAACATTCCTCCTCTAGCATGCCTGTAAGCCTGATCAAAAAGAAAACTAGAAAACAAAGATTTACATAATCTTTTTATTCAGTAGCATTTTTTGTTGTAGTTATTTAACTGGACGTAAGAAATTCATTCAGAGCTTGGGAGAGAATGAAACCATTACTCTCACTTTTCTTGAAAAGAAGATGGAAAGAAGAAAAAAGAGGAGAAGAAGGGCATGAGCAAAGGACTCTACATGCTGGTGGGTAAGGAACAAATATACAAAGAGAGATCTTGGTTTCAGCTCTTGCTCTACTAAAACCTAAGTAAAAAGTATTGAAGCACTTGCTGGATTTTTACCCATGCTCACCAGTCACAGGCATCGACTGGAGAAAAGGCTGTAAACATGGCAGGGCTGGATGACAAGCTGGGCTGCAGCGGTAGCAGGAAACCTTTGGTACCCTGTAACTTCGGTTAGTTCCTGTCTCTCCTTCCAAGTGCAAAGTAGAGCAGCCTCCCTCTCCCCAAAATGCTTCACAGTTAAATGATCTTCCTTCATTTCCATTTGCATTGTGCTTGATTGAAAGAGTCTTGAACATCACCTTGTTTGAGAGAGTTTCTTCTCAATGAACATATTACACTCAGCTTTCCTTCCTCAGATTTCATGTGTGTGTGTCAATGAATAAGGGGCCATAGAATGATAGAACCGTTTATGTTGGAAAAGACTCTTAAGATCATCAAGTCCAACTGTAAGCCTAACACTCCAAGTCCACCACTAAACCATGTCCCTAAATGCCACATCTACACTTCTTTAAAATAGCACCTTCAGGGATGGTGACTCAGCCATTTCCTTCGGCAGCTTGTTCCAGTGCTTGAGAACCCTTTCAGTGAATACATTTTTCCTAATACCCAATCTAAACCTTCCCTGGTGCAACTTAAGGCCATTTCCTCTCTTCCTATCACTTTTTACTTGGGAAAAGAGACTGACACCCACCTAGCTACAACCTCCTTTCAGGTAGTTGTAGAGAGGTTTTAGGAGTTGTAGGATGCCCTCCTTTCCTTTAGTTACTAGTTACCTCTTTCTCCTCCACTGTACAAATGGCAGAAAAGAAATTATATCTGGGGAACAGATCTGTAATGTTACACCTGTGAGAATGAGAGGTATTTAATCTCAGCGTCCTCTTTCAATTTCCACCTCCTAATCTCACAACAGTGGATTTTACTCTGATCTCTTCAGTCTGGTCTGGTAGGAGCAAATTGTTTGTTCCCAGGAGCAGACTGTAAATGAGGAGGTGAATCCCCTTACCCCCTGGTGCTATTTTTACAGAGGTTCCTTCTCACCTCTGGTCAAATGCCAATGAATAAACCTTGACTGCATCTCCCCCAGTCCTCCCACACCCAGCTCCTGAAAGTGTCCTCTGCATTCCTCAGCTGCCTTCATGATTCCAGCATCCACAGTGAGGTGTCGTTTGGTGCCAGCTAATGGCCTGCCAGGCTTTAGTATGTTGGCTTGCCACACTGCTGGAATCTGTTTCTTTAGTACAGGAACTATGGCAGGTAATGGAGATTACCAGTCAGACCTCATGTTGATGCCGAGCTGAACTCATGGCAGGGCTGAATTCATGGGACACAAGAAGCATTCCCGGGTATCACAGAATATATATTACCCTCATGTTTCACATCTGCTGCCTTAGATCTGGTACAAAGAGTAGGAGACTAATTACCTGTAGGACCAGGAATACAAGAAAAGAAAGTCACAGGTACACTTTTCCATCTCAATTAATTTTTCTGACTGCTGGGTAAGAACACAGGTAAAAGTCCAGGTCTAACGTAACAGCTCTCTGCTTCTGCTTTTTGGATGTTTCCAATAGAGTAAATTTGTCTGCCAGACACTAACTGGAGGGTACTGGCTCTTTCAACTCTTTCTAGTTGCCATACACTTTTACTTACTCCATGCAAAAAAAAGATACCAAGGGTGTTTCATTCCTTCTGTTTACAATACCAGTAGTCTGACAGGACATTTCCTGAGAGGTGGGAAATCTGTGTTCAAATCAGCTCAGACTTTTGCTTAGGAAGGAAGAAATGCTCTGTATTTCAGAAACAAGGGCTCAAGAAGCCTTACTGTATTTAGTCAATGAATCCTGGGAGCCGAGTCCTTGATGAAGGTAGTTTTTTAGAAATCCTACTGTTCACAGTCCTTTTTGATTTCCTATCTTGGGTAGAAAATGGGTTTATCTGAAGACATTTTCTGGAAACCCACTAACACCTCCCAGAGAGGCTGGGCCTGTAACTTGCATGCTGCAGATATCACCATGAGGTACGGCATCTATTGCATGTGCAGTGCTACGGTCTTAAAGAGCGTGTCTTAACCTGGGAAAAAAGTAAATGTCAACACTTCCTTTAAAGTTTCTTTTAGATTTGACTTTAGAAAGTATTACAAGTCAATATTATGAGTTTAGTTTGTTTTTGTCTTGCCATGTTGGCCTTTGTGGATGGTTTTTGAGACACTTAACTGTTACCTTTCATGACATTTTTAACATAAGGAACTGAAGTCTAATCCAAATGCTGACATAAAATGCCACAGATGTGGTCCCAGAGGCAGGGTATCTGAGGACAGATGGTCAGAGATTGTCCGAGGGTGGCTGAGACACCTCTGGGTGAACACAAGGACAATAGACTTTCCTATTCAAAATCACTCTTTCCTGTGATAACCCTCCCTCGTCTTTGAGACCCTCAGACATGCTCCTTATTTCCTGAGAGTCTCATCAGACTGTTGCCTGCTCTCTCCATCACCACACGTTTTCAGCAGCTGTGCCTGCAGCAGCTATCAGTCCTTAGGCACATTTACTTCCACCTGAGATACCTTTTAAACTAGTGCTTATGGTAGACCTCCCTCTTGTAGAATCTTCACTGCAGGTATTATAGAAATAGGCATCTCTACAATTAGGTTAACAACTGTGTAGAAGCTTTTCAGAGATCTAAGTTTTGCCTATATTTCTTCTGATATGTTTTAGTTTTGGTGTTTGGTTTTTGTTGTTGTTGTTGTTTTGTTTGTTTGGTTGTTTTTTTTGTTTTGTTTTTTTTTTTTAAACAGAACCCTTGTCCTTGTCAGCTGTAGCCTCATAAAGCAAATTCTCAAGGAATGGGTGAAAGGATTTTGAGGGGAACTACCTATTTCTGTCCTTGCAAACTGTGCCAGTGAAAAATATCAACCCCTCTGTTTCTCTCCTTCAGGAATCTTGCTTTCAAGATGCAGATGTCAGGCTCTCAGGGAGGCAGACTCTTTTATACATCTCTGGAAGTTCTGATCACTAAAGCACTTAAGGACTTACTTACATTTAATCATGTCATTTTTACAGACCTACCATTTGTTGCCTTGTGAACCATAGTATTCAGCACCTTGAAGAACTGTACTTTAAGTGCATCAAGTGCACTTGGACTTGCTTAATGTGTTATTGGATGTATGGTCCTCTCAAAACACAAAAGGAAAGTCATTAAATCGATGTGCCACACTTCCTAAATAGTACGTTAACTTCAGTGGTCTCTTTGCATTTCCATTTGAAGTGTTATTGTCTGCCTGCTGAGACTCTTCCTGCTTTGTAGTAGTCATACCTTGTCCTAAAGTGAACTAGACTTTACCGTGTGTTGTTAAAAACCTTTCACAACAGAGGCTGCTGAAATTCAGTGGTGAATGGTAAGATTCCCGTATGTAATTTGTCAAGTTTTTAAAGCATTTGGAGGTCCTTTGGCATGAAAACCCACTCTACAAATGTAAGATCATTACGATTGCAACTTGTCTCCTTGGAGAAAGAAAATGTGACTGCTCTAACAAATCTTAACAGCATCCTCATCCCATTAAAGCCTTAGGTTTTTTTCATTCAAGTCACAAATTTCTGAGCAGAAGTGGAAATAATAGGATACTGATAACAAATTGGTTTTTTCCACATCATGACTATAAATAAGTTACCTAAGCCAACTTTCTAATCCAATTTCAGTGTAAAAGTTTACACCTAAGTCCGGTGAAAGACAGTGATGCAGACATCATGCAGAATAAGAGTGTCTATTGTTCCTTAATGCTGTTCTTTGATTAATACTTAGATCCTATATCTTAAAATAATGAACTTTTCACACAGAGTTACAAAGAAAAGGGATACATAAACTTTAGATTGCAAAACCTACATCAATGTGGGAAAAATATCACAAGTAGGCCAAGAGCCATGTTAATAGGCAATATATTTGTAGAACTTCTTTTGTCTTCTAAACAGGTTTTTGCTTCTGATATATTCATACCCCTTCTCATAGTCTCCTTTCTTTTAACTGTTTGCCATAAAATTATTATTTACAATGCTATAATTGTGAAGACATAACTTTATGAAGCAAGAGAGATTTTAGTTGAGATGGTTGTGGAATAATAGGTCAGCCACTGGAAGAACTGAAGAAAAAATTGTGCTTAGGTGACCAGGTCACACAAGTTCAGGCACTGAAACTTGCACATGAAACACATAGAGAAACTGTTGATGAGCATCCCAGAAGCCAAAGTTTGTTTGTGCAAAGCATTTATTGAAGAATTTCAAATAAGAACATTTTTATAAAAAACTGCTGTTTGCCAAAGTACATCTTTTATCACTTGTGAATGTAGAACACTTTTTACTTTCATGAAAGTATTGATGGCGTGTTGTAGTCTCTGGTCTTGAAATTAAATGCTCACAGTAAAACCAAGGATATGGTGGAACTTGGGGAGTTACCATGTTTGCTGCCAGTCTTGTCCTCTCCCTGTTATTTTGCAGTCCTTCCACAAAGGGAAGAATGGGTGATACAGATTTGATTCTTCACCCAAATATTTTCCTGTTTGTAACTGTTTTGTGAGATTGAGTTAATAGATTAGCTGTGGATTCCGCCTGCAATATGATATAATGTGTAACTTCTGTCAGGGAACTCCCTTTTGAAAAACATTTTACAAACTTGTTATATAGTAGAGTTTCTAACACAGATTAATTTTGCCTGATAATCTATATTCCTTCTCTTTAAGAAAATTACATATTTGAAATATATACTTTTTCCTTTTTCTCTGTTAATCCTGCAGTTGAATGGTTAAAAACTCACAGCTGTCAAATTTCTGCCAACTCCTACACATTAGTAAAATAAAAACATTTAGATTAATGAAACCCAAATTGAGAACCAAAGAATTTAATGTACTAATGAAAAATATACTTTCTGTTTATATATTTTCTAAAATCAAAATTATACAGCAGTGATGTATCTAATTGAATGTCACAATATCAGTAATTGTTCTGTCTATGAAAGAAATTTGTTCCAAAGTCAAAGTGTCACCTTGCTGTCAAATAATCCCATAGATTACCATAAACAGAGTTAGAGAAATTCTACGGTGACTGAAAAGATATGTGATGTGAATCCTAGTCATTACCAAAGACTATGACTTCCATTGTAATTATATGCCTATCACAATAGTTTCCTTCTGCCAGCTCTTGCTTACCTGCTGCCACACAAACTCATTATCATTTTGGTCGATGCAGTATCATTTGTACAGTTAACCTTTGTGCAAAGTGGGGTCATTTCTTCATTATGATAGATTCTGTAATACCTCAACAACTTGCATTGAGGATTAATATTTCTCTTTTCTTCATTTATGGCTAAATTAGAAATTAGTCTAACACCTGGGTTCCATTATACGGAGTTGCTTTGTCATGTGTGGAAAATGCAATTTGGTTTACAGGTAGCTTCAGTGTTCTCCATCTAAGAAGGGATTACTGCTGTTGCTCAAAGCTACTTTCAAAGGCAGATAAATCCTTGCAAATTGCAGCTGGTTTTTGATGGAAAATAAAAATATTTTTCAAAGTAAATTAAAGAATTATGGTTTCTGCTTTTAGGTATCAAACTGCAAAACTTTTGCTATATTTAGACTTTATAATAAAAATGTTACAATCACTTTTCTAGATGATGCTAGGCTAAAGATTGAATTGATACCAGTAATTCAAATTCATAGTAGCAATCTTAAGATTTTACAGTCTGCAAGCATAGCCTCTTGTTGCATTTGTTGGACTGTTGTAAACGATGAATGGTTTCTGCAATACTTATAGAAAACTTTCCATAAGTAGTTACTTGATCCTTGTAAATTTAGATTAGAATTATTACTGTCTGACAGTTTTAAGATTGAAAGTAAATACATTTTTTAAATTCACCGGTGCTGAGTTATATAAAGAGAGGGTTAGTGCTAGCCAAAGGAAATCTATTAAGCTTCAGGTCTTAGGTGGATCTATAGAGCTTGCTGCAGTTAGTTCAGATTATAAATCTGACATTTCATATAGCAATTTCATGAAGATTATTAGGCACATTGTGTGTAGATTAACCCTATATTTCTCACAGTAATGTGGTTTGTGAAGTTGGTGAACATGTTGCTAATTCTACATTTATGAGTGCTTGCCCTTGTATGTAACAGACACTGAGCTGCTTTCTTGCTGATCATGTCTCCTCCTTTCCTGAGAGCTCAGACTCTTTGCTGTTCTTTCTGCTATCCCATTCCTAAATCCTCCTTAATTCCTTTTTCTGTCTTATTTCTGCCCCACATCAGTTCCTTTTTAATTCTTTCCTAAGGTTGCCTGGAGTATCTGTCTTCACTTTACTGTGCAAATTTCTAGTCCCAGCTGATGAAGCAGCAGGGAGGCAGGTCTCTCACAGACTGCATATTGGAGATAGAAGAGGACTCTAGGCAGCAACAGGGTGTGTTGGGTCAGGATGGGTTTTGCACGCTAATCAGAAAGCTCTGTTAAAATCCAGAACATGAAAGTTTGACAGATGATAATTCAACAAGGGAATTGATACAATGGACAGAGATTTGAAGCAACTGCCATGCTGCAAAATGGAAAGATCTAGTATTTTTTTCAAGAGATACAGTTATAGTTACAAAATATGCACAATTCTGTGACCTTGTAGACCCACAGTACAGTATTGACTTTGCTAGTATCTCGCCACAGGCTTTGAACTGAGTTTGCAAGGCCGAGGACAGAGCTGTGTCAAGCTTGCCATGTCTGAACTGGTTTTGTTTTACTTGCGTTATCTTTAACAGCAATTTTCCTAACAACTGGGTGGTTGTTGCTAATTTGTTCTACTTTCCTTTATCTTTGTAGAGTATGATCACAGTTTTACTGAGGTAACAATAATAAGCAGTTTTTCTATGTAGAATGAGGTGTTTGTGACTGCCAGAAAGACGTAGTATACAGAAACACCAGCCTGGTAAAATAGCAATAACATCAAGAAATGGAGACACGGGGTGTGGCACAGAGGAGGGCAGACATGGGATGATAAGAAATGGGCACAGGCTGGCACTGGATCCCTCAGCTCTAAGCAACTCACCAGTGGTCAGCTACAGAAAGGAAGGCCTGGAGCTGGACAAAACCGCTTTTAGGGGTAACAAGGAGAACAAATAATTAGTATCTAACATAGGCAAAAAGACACTGTATATAGTAAATTTGGCTGTAATGGGGAGCTTCAGATTGGTGGAGAAAGAACAAAGCATAAAAATGTATTAGGAAACATATAAAAATGTCCCCTGATATGTCATAGAGCTATGAAGGAAACACCACCAACATGAACATCATATTTCTCCTAGTGAAGGACTCCAGGTACTGACACCCATCACAACACCCACCCCTGCCACCTGGCTGAAACCACTGACCTCAGGACCTGCAGAAGGTGTGTATAACACTAGGAGAAGGGGTAGAAACCAAGTGTATTAAAATGTTGACTATTTAGTATTATTAATGATAATAATATAATGTAAATTTTGTATTAGTATTTATTAAACCATGGCATAAATAATATAAATTATTATATTATTATACTTTCCCAATATAAAAATAGTCTTTCTATTTCTGCAGTAATTAGATTTAAACCAAATAATGTTTCTGGAATTACACTGTTATGGTTTAGAGAAAATTATTGGCTTTACCTATAAGATATGTTTTCCTTTTGCTTGTAGATAAAATTTTGAGCATAACAACATTGTTTACTGGAAATAGTAAACAATCATAGGCTGAAATCAAGAAACTAAAGAGACTTTGTCCCCTTATTCCTGTAGCTTGTTAAACTTTCAGAAGCCCTTCAACAGACCAGCTTCAAGTAGAGGGACAGAGGCTTTTTCCATGCGCTGGTCCATTTGCTGGGTCACATGACATTTTCACTAACTTGTACTGTATTGATCAACCATAACCTCACTGGGGGCATATATCCTCATTTAAAGCCTCACTGATGTAAGCACCTGAAACACAAGAAAATCACCTGGATTCAGATATGTGTTTTCTTAAAATTGGGCCTATTGTTTTATGCAGGTTATTCATATTCCTAGAAAATGAGCATTTTGTCTTTTGTGTAATAGGGTGGTTGTCTCAACTGTGTGGTCGCTCTCAGCCAGAAAATTATTATAGACCTTCACAACTACTAGTAATTTTTCAGTATGGGCCCTTGAAACGCTATATAATGAATATGTTCACTTTAGTATTTTGAAATAAATGAGACAAAACTAAAAAAAAGCAATATTTTACATGCTATGTTTATATGAAAACAAGAAATGTATCCTATATCTTGTGTAATAAGGCTCCTAATATGGAAGGCTTTCAAGATCTTATTGAACATTTGTACCTAGGGTGGGAAGTAGACATTCAGTGCCTGGAAGATTCAGCCTTAGGGGTGCAGTAGTGACTTTTCAGAGTGAAATCAAACAAAAAAGACTCATAATTATAGACAAAAAGAAATCTTAATTGCTTCTGGTTAAGGAAAAAAAGAGTAAAGTAGATTAATCATGAGAAAGACATAAAAATATTTTATTGAATAGACATTTTGAATCACTTTATAATTATGTGTGCAAGGGTTAAACCAGATAGCATACATTTTAAATAGGTGCTACAGCAACATGTCAAATACGTCCATATTTGCATATACTTTATTTTAAAAACATGCCAGCACTGCCTCGTATATTCAGAGCCTGGCAAGTGGAAGTCAAAGAGGTCACCTGTACATCTGGTGCAGGTAAGGGAATTCCCATCAGGCAGATTTAGAAACTCTGAAGAAATGTGCTGAACACAACACTCCATCTGTTTGTAACCTATTGAGACAAACATGCAATCTGCATGCTTTAAAAAATAGATACTATATCTTTTAGTATTTTACTGTATTTTGTGTGTACACATACATTTCAGTATGTGTAATTTATTTGGAGAATATATTGATATGCACATAGATATCTAAGACATGTATACCAGTGTGTTATAGGGTCTGCCATCCCAGTTCTGCTTCCGATAAAGAAAATAGGAAGCATCATAATGATCTTAATGTTTAACCTAACAAAACAAATGCTGAGAAATATTTTGTGGCCATACTGTGCCAGGTGGTTGTTACTAAGATCTGTCTAAGAGCAAACATTACATAAAATAATAGAATCAATGTGGAAAGGTGAAACAATAAGCATGGACAGTGAAAGACAAATATTTGTGTGAGACATAATAGGCCAAATTCTTCTTTTAGACAGCCATGAAGAGCTTTAGCTAGATGCTCTGTAGTATTTTTGTCACAGACCAGAATTGATGATGTTTCTAGTACCTACTTTAACTTTTATCTTCTTTTTCCTCTGTAGTGAGATCCACAGTAGCTTGAAACAATGATTTAATACAAGATTTTGTATTGTACAGTAATTACTGTGCTGCAGCTTTACAGTGTGTCCTAACTGTAACTTTCCAATGATTCTATCCAGGTTGCCTCAGGAGCAGATGAGGGAATACACACCTGCTAATGTTACTGCTTTTGGCAGTAGCTGATTGCCTTTATGTCTCACCTCTTGCTCTCCTACCAGCTTTAGCCATTTTATTTGGGGTTTCTGGGTGCCTATCAGTCCACTCAAAACAGCAGCAGGACAAATGACAGCTGTCTATGTTCAGGTCATCTATATTTTGCATGCTTGGTTAGTTCAATCGACTGCCCTTGGGTATGCGCTTGCATTTGAGAATGTGTTGACCACTGTGTAGGTGTTACAGAACCTGTCTGCTCACACATTGTGGATCTGCTAAAACTGTCCTTAACTAGATTTGTTAGGCATGTGCTGATTAGCAGCAGAGCCTCCCCTCCCAGCACTCCGGACATTCCAGTACAATATCTGTACTTTAACTTGTGTAACAAATCAGAGTGAAGTGTTCAAATTCATGCCATAACAATATGGGGCAAATTAGTCCCCTTTTCTACTTCAGTCTTTTCCTTGACAAAGTGTTGAATAATGGGATTTTATTGTGATACACTAATTTGAAAGATACTTATGGGTCTATATGGACAAAAGGAGGGTTGTGCCATCAGGTCTGCAAGATGTACACGCTGAACTTCGAACCCTAAATTTTCAGGAGGTGCATTGTCTGGTGTGTCTGAACAGGGAACCTGGGTGTGTTAAGGAGGCTGCTGGAGGAACTGCATCTGTGAGTGGACTCCGAGATACAGCTGGCAACCTCTGTTCTGTGGTAGTGGATGCTTCTAAAATATTGAGTGGGCAGCACCATTGAGCCTGATTCACTAAGGAAATATGGCTTATGGGTCCGTGCTGCTAATGTGGCCATTCATTCATCCTATCCTGTTGGGAGATAATGGACATGTGAGCAATCCTACACATGTGCACACCTCGGCAAGGACGTAGAACAAAGAACTCAGCAACCAACTCCACTTTATCTCGTTGAAATGCAAATGTTGTTAGGTACAGGACCCTTTGCAACAGTAGATCTACAAGTCAATTTCTCTAATGAAATGTTGCGACTATCGCAGTCAATAGCTTGTCAAGCCCTAATGTCTGTGCCTGATATAGAAGGGAAACGGCAAGATAAATTTGTAACAGTAAAACAAGGTCTTAATGAGCCTTATTCTAAATTTGTAGATCGCCTCTATGACTCTCTTGAACAGCAACCTGAAATGACCTTAGAAATGAAAGAGAACATTTTAAATTAATGGCCTTTGAGAATGCCAACCCATCCACCAAGCGATTGTTAGTTACCCTCCCACAAGGAGCATCTGCAGCTGACATGTTTGAATTAACCAATAGAGGAATGAAGCAAGCTAACGTTGCAGCTTATGTGGCTGCTGTGCACGAGGTGGTTGCACCATTTTTCCAAAATAAAGAGGGGGGAGTAAAAAGAGGGAAGAAGTGCTATAATTGTGGCAAGGAAGGTCACTTTCAAGCGCAATGCAAAAGTACACAGGTTCAAAAAAGGTGTAATAATTGTCATAGAGATAATCACCATACTAAGGAGTGTAGAAACCATTCGGGAAACTTGAGAAGGAGCGCAAATCCCTCTCGCGGGCAGACACAAATAAGGGGTGTATGGCAAGCTCAGAATCAGGGACAGGAGGGGGTTTCCTGTCCAATCTCACCTCTGCCACATCAGGGAGTGCCGGAGTGGACGTGGAAACAGCAGTAGACATCACAATACAAGATCAGAAGGTCCACTTAGTGGATAGTAATGTGAAAGGACCATTAGGATTTGGATTAAGCGCTCTCTTAATAGGGAGATCATCAACAACTCGCCAAGGCATTCAAGTATTATTGGGAGTAATTGATGCAGATTATACTGGTGTTGTAAAAATAATGGTTCAAACCCTAACCCCACCTGTGTTTATTCCCAAACACAACAGAATTGCCCAGCTTGTACTGTTTAAAGCCTGTGTTCCAAATATAGGGGAAGGTAATCGAGGAACTGGTGGATTTGGATCAACCAGACAACCGCAAATATATCTGTCTCTTGATATAAACCGAGGAAAACCAGAATGTGAAATGGTTATCCAATCCCTTGATGGGACTTGGAAAAAATTGAAAATGTTGGTAGATACAGGGGCCGACATTACAATTATATCAGCCCAACAGTGGCCTGCTTCATGGCCTACCATTGCGGCGGCCACAGGAGTGTTTGGCATTGGGGGGTCGCAAGCCACCAGAATTAGTAAAAATCCCATTGTAATTAAATTCCCTGATGGAGCTCAAGTCACCATAAAACCTTATGCGATACAAGTTCCTATCACATTACTTGGACGAGGTGTCCTAAGCCAGGTCAGAACAGCATTGGTTACACAGCCTTTTCAGTGATGGCCATTGATGAGCAGCCTATCCTCAAACTTAAATGGAAAACAGAAACACCTGTGTGGATAGATCAATGGCCATTGAAAAAAGAAAGGCTGCAAATTATCCACCAGTTAGTTGAAGAACAATTGCAAGCAGGACATATCATTACATCACAAAGTACCTGGAATACTCCAATTTTTGTTATTCCTAAAAGGAACAACAAATGGCGATTGTTACATGATTTAAGAGCAGTCAATGCAGTAATGGAGTCTATGGGATATTTACAGCAAGGATTACCTTCTCCTTCCATGATACCAGAGTCTTGGTCAATATTAATCATTGATCTAAAGGATTGTTTTTTCACCATTCCACTTCATGAGGATGACAGGGAAAAGTTTGCATTCTCCGTACCATCTATAAATAAGGCTGAGCCAGCAAAACGGTATCATTGGGTAGTGTTACCTCAAGGGATGAAGAATTCTCCCACTATGTGTCAAATCTTTGTTGCCTGGGCATTGGAACCAGTCAGAAAAAGGTTTCCCCAACTAATTATTTACCATTACATGGATGATATATTAATAGGCGGGGAACACATGCAATCAGAAGTTATGTTAGGTCATTTGCAAAAGGAACTGTCCAATAGAGGTTTGAAAATAGCCTCTGAAAAGGTACAGTCTACCTCTCCTTGGAAATATTTAGGGTGGACAATAACCAATGCCACTATTCGTCCACAGAAATTAAAAATTAACACAGAGGTTCACACATTAAAAATGATATCCAAAAAGTGATTGGAGATATCCAATGGGTTAGAAATTTATGTGGTGTTACCAATGATGATTTAAAGCCATTAATGCCATTATTGAACACTACTGTTCAAACTGATAGTAAAAGAACCTTGACACAGGAACATAAAATTACTTTGAAGAAAATTACAGATAAGATAGAGTTGTGTCATGCACAACGAATACATTTGGAACTCCCAGTGCAACTGATGATTATCAATAGTGGAGGAAATAGACAATATCCATTAGCCATCATTATGCAATGGAACTCAGAAAAAGACAACCACTGCAAATCCCAGAGTGGGTTTTTACTGCACATACCCCTAAGAAAACCATAACTACAAGAGCAGAATTGGTATCACAATTAATTATGAAGGGCAGACACAGAATTATTGAAATTACAGGTACTGATCCTCAAACTATTATTGTCCCACTAATACAAGAATATTTAGAATGGCTGCTTAGACATTCTGAGGCACTGCAAGTTGCTCTTGAAGATTATCCTGGCCAACTGTCTAATGTTTATCCAGCACATCGATTACTACCATTGTTAATGAACCAAGTAATCGAAAATTTCCCAATGCAATCAGAAGTACCAGTTCAAGGGTTAACAGTTTTTACAGATGCAGGGAAAAAATCAAAGCAAGATGCATGTACCTGGTTAGAAGGAGAGGAATGGAAATATCACCTCATTCGAGGCCAAAGAGAAGATTCCTTGCAAACATTGGAACTCCCAGCAGTTCTGTGGGCATTTTTGTCCTGGCCAAATTTGCAATTAAATGTAGTGTCTGATTCACTCTATGTAGTAGGAGTAGTAAAAAGGATGGAACGAGAACAAGTAAAAGAAGTAAAAAATAAACACTTAGGGAAACTGTTGCAACAACTAGTTCACACTCTTGATCAGAGAAGCGTTGTCTACTTTATTACTCACATCAGAAGTCACCAATCCAAAGAAGGATTGGGGTATGGAAATGAACTAGCTGATCAATTGGTTGCTCCAGCCTGGTCTGGGCCCTCTCCAAATTTGTTTGCACAAGCTAGAGAATCTCACAATTTTTTGCATCAGTCAGCAAAAATGTTACATAAACAATTTAAAATTCCTCTTGTGGATGCGCAGTGCATTGTTGCCTCTTACCCATCCTGTCAAAAAATAGGGTTTGACCTGGGAACAGGAGTTAACCCACAGGGCCTATCACCTTTGCAATTATGGCAAATGGATGTTACTCACATAGCAGAATTTGATAGGTTAAAATATGTTCAAGTCATTATTGATACCTTCTCGATGACTATTTGGGCTACAGCTCAAGCTGGAGAGACAGCTAAACATGTTGAAAAACACTTATATAGTTATTTTGCTGTACTTGGAGTGCCAAGAAAGATCAAAACAGACAATGGTCCAGCATATATTTCTGGACGATTCCAACGCTTCTGTATCTTATGGGGCATTAAACACTGCACAGGAATTCCACACTCTCCCACTGGACAAGCAATCATCGAACGAGCTCATCAAACTCTGATGCAAATGCTTCAAAAACAAAAAGGGGGAATGTCAGGTATGATGCCTGCTGAACGATTAAATAAAGTTTTATATGTTTTGAATTTTTTGAGGCTTACAGGAAAACATCAGGGACCACCAATGATGATTCACAGTTTAGCAATAAAGGGTGATGCTGAACAATCTATGTGCACACAGCAACCATTAGTTATGTTCAAAAACTTAAATACTGGGCAATGGGAAGGACCTGTTAAAGTACAGTTAACAGGAAGAGGTTATATGTGTGTGCTTACAGGTCATGGCTTACGCTGGGTTCCATCTCGCTGGGTGAGGCCTTGGAAAGAAGGTCAAGCTCACAATCCTAAGCCTTGCAATGGTTCTAATTGATTAATGCTCATACATTCTGAAAGTGTTTATTGAAATCCCTTCCAAACCAGTAGGGGCCCAAGTTACATAGGAAAGTTAACTATGTTCACAGGATAGTTGAAGAAGTTGTTACAAGGGGGAATTGTTGTAATAATTGTTGTAATTGTTGTACTTGTTATGTTTGTTATTATTTTGCCATGCTTAGTTTGTTGTATTAACAATCGTTGCAAAAAAGCCCACAAGGAATGTGGATTGCTCAAAAACAAAAAGAGGGATATGTTGGGAGATAATGGACGTGTGAGCAATCCTACACATGTGCACGCCTCGGCAAGGACACAGAACAAAGAACTCAGCAACCAACTCCAGGAGATGAGTTGGGCGGAGAAAGACATTTGAGTGTGATACTTATTATCCAATCGTGAGAAGGCTTGAAGCGCGTGGACAAAGCTAACTGTCCAATCATAGGGATTGTACCACGTACCGTTCGCGTGCATAGGAGAAACCTATAAAAGGGCTTGCTTACCTTCATTAAATGGGCATTGCTTGATCATATTGGTCATGTGCGTGTCCATATCTCCCACACTATCCATTTCCCATGTTCCCAAAAATTGTAGGAGAGGGAGAGAACTGAGACCAACATAAGAGGCTGAGAATAACTTTTGGATGGGTGACAGAAAAGTGGTGGTATTACACTGAAGGCCTGAGGGTGCTATAGGGTTGCTGATGGTAGAAGATGAAGAAGCTGAGAGTATTGTGATGAAGGGAGAAGAGAGTGAAATGTTCATCGAAAATATGGGGAGCTGTAGATCTGTTGTTGTATATTGTAAAGGACATGAGAAATTATTTGAAAACCAGGCTTCAGCCACTGTGTGCTTTGCATTAGTTATTTGCTTGCTTTACAGACCTTCCAGCTTCACAGTTTATGCACATGATGTCTTAATTAAATGAACGCTTAGGGTCATGTGGATATACAAAGTGGCTAGAACTTCAATCCTTGTCAGTAGTATCTTCTGATCATGCTTTGTTCATTTAATAACCGATTCAGTAAATATCTTGTCATTGATGAGTTAAATACTCTCACCAATTTCTCTTTCTTCAGGGTGTCAAGAAAGTTATGCATAAAAGAAATATTCTCAAGGCCAAACACTTGCATTATTTATTTGTTCATGCATATTAAATATCTTCTTTTGAAAGTATCTTTTTCAGACTATCTGAAAGATTTGCCAGTAATTTACTATTGCGATAAAAAGCATAAATGAGGAAGATTGATAATAATGCAGTATTACCTGCCATGTACAGGGGTTTAAGACACATTAAGCTGGAGTATGACTAATTTAGATATGAACCATGTTACTTGACCCCAAACTCACATACATATAGCACACATAACAGAGTAGCTTGTGTTGTTTTAACCTGTACTTAGCACATTTCTGACACAAAATGTACATATGTTTTATTACACTTAATAAAAGTGGATTGTAAGTGGTACTTCACTGAATTTATTAGATAAATTAGGAAGTATTTCTGAGATCTTCCTTACCTCGTGCCTCTCGAAGATGATCCACTGGGCACTCACTGACTGTAATTGTTTCCTCTTTATTTTTCTTAAGGCAAAATTGTGTCTCAAGAAAGATCAATAAAACCAATCTTCTCATATACTGATAGGCACAGTGTATATTTCATCCTTCAAAAATTGATTCTTGGGAGGCAGAATGCTTTAGTAACCAAGGGGTGAGGATGTGGGCTCCAGCTGCGCTGCTACCATGGCCCAGCTCTGCAGCTGGGGGGAAGGTCGTGACATTTGCTCTGAGCTTCTATTTCCCCAGCAAAGGGAGAGCATAATGACCTTTCAAACTGTAGATGAAAAGTGCTGTGAAAGTGTTATTATTAGTAAAAAGAAAGTCATACCTTTAAATGTGTGTCTTCTTTCCTAAACCTGAAGTTTAATTAGTGAAAGAAGAAAACATGATTTTTACCTTTGTCTATGTTTTCTTGGAGAGTGGTTATGGGCATATTACTTTATTTGGAAAACTTTTGAAGGAATAAGATTTTATATAATTGATGTAATATGGCAAAACATTCCTAATATTCAGTTAAAGAATCTGTAAATTCCAGTTTATAAAAATTTGTTATGAAGAAAATACATCCCAAGATATTTTAAAACCCACTCTTAGCATGAATAATTCATTTAACAAAACTTCTCAGTTATTGTGTGATAATTAGTTATGTGGACATGGAGAAAGGAAGTGTGTTTGTCTATTTTACAAGATAAATTTTTTTATAGACAAATGAATATATATGTATATATGTGTGTACAAATACACTTATGTATGTATGTTGTAACTCACAACATAATCAAAGAGCAAGCTGATCCTTTTCTGCGACAAGACAAGCATTTTGGGGGTCTTAGGCTCAGTCATTCATATGAGATGTGGAACCTTTGCAAAAACAGCTTCACTGTGAGATTTGAACAATGTCATGGCTGTAAAATGCTTCAAGGTGAGATCTCTTTAGGGATAAAAAGGAAATGTTAAACACATGCTTACCATTTTCAAAAACTTTTACTGTTACTATTCGGTATATGCTAATATTTGTACTTCATGCAAACATCGGGTAACTAGTGAATCTCAAGATTCATTGTTGTGATGGTATGTCAAGATTTATTGTCATATTATCCCTTCTTGGGTCCAAGAAATAATATACAAAACTCAGGGATGTCAGTAGAGCATGGTAAGATGGAAGAAAGTTACTCGTGGTTCATTAAGTGTAGAATGATGAACTAAAATTTTTTGAATGTCATAGAGGAGGTTAGGGAAAGAGAACGATACTCCTGTCATATTCAATTCACTATTGACATATTAACATATATGCTAATTGAAAATGGACTACTTGCAATAAATGTAGATCAGATGTACCTTAGTTAGAAAAGTCAAAGGTGAAGAGATGACCTTATTCAAGTTAGAAACAAAAATTCTCCAAGTCTTTAGTGAAGCTGAAGAGTTCACTTTAACTAGGAATAGCATCATATGGATTTCATATTAGAAAATAATCACAGTTCTCATATGTTAAAGTAATACATAAGATAGCATAAAAAGTAATTTAAGATATATATCCAACAGTCATACTTACTTCACATTTTCTCACCAAATTGATTTTTATATCCTCTATAAATCCATATCTTAATCTGAGGATAATTAATGTCTTTAATATCTTTCACTCTTGCTGTGAAAAGCTCTTCTAAAATATCATTTGCAAACTGTGTTCCTACTACTACCTTCAAATATATTCCATAATAATAAAAAAAAAAAAAAAAAAAAAAAAAAAAAAATTGGTCCAGAATAAAATATTGTCACTCTTCTGGTATCAGAGATATTTATATGCAAGACTTTATTTCAGAGTTTCAAATCAATAGCACAGTGTCTCTATTTTTTAACCTGTCATTTAAAATATTATATCCAATTATATGCAGGCATGTGCGTGTGTGTTCACACACTCTCTCCCCCTCCCATACACAGATATATAAATATATATATCCATGTAAGATCTTTATAATATTGAATTGGGAGTTGGACTGAAGCTTTAGCTTGTAACACTAATGGCACAAGATTCTGAGCAAGTGCTTTTGAATTTTGTAATTTTGATATGAAACAGAAGTTTTTGTTGATAGTTTTAATAGGATAAAAATTTCTGTGTTTGCTACACAGGACTCTGGTCTGAGTAAATTGTTAACATATTACAAGCACCTGGCTAACTTCCTGATGTTAGTTCTGCCTTTGGAGAGGAGTAATATGGGAAAATCAGCCCAATGCTCCCCAAAACTCTGCTATTCTTCCTGGGTTTGTCTTCATGTTGTATACAGAAAAAAAAAAAAAAAAAAAAAAAAATAATTTTATTCCATTCACCCCTTTATTACCAGAGCACCAAAGTCCTTAATATTGTTGACTTAATTCTAAGTCAGTGATTTATTCACACTGGGATAAATAACTAAATAGAAACACCAACCTGGATAATATTGTATTGATTAGAAATTGTATGGAATGGAGCACAAACAACAATTATAGTATAGGCAGTTAAAAAAAAAAAAAAGTTTTAGTGTTTTTTTTTTCTGCAGAACAAACAGGCTTTGTGATACATACTAGTCTCATCTGCCACTGGTACAAGAAAGTAAATGTAAGGTTTACATTCCAGGTAGCAGTGACTTTTGCTTTTGGATCTTAAAACCTCTGTTACGTGCAGAGGTGACACAAAACTTGCACCTCTAATTTATAATCCTTTAATCCTCTGATATTTTTCTCATTCTAGGAAATTGAATGTTAAATCAATCTCTAGTCTATACTTGCTCAAATATTGTTTAGTTGACCTTTCTTTCACACATTACTTATCTGAAGATTATGCTGAATATATATTCTTGACAAGGAGTAGCAACAGATACACTTATAATAGCCACATATCCCAGATATCTTGTCATTTTCCACATAAAATGCAAAAATCAACAAGCATTGAGGCAGTACTATTGTACTGTTTTGTCTTCAGTGTGATATTTCAAGGTCAGAAAAAGACATGTTAATGGGTAAATTTAGCACGAAATAAATAGTGCATTGCCATTTCCTGTGCTATATTTCTTCCACTATCTGGATTTCTGTTTGCTGTATTTTCAATCCCACCTTTCCATGAATAGCAATGTTCAGGTTTTAAAAATGAAGTAAGATGACTGCATAACTGTTTTCACATCAATACTACCAATCATGTAAAGTATAATGCTATACTTCTCATACTGTTTTTTTTTTTTTTTGTTATAACATCTGAAAACAGAATATATCAAGTCAGCTTTTCAAACATTGAAAAAATAATGTATACATTGACAATATTTGCAGATGTACAAATTTTGTGAGGCAGTTACACAGCATTTGATGGCAAAAATGTTGCTGACTGAAACACAGAGGACTAAACTTTGCAACCTTTAGAATTTTCTTTAAATGTGTAGGCTTTCTCTTGAGAAAATTGAGTGATATTTGGCCATAGAATTGAGTTGAAGGATGGCACCTTTGGGGAGGTTATTACTTGCCAAGTTAGCTAATTGCAGATGTGGTCTAAGCCCTATGTACACATACTTATGGGTAAGAACTTATTCTATAGGACATACCTCCTAAACCTGATAACCCCGTTTGCAATTAGTTAACTTGTGAGTAGAAAGAAGGATCTGTTATGCAAAGGTGAGTGCCTTGCTAAAAGCACCGCTGTTACTCTCTCCGTGGACACTGCATCAATTGACAGCGAAGTCTCAAAAGTTCAGCATTGAGACTAACAGTGTCACTATGTCACTTTTTGCACAGTAACTCATAGGTTAGATTATTCACCCAAAACCAACAGCCTACACCCAGAGCTCACAGAATCATAGAATCAGAGTGATTGAGGTTGGAAGGGACTTCTGGAGGTCAGCTGGTCCAAACCCCCTGCTCAAGCAGGGCCACCTACAGCCAGGACCATGTCCAGAAGGTTTTTTAATACCTCCAGGAATGGAGACTCCACAAACTCTCTGGGCAAACTGTGCCAGTGGAACAGAAGTGTGGTTCTGTTCCCTGTGTCTGTAACTGTGTTTAATTTTTTTTTTTCTATGGTCTATTGTAAAAATGACTTCTCTTCCAGAAGGCCTGGCACGAGCAGATTAAGATTTTAGGTGTCTTGAATTGCTCCACAGAGGTGATTAGCTCTAGATATTGATCATAAGTTAGCATTTAGGACACTCATTTCCTGACCTGGTTCCATTGAGTTATATGCCTGAGTTAAGTGGGAAGACTCTGGGTTCAGGAATTTTGTTTGCAGTTTTGAAACCTTATAAATCAACTTCTGATGTGACAACTTTCCCTGTCTTGAGCAGATAATTACAACAACATATTTAAGGTGCTTTTGGTGTGTCTCATCAATTATTTGCAAAGTTACATTTGTTGTTTTAGGAACCAGGCTGTTCCCACTAACTTCAGAAATCATGGGTACAAACCTCCAGTCTCTGGTACTGCTGATCTGTGTCTGGGCAACATCAAAGGAAAGATGTGATGTACTTTTCATAGTGTGAGAGATGGGCAGAGGGAAATGTGCTCTTCTTGAAAGGCCAGATGCCTTCTGGAATCTAAGACTGCAGCCTACCCTCATCTACACTGGGCAGTACCAGCTAATCCCTGCTTCTTCTCAGTGACTTCTGCTATCTTTCATTCTGTATTTAGTAGATCTCAGCTCAGGCCAACACTGTCTTTTTCATCCATCCGTGGAGCAGCTGAGTGTTCCCAGAGGTTCTCTCAGTCAGTTTAAGGATGTACACACTTATTTTTCCTTTAGCAAATATATTGTGAGTAGTTTATGATGTTTGGATATTTTTATTTTCTGACACAGTTTACAATTTTATACCTGGTGATCACTCTCGCATTCCAGAATAATACTGAGGCTATTTACATAAAGAAATATTTGGTCCAAAATTTGAACTGCGAAATGAAAAGTTACTCTTAACCACACACATTACTTCCCATCTTGGCTGAAATTTGTTGCATTTACTATTGCAAAGACTTTCCAAAACACATTAGTTAAATGGAGCTGAAAATCTTTCATGCATACTTTATGGAAAAAATTACAGATATATCTCCAGTTGTAAGTTATAAAATATGTCTTTTCTTGGACCATGAAAATATTCTGCCCCATTTAAAATAAGCTACATAATGAATCTGATGTGTAGTAATAATTTTACAATTCTTAACATAAAACACTTTGTCACAAAAAGCATTTTGAGAAGTTTTATGCATAAATTCAAGCACTTTTGTTCAATTCTGTACTGTAAATACAGTAAGAAAGTGATATGCAGGTACTAGCTAAAACTGGGAAAAACAAAGAGAAATTTAATCTTTTTAACAGCCATGAAGACTTTTGCCATATTTGTAAAAATTAAAAAGGATAAGTAAAAGACAGCTGGGGTGCCTGGCCTTGAGGAAGGCAAGACAGAATCATACAATGAAATATGTCATGCTCAAAATCTACCTAACAGAGATTTTTCAAATTTCTGTTACAGAGAGAAGAGAAATTTTAATATATTTAATGTGTATTAGACTGCCATAATACATGATTTAGAAAAGTTTGCCAACTCTGAAGAGGAGCTTTTTGATCATTGGCAAGACTTATATCAGTACTGTGCTTTAACATGCAAATTCAGCAAGAGATTTGGTGTGCCCTATCATCATCAAAACCAAAGTGCCTGACAGTAGATTATATGCGTTCTGATTAAGTTGGCCCTAAATTGTTAACAATTAAGAGAAAATAAAATGGAGTTGGAAACTCATAATATCATTGCTGTAGAAAAGTGGGTTAGAAATTGATGTTTTAGATCATAAAAGGTAAGGTCTTGACATGAGTTAAAAAAAATAACATAATAACGTTGAAAATCAAACTTAAATAAACAAGATATTTGTTAAATTCAGTTTGAACTGAAAAGCAGGCTCCAGTAAGACACAAAATAAATAAAATAAAACAGGTAGACTTATTGAAAGACAAGTAGAATAAGAAATGTTATTCTAACCATCAACAAACTCCTGGGTTTAGACGTTGGCCAGCATTTCGAAGGACTTAAGTCCATGCAAAGCCTCCCTATTTTATAAGTCATATTTGTCAAGTTTTGTAAGGCTGCAGAGATTTCTAAGACAAATGTCAAGATTAACAGGAATGAAGTATGGAAAGTGTGTGCAAGCACCAGAAGAAAAGCAGTAGAAAGGTTGAAAGAATGGCCTGTGTTGACACTGAGGGACCCTGACCACAGGACACTGTTGCCAACACTCCGTTCTCAGCAGTAAGATGAGGAAAGTGATGTTTATGTTGAGGTCACACAGCCTGTTGTCTGATAAAACCCCAGCACAGATGCCTTGCCAACAGGAGTGCATCACCCTCACATGGAGAGGATGCAGACAAGGTTGCAGCACATCCCATTTACTGTTTCTTTTTCCCTCTAGCCTAACCTGAAAATTAACTATGGGCCAATATTTCAAATATATATTTCAATCAAGGGAAAGCAGACAACGTGCTGCAACATGGTCTTAGATTTATGCACTAAACAACATTTTTAAGTAAGGGAAACCTCATCACAACCAGCAACTCCTAAAGGAAAGGAGGCCGAGAGGTGTCTTGACAGCCATCATCCCCTGTTCTCTCTGGGCAAACCACCTGGGAGTATGTGCATGGTGCTTGTGAGTAAGTGGGTGTATGTGAGTGAATAAAGTCTACGAGCATAAAATCAACTTGCTTAAAAATTTTGGAATTAAATAACTCTTTCTTCTTCCTATGTAGGGGCTTGGAAAAATTACAGCTTGGTAGTATGGGCATGGATAGAAATTATACATTCATGGGCAGAAGTCTGATGAACTTTCAGTTTGAGTGTGCTCCACATGAATCAACAGAATTTACCAGGCTTTTGGTCAGGATGCATCTCTGTGCACATAGTGCATATTGAAAATACAAATTGTTTTCCTCAAAAATTTAATTGTTTACATCTAAAGGTATTTATGATTATATTTTTACAAATTTACATAATGATTATGTATCCAAAGCAGTGTTTTGGGGTCTCCCTTTACATTCTTAGAGTACTGAAAACCTCACAGAGTCAGCTGAGTACTTCTGCTCCAGATCCAGAGTAGTTGTTTCCTTTGGGTTGTTTAAAATTAATACTGTTGGCTGACATCAACGTTTTCGTCTCAATACATCAAGTTTCTCTTGTACAGGAGAAGTAGCCTCTCTGAACGTTGTCTTTGAATCAGCTGATAGAAAGGTTTGTTACCTGCATCCTGAAGGAACACTTAAGGAGTTGGCCATGTAAAATAAAAAATTCAGTCCTGGGTTTTTGATATTTCCTTTAAAAAAAATAGGATATTCATGTAAATAATAATAATAATAATAATAATAATAATAATAATAATAATAATAATAATAATAATAATAATAATAATAATAATTTTAAAAGGTTGGTTGGTTGGTTGGTTGGTTAGTTGTTTTTTTAAATTTACCTGGGGGAAACCAAAGCTGAGGCACAACAAGAAGAGTAAGAGGAATAAGCATTGATGAAGTATGTGCAATAAATCTAAGGGAGCTCTCTTCAACCTAGAAAGGCATTCTAGCACACCCTTCAAAGCAGGACATGAAATGCAATAAATCTTGATTTTGTTGATATCTGCTAAATTCAGCCAACTCTTTCAAAGTACCCTTTGCTAACCCACTGGTTACAATGCGTGGCTTTGCTGAGTCCCTCATGTTGCTGCACTAGAGCTGGAGTCTTTTCAACCTTCTCATACTGTGTCTGTAGAGCAGCTGGTCCATCAAAGATCTGGTCTAGATATTACTTGCTAGATTCTGTTTCATTGTAATACTGTGCCTTCACAGATTTAACACTGAAATGTCTACATAGAAAATTGTCTACTAAACAGTTTGGAAAATAAGATTTTTTTAATAATAAAAATTTAAACTTCACCTTTGGCTTCTTTCCCGGCCTTGCTGGTTAATATGGCATGGAATTTTTATAGCCTGAATTAAAAATAATTACTGGAATCATGGAAATCATATGGTTTCAAGCTATATGTCTTGCAATTCAAAGCCTAACTAATTATGTTATTAAACAATTGCTATTGTCTAGTGACTAGCAAATGTATATTTTGAAAATCAAAAGAAAATGTGCTGTAAAATGAACTTAAATTCCATTAACTGAATCAAACAGTGAATGATAAACTGAAAACTAACTTTTTAGCTCATTGCTCTGAACAGTACTCCAAAATTGGAATTATAAATCAGCAAGCTTGCTGGCTAGGGATGACTGCATACAAACAGCATTCAGGCAAAACCCTTTCCTCAAGACTAGTTTTGGTTTGAAACAAGAATTTTAATTAGATGTAAATAAGCTCCAAATACTGAAGACTGTTAAGGGTCTTTCTACAACAAGAAGCAATTTACAGTCCCTATCTTCTGGTTTAGTGTTTATGTTTTGTACACACACGTGCACAGTTCAGGAAACCTTTGTAAACACCAGACGTTTCTCAGTGCCAATCCTAAAGACAGACTTTGCCAGTCCATCCTGACCACAGTGAAGAGACCCCTATGAGGATTTACCTAAACCTGTATCTCTTTAATCAAGCAGGAGCTTTCATTACTAGTTTTCTACAAATAATAAAAGATTTCCTAAGCTTATGCCTTGTGAACCTCAACCTTCATTTCAAAGGACTCTGATATACGTATGCATGTAGACAAAGTTATTATGACAAAAAGCTTTTGTACACAAATTTTACACTTAGAAAAACCCTGTCTCAGGCTTACCAGTCTGAAGAAACTGTTGAGAGACAAAACATTAACATGACAATATGATTATTTAAAAAAAAAAAAAAAAAATATTGTCTGACCTTCCATGTGACTTACTTACTTTCAGCTTTTCAGTTGTCTGGGCAGTTAATATAACCCCACGATACCTGGCTAGGAAAAACATATTAAGTCCTTTCAATGCTGCCTTCAGAAATGCCATCTTTTATATTTTCCTTATTATAATTAGAGTGGTTGGTAAAGAAACCAGGAATGTAGCTTCAGTTCTGATTGAAAAATTCCTTTCTTCTCCTCCAGGTATTGTTAAGAAGTTTTTAAAAGTTTGTTTTGGCAAGAGAGAATGAGGGTGGAGGTGCTCTGACACGGCACGGAAATGAAGCAGCCTGGTGAGCAATGTCCTGTGTTGGGCTGGTACCAGCTAGGAGGGAATGAGGAAGGAGAAGTGTCTTTAGGAACACAAGCACTACACAAAGTTTGTGGTACACTAGAAAAGAGAGATGCTTTCTGAAAGATATATTGTACCTATGGATGAGGTGCCCTTTGCTGATCTTTTCTTAACTTTCTCTTACCTATATAGATTTTTGTGGTTTTCAGAATTCCTTCTGAAACAGAGCAGCACTGCATGATTCCTGATTTTAACTCTTTCTGTAAAGACACAGTCCCTACATACTTAGCAATATACTACAATTGCTGCTGAGGGATGTTTAAGCTTGAGAAGGAGAAAAATCAGAAAGTATTACCGGCTAAATTGAAGGTCCCTTAGTGCCACTGGTCATGTTACATCCTCAGGAAGAAACATATCAGTCAGGGGTCAGAATGCCCTAACTTCTTGCTTATCAACTGGAAGTGCAGAAGTTTAATGAAGTGAGACATAGAATTAGTTTTCTTGACATGTGGCCATCATGTGGGATATCTTTCTTAGCACTTCAGAGGCAATATGACCTCCATGAGAGTCCTCAACACTTGTCAGGTCACGCTCATCCGCATGTATATGTGGTTTGTATGTGATTTGTGTATCACTTACTCTTTAGGGCAGAACTTGAACTGTGAATGAAGAGTTGCCATCTGCTTGGCAAGTAGTGTGCTGGTGAGAAGATGAAGAAGTCTCACTTGGAGCTCCAGTCACCTGTAGGATTCTTTGTCCTAGAATCACTCCCTTCTGTTAACTCAATAGGTGCTTGATCACTGGGGATGAGGAATTAAAAGTATCCCAAACTGGTAAAATGTCTTTAGCCATGTGGAACATTTCATCTAGATAAATTAACTAAAATAGTATAATGTGCTTTCCTTCACAATCTCTGTCCACAGCCCCAGTAGATCCACATTAGTTCCATGCATGGACCAAGAGAGAAAACCTGCCAGGTGCAGATGCTCCCTTTCCTTCTCTGTCTGCCAGAGGTTTATCTTGAGCAGTTAGTATGGAGTTTGATGCTTCCTTCCCACATTCTGCAAACCACATTTTAACAAGCCTCTCTTGATACAGCTGGGTATTAGGCCAATAATTTCTTTGTGGGGTATAACCTGGTTGCTATGTTGAGTCATTTAATGGGAGGCTCTGTGGAAAGGTCACTGTTCAGCTGCTCCTCTAGCAGTGTTCTCTGATTTCCTTCTTTGTCTCTGGGCAAGATAATATCTCAAAGGCAGAAAATATTTTATTCTTCACATCAGGATAATATGCACATAAATATGTATAAATATGCCATTCTCAGTGCCCAAACCATCTGTACAAATGTCACCACAAGAGCTACCGGTGGCTTTTCTGTGTGTCTCTACTTATTTACAGTCTGATTAAACCATTAAACTCCAACTTGAATTCTAATTAACAGAGCAGCAGTTACTCACTACTGCTTTGCTATGGCCTAATACCTGCTTAGTTCTAGGTCAGCAAAGCTGCCTGTGGACCTACTGACTTGCCAAGGTACTTCAGCTCATTTTTAAGGAGCCTGCTCAAATTTTGCCCATCTTTGTTGTTCTTCAATTTACAAGCAACATTGACAATGGGGAGTTTATAACGGGAAGGCTTGATGGGAAGCAGAAGGAGACCAGACACTGTGCCCAAAGGCATTTATAAGCTTTGATCTGGCAGAATTTGTAATAATAAATAAAAATAAATTTCCAATTTTATTTTTCCCCCTTGAAGATGCTTATTTGAAGAGCAGGACATCAGCAATAACTGGCTGATTAATGAAGATCTCCACACGGACACATCTATATGTGAGGGGCTAAATAAAATCAAATATTGCAAAGGAAATAGTGAATATATAGCAAGAGGTTATTTGACAGGAAAAAGTCCACATCATTTGAAGCCCTAGCATGTGGGATGTCTGCAGGCTTCCGAATGACTTTTGCAATTTCTTATCTTTATAAATTACTTGAATGGACTATAAACAAGTCAGATAGGCTAGCAATGCAATAATGAGAAGAGAAATGACTGCACATCAAGTGAGATGAAAGATTCAGTATCAGCTTTGTATGTGGCTAACACTTAGGAAATATAAATTATTCTTGAAAAACATTCAGCTTTATTCAAAAGAAAAAAGTAACAACAAGAAGAAAAAAAGTAACAGTAAGACTAACTAAGGAAATAAGATTTTCAAAAGAGGATCTTGGATAATGGAATGGTGATTTTCTTTTAAGTAGTATTTGATTATCTGGAGAGATAATTCACTGATATGGCAATATATTGTATCTTCCATCAAATTAATCATCATGCTTTCAGGTCAGTCCTATTTCACTTAAAATACACATCTAGGCCTTCTTTCTCCACAGTTCCATATTTTAATACAATGTGACTGAAAATTAAAATTGTGCAAACGTTTATGCACGCTGGTGCTGTTTCAAAACCAGTGTCTGTCATTTGGCAACATCATTCCCCAGAATTCCTCACAGTAAGACTGATGTTGGCACATCAACATCTGCAGCTATGTCAGACATACAGAAATGAATTCCTGGTAATTCATTGTCTGAGAAAAAAATAGCGAAGCTCAAGCAAATGTTGATGGAAGTTACCCCAATTGGTCAAACACACAATACCTATACCTATATACAATACACAATACCTATAACTTAAACTCTACCTTTATAGCACAATTGTCAAGTTAAATGTTTTAAAGTGCAGCCTTTCATGAAGGATTTCAAATAGAAAAAAAAAAAACAAAACCTAAAAGTGTGATATATTAAAGTATATGTGAGCATAAATGTACACAGTGTTTTTTTAAAAAAATAACGTGGTGTCAGTTGTGAGATTCCCCTTTGTCAATAGCAGAATTCCTGCTAGCATCTAAAGTACCAGGATTTCTTCCCTGGACTCTGTATCTAGTGGAAGAAAATAGTAGAAGTGACAAATAAACAAATATATTCTCATGGTAAAAATAGCTTAACAGTCTACTAAGAGAAACAGTGCTTACATCAATATAACAAAACCAAAGATATTTCTTTTTCCTTCATTGGCACATCATATTTAACAAGTTCAGCCATGAAAACCAGCTTAGAGATGTACTTGTTTGTTTTCCCTTATTCCTAATATTTTACAGGAAAAAAATCCAGGAATATCTGAAGGAAAACAGATGTTTTACTGTGATGCTGATGGAACTAATAAAATATCTTTTCTATTAGGTAGTTGATGTCAAACATCTGGTAGGAGAGTTACTGAACATAGGGACTCACAAAAACCAGTGAAAGGATGTAAACAGTTTTCCAACAGATAAGAGTGGGGATTTTTTTGAGAAGATGTAATCAATCTCTTCATATGGAAGGCGGAGGAGAGATAGGGATCATAAATTGAAACAAGGGACATTCTGTCTTGACATGTAACAGGGGGCAGAAATAACCATAAGGACAGTCAGGGACAGGCTGTCCATAGTGGCTGTGCAGCCTCTTTCCCTGGAAGTTTTCAAGACCCAGATGGAAAAGCCCTGAGCAACCTGGTCTGAGCTCAGATGTGACTCTACTTTGAGCAGGAGATTGCACTAGAGACCTCCTGAGGTGGTGTGAGTTTCAGGAGGTGGACAGTTTGGGTTTTGCAGAGAAAATAAGAAACACTGGAAGATACAGGCAATTCAAGTTTATATATGAGTGCTGAATGCCAAGATAATTTAAAGAACATAATAAATATTTCCTTAACCTCTCAGTACTTGAAAGCATAATATAATGCTGAAATAATCCTGCTGCAATACACTCAGCAGCTAGAATTTATGTTAATGTTTATTCCTGAATGTATGCTAGATCTCAGGATAAATTTAGTAGTTATGTAGTTTAAATTTGGATGTGACATTTTAGAATGTACATTTTAATAGCAGGCCCTATCTACCCTGAACACAATGAGAGCAATATTTTTAAACTCTCCCAGGCTATATAAAGGACACAATAAGGGTTAGTTTATCCAATGAGAAATGTGTCTTGTTAAGGGATCACTATCACCATCCTGAATCCTCGGTAGAAGGAGCTGAGACTAAGATTTTGAAGTAAAACATGAACAGAGATCATGCTCAAGAGTGACTTGGCATTGGAAATTTTGTTTTCTGCCCCCTGGAGAGAAGAAATTAAAAGATTCTTTTTTTTTTTTTTTTTTTTTTTTTTTTTTTTTTTTTTTTATTTAGTCAGATAGCTGTTCTCAAATCCCTATGTCCTTCCTGGAGACAGACTCTTGGGCCTGACTGATTCCAGGATGTTCTGCAATAAAGCACCCAGAACCAGGGTCCACAAGGCCTCCAGTTCACTGTTAATTCTAGAAAAACTGTATTCTTAACCTCCAGTCTTTGTGGTCCACTACAGCTTTTCAACAATTAGGAAAAAAGTAAAACTTTTTTCTTTTTTACTTTTTTTCTAAAGACAATTCAGAATCCCCATACCATAGAGGAAAGAGAAATAAAAGATTTTGGTTTTGTTTCAGAACAAATTTTTATAATTTATTACAGTTTCCAGTCAAGGAGGATTTCTAGTTTCCAGTCAGTTTCTAGTAGGAGCTGGTTATTAACTTCCATTAGGCATGTGTGCCTTCACGTCCTTGGAAGGACTTTTTGCTCTGACATATCCAGCTGTCAGAAAAGTTGCCATTTAGCCCTGGGCCATGATATGCTTTTTTTCACTGTGATAATCTGCTTTGGTTTTGTGAACTTTAAAGAGTTGTGTTACCATTTTGATAAAGTATTATCACATTTATCATGTTTCTATGCAACTTCTTTGGGATTCTCTGTGTGTTTTCATACAAACTGGAATATGCTATTATGACTGTAAATTCCAGATTTTACCTTTTGGCACAGTTGGAAAAATATATTTGATGTTTGTTTGTACTCTATGTCTTCTGTACTTCAACTGTGCTCTTTATATTATTAAATACTACCAATTAAATTATTATTGGGTTGGGGTTTTTTTGTGTTAACTCATCTCCAATTTACTGAAAATATAAAGTCATAGTCTTGGATTGTGTCACTTGGGTACACCACAGCAAGTGTAAAAGGTACATAAATTTCGACAGGATAAGTGTTCAGACATGGATTTCATTCTCCCTGGTAAGTGCTTTGATAATTAGCAATAGGATTCTCCATCTGCTTAAATTTGTGTTGGCTCAGGCTCTAGTTTAAAATTTAGACATTATTTTGATAAATTTTGCTGTATAACCACAGGACATTATGTTAGTAGCATTTAAACTATTCAATTAATTTGAAGCTAATTAGCTAAATGAAAGTTATTTACAAATTAAGAAATAAATAACTGTCCTGGTTTCGACCAGGATGGAGTTAATTTTTGTCAGAGTATTTCATACCGTGTGCTGTCCTGCCCAGGGGTGGGGGCTGGCTCTGGCTGGCTCTCCCTGGGCACTCGGTCTGCTCATGGGGTGGGATGGATGCTGGGGGGGCGGTCGCCACGCTGGGTAAGCCACTGCTGCGTTTTACCCATTTCCTTTTGAACTCACTATTGTTATTGTTGTTCTCTTGTTATATTTAGTAAATTCTTCCTTTTTACTCAACCCCTGAATTCTCTTCTTTAGTCCCTCCCCTATCTTACCAGAGGGGGGAGGCGGAGGTGAAGGGCCGGCCGCTGCCTTCTGGCTGCCGGCTGAGCTCAAACCTCCACAGTTTTTGGCACCCAACATGGGGCTAGGAGACTTTTCTTTTTGTCTGAGATATCAACAAAAGGAGAAAATGTGGATTGCTTGGCTCCTTAAGATCTTATCACCTCCTATGCAATACATGTTTCCCATGCTGTTGCTCACCTTCCATGAGAGATGGGTTAAGGTTTTGTTTCTGTGGTACTATGTGATGCTCATCTATGATAGCATGTGGTCACTGGTCCCGGGGCTATTTACAGTTGTATCTGAGAAATTTAGAGATTTCAAATATCTTTGGAATGTTGACAAAATCATGTTTGCTGTGATGTTCTGAGTTAGTGTTTTCCTGCATGTGGTTCAGGATTTGTTTATCGTTAAGCTACTATTTAAGAGTAACCAAGTAGCAGAGACTTCAGCCACTACAAGCCCGAGGACAGGCACTGCACCTGAACCAGAGAACAAACCCATGAGAGTGTCAGTTGCTTCATACAGAAGAAGAAATACACAAAAGAATCCTCTTGCAGTGTACAGGGTGATGATGAACTAGGCTCATCACAAGAACAGGAGGAGGCAGAGCCAGTGATAGTCACCGGATCCTTGTCCTTGAGGGAGTTGTGAGACATAAGAAAATATTTCAGCTGCCATTCAGCTGAGCAACTCGCTCCCTGGCTACTGCGGTGCTGGGATAGCGGGGCCAGTAGCATGGAACTAGAGGGCAGGGAGGTGAGGCATCTGGGATCCCTGTCTAGGGAATGGGGCGTTGACAAAGCCTTTGGAAAGGAGACACAAAATCTCAGTCTCTGGAGGGAACTCCAGTCAAGTGTGAGAGAGAGGTTTCCCTTCAAGGACGACTTGACATGTTGACTGATTAACTGGACCACTGTGGAAAGAGGCATTCAATACCTAAGGGAGCTCGCTGTGCAGGAGGTAGTTTACTATGACCCAGATAATGCACGGCTACCCACAGATCCAGATGAAGTCCGATGCACTAGGCCCATGTAGAGGACTTTCATACAGAGCACTCCCTCATCACATGCCAGTGCATTAGCACTAATGGACTGGACAGACAGAGAGAGACCAACAGTGAACGAATTGGCTCACCATGACAATATGAAGAAAGTGTCTCTTCCCCCATCATCGCAGCTGTGAAACAATTATCTCAAGATGTCCAGCAACTTGGGGACAACATGTCCTACTCCCCACCTGCATGGACCAGAATCTCGGCTATTAGGAGCAATCGTGTCTCTACTCGAGAGAAACGGCACACACCATGGGGGAAACTGTGGCGTTGCCTGTGTGACCATGGAGAAGACATGGAGAAATGGGATGGAAAACTTACCTACCTCCTAGAAAAGCAGGTATGTGAGCTGGAAGGAAGACCAAGTACAGAGCATCGTCCTTTCAGAAGAAATGCTGCTGCGGTTCCCAGTAATCAAGATGAGGCTGAAACCCGCGCACACCACACTAACACTTTGTCGTTAGCAGGTATTATGGCCAACATTAGAGGGGCCCTGCCTCCAGTTGGGGCGGAAACAGGGACAACCGAGTTTACTGGACTGTGTGGGTTGGATGTCCTGGCACATCTGACCCCCAGCAGTATAAGGCTTTAGTGGACACTGGTGCTCAATGCACACTAATGCCATCACATTTTAAAGGGCGCAGAACCCATCTGTATTTCAGGAGTGACAGGGGGTCTCCACAGATGACTGTATTGGAGGCTGAGGTGAGCCTAAATGGAAAATAGTGGGAAAAACACCCCATTGTGACTGGCCCAGAAGATCCATGTATTCTTGGCAAGGATTATCTCAGAAGAGGGTATTTTAAGGACCCAAAAGGATATTGGTGGTCTTTTAGTATAGCTGCCTTGGAAACAGAAGGAATTAAACAGCTGTCTGTGTTGCCTGATCTCTCAGAGGATCTTTCTGTTGTGGGATTGCTGAGGGACAAAGAACAACAGGTGCCAACTGCCACTACAACCGTGCACCAACGGCAATGCCGCACCAATCGAGATGCTGTAATCCCTATCTGTAAACTGATTTGTCAGCTAGAGAGCCAAGGACTCATCAGCAAGACGCACTCCTCCTTTAACAGCCCCATATGGCCGGTGTGAAAGTCTAATGGAGAGCCGAGATTGACAGTGGACTGTTGTGGCCTGAATGAAGTCACACCACTGCTGAGTGCTGTTGTGCCAGACATTAGACTTCAATATGAGCTAGAGTTGAAGACAGTCAAGTGGTATGCCACAACTGATATCACCAACACATTTTTCTCCATCCCCCTGGCAGCAGAATCGAGGCCACAGTTTGCTTTTACCTGGAGGGGTGTTCAGTACACCTGGAATCGACTGCCCCAGGGGTGGAAGCACAGCCCAACCATTTGCCATGGACTGATTCATGCTGCACAGGAACAGGGTGAATCCCTGGAACACTTACAGTACATTGATGACATCATTATATGGGGTAATACTGCAGAAGTTTTTGAGAAATGGGAGAAAATAATCTGAATCCTTCTGAGAGCTGGTTTTGCCATAAAGCACAGTAAGGTCAAGGGACCTGCACAAGAGATCCAGTTTTTAGGAGTAAAATGGCAAGATGGACGTCATCAGATTCCAATGGGGGTGATTAATAAAATAACAGCTATGTCCCCACCAACTAACAGAAAGCAAACACAAGCTTTCTTGGGTGTTGTGGGTTTCTGGAGACTGCACATTCCAAATTACAGATTGTCAGCCCTCTCTATCAAGTGACTCGTAAAAAGAATGATTTTATATGGGGCCAGTAGCAGTGACAGGCTTTTGAGCAAATTAATCAGGAAATAATTCACACAGTAGCCCTCAGGCCAGTTCGGACAGGGCAAGATATTAGAAATGTGCTCTACACTGCAGCCGGGAAGAATGGCCCTACCTGAAGTCTGGCAGAGAGCACCAGGGGAAGCTCAGGGTCGACCCCTGGGGTTTTGGAGCTGGGGATATGAAGTATGTGAGGCCCACTATACTCCAACTGAAAAGGAGAAGTTGGCAGCATACGAAGGTGTCTGAGCTGCTTCAGAGGTGATGGGGACTGAAGCACAGCTCCTCCTGGCTCATGACTGCCAG
Organism: Athene cunicularia; assembly: GCF_003259725.1. NCBI lineage: Eukaryota > Metazoa > Chordata > Aves > Strigiformes > Strigidae > Athene > Athene cunicularia. The sequence goes on along the minus strand of NW_020799092.1, from coordinate 48,535,320 downwards.
TGCTGGGCTGGATGCTCAAAGGGAGTGTCCCCTCTACACACCGTGCAACCGATGCCACGTGGAGTAAATGGGTCACATTAATCACACAACGGGCTTGAATAGGGAGTCCCAGCCATCCAGGGTGATTACAAATTGGCCAGAAGGCAAAGCTTTTTGGAATGGTGCCAGAGGAAGAGGTAGCACATGCTGAAGAGGCCCCACCATATACTGAGCTACCGGATAATGAGAAGCTCTTACCAGTGCTCCACCTCTGTACTGACTCATGGATGGTGGCAAATGCGCCGTGGGGGTGGTTACAGCAGTGGAAACGAAGCAACCAGCAGTGCAGAGGCAAACCCATCTGGGCTGCTGAATTATGGCAAGATACTGCTGCTTGGGTAGAGAATCTGGTTGTGAAAGTACACCATGTAGACACTGAAGAACGTCAGAACAACCAACAGGTGGATCAGGCTGCCAAGATTAAGGTGTGTCAAGTAGATCTGGACTGGCAACATAAGGGTGAACAATTTATGGCTCGCTGGGCCCATGATTCCTCAGGCCATCAGGGAAGAGATGCAACATACAGATGGGCTCGTGACTGAGGGGTGGACTTAACCATGGATTTATTGCACAGGTAATCCATGAATGTGAGACATGTGCTATGATCAAGCAAGCCAAACGGTTAAAGCCCATCTGGTATGGAGTGCAATGGTCAAATTATAAATATGGGGAGACCTGGCACATTGATTATATCAGCTCCCACAAACTCGGCATGGCAAACTCTGTGTGCTTACAATGGTAGAAGCAGCCACCAGATGGTTGGAAACATGCTGTGCCCCATGCCGCTGCCTGGAACACTGGTTTAGGCCTTGAGGAGAAAGTCTTGTGGCATGACACGCCAGAAAGGATTGAATCAGATAACAGGATACATTTCCAAAACAACCTCATAGATGCCTGGGCCAAAGAACATGGCATGGAGTGGATATATCACATTCCCTACCATGCATCAACCGCTGGGAAAATTGAATGATACAATGGGTTCCTAAAAAACTACACTGAGAGCAATGGGTGGTGGATCTTTCAAACACTGGGACGTGCACTTAGCAAAAGCCACCTGGTTGGTCAATACCAGAGGATCTGCCAAGCAAACTGGCCCTACTCATATCTGATCTCCTACATACTGTGGATGGGGATAAAGCCCCTGTAGCGCGCATTAGGAATATGTTGGGGAAGTCTGTCTGGGTTACTCCTGCATTGGGTAAAGGTAAACCCATGAGTGGGATTACTTTTTCTTAAGGACCTGGGTGCACTTGGTGGGTAATGCAGAATGATGGGAAGGTCCGATGTGTGCCTCAGGAAGATTTTATTTTAGGTGAGAATAGCCAATGAACTGACCTATCAAATAACCCTGTTATTACAATTGGTGCCTTGCAACATCCCCGTGCCACAACCAAAGCCTCCTGCTCCATTAACTGAGCCAACTCTGCCTCATTCTTCCAGCCTTATAGACTGTCATGACAGATGAAACCCAAAGTTATGGTCCAAATGAACTCAGCAAACATTGTGGAAGGATGGCCCATAGACTAAGGGAATGATATCTGTGAGACCTGGGGGGAAAAAAAAAAAAAAAAAAAAAGGTGGTGATTCATTAAGCTGTATTTGGAACCTGAGTGTAATGTCAATGGTATGGAATAAGAGGTGGAGACTGTCCTCGTTTTGGCCAGGATGGAGTTAATTTTCATTGGAGTATTTCATACCATGTGATGTCATGCCCAGGTGGGTGGGTCACTCTCTTGGGGTCTCTCTCTCTCACTCTCACGCGCCATCTGCTTTTCGGGCAGTATTGTTGCTGTGGGGGGCGGTCACCATGCTTGGCAAATCACTGTTGCATTTTACCCGTTTTCTTTTTGAACTCACTATTTTTACTATTGTTCTCTTGTTATACTTAGTAACACATTATTTCTTTTTATTCAACCCACAAATTCTCTTCTTTAGCCCCTCCCCTATTTTACCAGAGGGGGAGGGAGAGTTCAAACCTCCACAATAACACAAGATTTTTGGAGATTTTGGAGATTTTTCACTCCAGTTTCAATTCAGTGAAATAATATATTTATCATTTTCCCTTCTCATTACAACTTGATAAAGTTTTGTTTCTTTTTTGTTTGTTTGTTTTAAACTTGTTTAAACTGAGGTTTCCTTTTCATAAAAGCATGTAGGATAAAAGCTTTTCTCTTTTCACTTTCTTTGTCTGTCACTCCCACCCAGATTGTTATTATCATGCTTTTATAACTATTCATCTACTTTATTGCACCTCCTTTTTCCTTCTCCTTGCATGAAGCAATTGTCTTGGGACATATTTTAGGAAAATGTGAACCTTTCTACTAGGATGGGAATAAACTATTGCCGGAGAGCTGAACACGAAAATGTAATCAAGCAATGCCCGTTTATTACAACCAATAAAGCCCTTTTATAATGTTCTCCCGCACACGTGAGTAACATGCAGTACAAGTCCTCAAGACTGGACAGTTAACTTAGCCCGCACTTTAAACCTTCTTATGATTGGATAAAAAGTGCCACATCAGCCTTGCCAGGCTTCCTGCCTGGTGTAACTTCCTCTTCCGTCCCAACCCCTTCCGGGGGTTGTTTGTCTCATCGAGTTTCTCCCCCCTCATTCAGGGTCACATCCTTATCGCATTCTTGCTCGGCTGAGGCTCTTATCAGTCTTGTTCTCACGCAGGATTGCTCACATGTCCATTCTCTCATAGAAAGTCCTCTTGAATCCCAACAAAACTATATGTGGTCTTTTTCTTGTGTTGAACATGTATTAATCCATAAAGGACATCAAGGAGCTGCAGAATTACTTTTGAAGCAATGTGCTTCAGAACACAGATAAGGGATTATGATCCCACCCCAAACATTAGAAAATTAAAATAACGTACTCTGTAAAAGTCATTATCATGGTAATTTTGCTTATATGTTATGTGGCTTTCTGAAACCTTTATGTCTGTTTAGGGGTTTTTTTTGAGGATGTAAGCTTTTGATTATAGGCATTGTGGTTTTGTGTGTTACTGTAGTGACTGACCCACTGCAGATAAATCCAAATTTCAGCCTCAGACTTGTATTAAAATAGAATTTTCCCAGCATTTTCTGGGAAGATTAGCATGCTATTGATACATAGTAGGGACTGCTAGCACTGTTTGGTGGTACGACTGTGTGAAGAGTTTTTGTGTGATACATTATTGTGAATTTACCACTAAACTAACTTTTCAGCCCAGTTTCCTTATAAATAATTTAATGGACTGTACTGGTATGAAAAATATGTATACAGGCATGTATATAAGTAATTGAGCAACTTGTTGCTTAATTAGTGGTAATTTATAATAACATGTAAATATGTATATATACTTGTGTATGTGTATATGCATATATACACATATGTTTGCTTTACTAATCATAAGTACAGTACACTTATGTTTTGCTGATTAAGGATACCCATTAAACTCGGACACCAGAGTGAAAAGAGTAGGTGTATTTTAGGGGTGATAACCAAATAATGTAACAGTGTAATACAGAAGACATGCAGTAAGAAAAGGCAGAATAGTGCACTTAAAGCAACAAACAGGAAAATACAGGGTAATGCATCAAATCATTGCTACACAAGAGAGAGAATAGTGATCAAGAAAAATACATCACCACTTGCATGTGTTACCATCACCCAGCGCCGCAGTGGCTGGGCAGCCCCGGTTACAGCGAGGGTTTGGGGAGCCTGTCCCGGCAAGGGGGAAATCCTACGCGGTGCGTCCACCCATGGGTGAGGCTGCCAAAGTCACTGTGAGCGGGTCCGGCCTTATATACCAGAGATCGACAAGCCAGAATAGCTGGCACCTTTGTTCTGAGCAGAAAATTTCTGGTTCCATTCTCCTGTTGGATTCCACCCAAAGCCTGGCCAGGGCTCAGGGGGGGAGACCAAGGGAGTTTCTAACAAGGGCAGATACGTGGGTTCTCAGCCTTGAACAAGGCTAAACAAGGGAAGTGGGATACATTCTCTCAGCATTTCATCCTCACCACTGATTATATTCTAGGCCTCATCTTTCACTAGCGAGCTTACACACTTTGTTAATGATTACAGACTAAGTCAGCAGCTTCGGCTTGGGGCCTGTTGCTCAGGCTTCAGTATTTCAATGCTTTAGCACTTTTTACTTCAGCATAAGTGGGTTGTTATGACTTAGTACAATACCTGTTAGCACAATGGTTATCAGTTATAAAATATACAGGATTCATCTATAGGTCATCTCTGGCTTGGGCCGTCTGTCCAAGCCTTAGCACTTCAACTTATTAAAAGTAATAAATAAATGGAAACAAAGACTCTGTGTGCTTGTGTATTATGAAATCCTATGAACCCATTATCACGACCAACTTGTGGGCTGGGTAACCCTTGTAGGATGTGGCTGTAACAATTACATACTTCCAAAGAAATCAGCCTGGATGGTTAGCTTTTAATATTAAGAAAGAACACATTATCTATTTTCTTGTGATTTCTAATCTTCATTGTTTGCTATTTTTATTTTTGTATTAATTGACATAACCACAGCATCTTTCCCACACACTTTAGGAGGAATAGAAGTATCTTTTGATTTGTTAACAGATCTTGGTTAGTCCTAATCCTTCATAAATTTGCTTTGTCCCGATTTTGGACAAAGTTCACACACAAATTAATGCTCTTTACTTTCAGATAGCACTACAGAGTGGAATTTAGTACTGCAGCTATAACGAGCAGTATTAGCATTTCTCCACTGCTGTCGTCTGTGTGTGTACATAAACATGCAAATACATAATATTTTACTATCATATTATTTTTCTTACCCAAAGATCTGCTAGTCCCTGTGAAAGATATTTAGATTTATGCTTACATTTAGATTGAAAAATATTCTAGACTATGTACTTCTTTGACCTTTGTTTTGTCTGACATACTTAAAATTCTTTTAAAAATTATCTTTTATATACTCACAAAGACTTTTAACAAATATATTAAGGTCAGTATAAACAAAGTATAAATTGAAAAGAGTGTGTGTGCATATTTGTGGGAAATCACCAGAAGAAATAGCAGAAAAAGGGTTAAAAGAATGGCCCTTCTCTGTTATGGGGGATATAATTTCCATTCTGTGAAGTTCACAAGTGCACATTTTTTGCTCCATAGTTTGGAAAAGCTTGAACTTCGATTACAGCAACACAGATAACTTGATGCAGAAGACACTGCTTTTTAACAATAGGAGGATAGCAACTGGGTCGTCCTCTGGATCTGGTCCAAACTAAACTGTGGAGACCTTTTTCTCTCTTAAAGCACAAAATTGAAACTGACCTGAAAAAGATCTCTGAGAATGAGGAGTTGAAACAGAAGCTCCAAGTAAAGTTACAACTGGCTTAATCTGTCTTGATTATATATTTTTTTAAAAAAGATACTTTTTTCTTCTCAAACCCAGAAGTGGTGTTCAGGCGTGATGTGTTCTGGTGTTCTGGTGACTTCAGGCACTGTTTTACTTAATTTGGAGAAGGCCCTTGAAAGAAACAGAGACTGGTTATTATTCTTGGAAAAGACACTTTAACTATAGCTTATGTGCTATCACAGAAACCTTCGTGTAATACCCAATTAAATTAAACTAAAATCTTCCACTCCTTTTAGGGTTAAATGGAGTATAACATTAACAAAAGATCCTAATGGTAAAATAAATGAGAATCCTAAAATAGGTTTAGTCTGTAAAAGTCTGTAAACTACATCTCAGAAGTTTCTTATTTTTTCCATTCACAGACTTTTAACAGAAAGTGTGTAGGATTTTTCTTTGGTTTGTTTCTGCATTTTCTTGTCAGGAAGAGAGAGTAATGGGACCATATGTTATATTTTTATTGCATTTCCTATGGGCATGAGAGTAAACATGTTATGACAAAATAAGATTTATTAAAAAAACAATAATTTAGTGAATTTATATGTTTATTTATGTGGTTTTGGAATGCTGTACTTAAATTTATTTTATTGAAACTTTTAAAAAAATTCCAGCCCTGAAAATTCTATTATCGAAATTTTTAATAACTGAAAATAGGAGCTTCCTGTGGAAATATCACTTCAGCCATAACTATAATAAAGAATTAATTATAAGGGTGTTCTGGCAAAAAATAATCAAAATTATAAAGTCTAATATAGTCAAAACAGCATAAATAATATTTAAAAATTATTTAAAGAAGAATTCTTCTATACATATCCTTTCAGAATAAAAATTAAACCAAAGATCTTTTCATCAAAAAAACTAATCTGAGAGACCTATGCTTTCTTTCAAAATTTGGTTCACAAGAGAAGTTTGGTTTTGGTGGGGTTTTTTTTTGTTTTGTTTTTTGAGGTTTTTTGGGTTGTTTTTTTGTGTGTGTGTGTGTCCTTTCTTTGTTTTGATGAATAGTTTTTCTGTTGTCACACTCACATATGACTGCCAGGAGAGCAGTGGTCAGGAGAAGGAATTTTCAACATACTGCCAGTACCCTTCCATCAGGCCTGTAGACCGTCTTGCACCCATCAGCTTCTTCATTTTCACTATTACCTGTCTTCACCCCTCGCATCATTCACTGTGTCTATCTCACAGCTACCCCTGATTGAGTATGCCTCAATCCCAGTTCAGAAATCATTCATATTTTCCAGTTAAAATTACCTTGAGTCCTATGTTTTGACCTCACTCATCCTGACCTGAGTTGCCCCAAACTGAGTTTTTTGTTAGGATCCAGAGGAAAGGAGAAATATGGTGGCAATAGCAGTGGTCAGGAGTGATGAGGACAAGGTGTAAGAGTGTTACGGGAGACAAATCTGCACTGGAGCATAGGCTGAAAAAGTGAAGTCAAAAGCTTTCTGGATTGGACCAAAAGGTCTAGAAAACATACTTTAAAATCACACAATCTACAGAATAGAACAGAGTGGAATAGAACAAAGCAGAACAGAATAAAAGAGAACAGAACAGTTTCAGTTGAAAGGGACGTATGAAGATCATCTAGTCCAATTGCCTGACTACTTCAGAGCTGACCAAAAGTTAAAGCATGTTATTAAGAGCATTGTCCAGTTGCCTTTTGAACAGTGACAAGACTGGGGCATTGATCACCTCTCTAGGAAGCCTGTTCCAGTGTTTGACCACTATCTCAGTAAAGAAATGTTTCCTAATAAGTAGTCTGAACCTCCCCTGATGCAGCTTTGAGTCATTCCCACACTTCCTGATAGACTATACTGCAGAAGACCAGTTTGTAAACCATGTCTCCAGATGGATGTACATCACTAGTGGATTAATCCTATGCTGGGTTTGGTGACTTTTGATGTACCATATTTAGACTGGCCTTAAGTGTTCTGGAACACAGCTCTTTGTGATAGATCACTCCTGCCATGTAAGAACTGTTGTCACTGAAGGTGCTTAAATGTATAGTCTTATCTTAAAAATTAAGGTTGCCATCAGAGTCCTCAAGGAGTCTAATCTAATCTACTGCTCCTCACCCTGTGTTCAAAACAGACTAAGGTCATGACCTTCACAGCAGTCTACACATGTTGTTTTTCAGTTCGGAGATATTATCATGCCCGATTGCCTTGTTCTGTTGCCAAGGTAAAGATCTGAGTGCTTCCTATAGCCTTTCAGGAATACTACAGAAGAAAAAAAAAATCATCTATAACTACATTGTAACAGACTGCACTTAATCATATATGCAACTTGTGTTTACTTCAGTGGGATTTCTCCAAGTGAATTTGGGAGCAAGATTTGGCCATTAATGTGATTTGTATAAATTTTAGTTCATTAATTCTTGGCTTGAAAAAGAGTTAAATATGTTAAAAGAACAATAAAAATAAAAAATATTAGCAAGCCCTCCTGTAACTACCACAGTCACAACTCCTCAGAAGATGGCAATCATCTGTATAATGAAATACTTAAAAATGCAAAAATCTGAGGCAGATTAATGAAGCACTAACTAGAATATCCTGTGAAATCACACTTGTTGGAACTCTTTTTGTCAAGCAGAAACATTTCTTCTCATGGTAATTCCTGATTTGAACAAGAATTCTACCTCAGACCACTGAATTTTAAGCTCAGATTCAGTATTAAAGTTAACTACATTTATAATTCCTCTGGTGTCACTTTTGAAGACATACCTGTCTGAAAAGAGTTCAGGCACACAATTGATCTGACACAGATGACATTAAAGTGTGTCTAAATGATGGTGAGGAACATCAGGAAGATACGTGTTTTCCCCATACAAACCAGGGAAGGTAAATCTAGGTGACATTCTGGATGAACCCTGTGGAAGCTTGTGCCCTTTCAGCTGTGAATTATTAAGGCCAAATTTTATGGCAGCATTTCCAATGAGTTATGTAATTTGTGTCAGAAAAGCAGACCAGAGAAGAAAGGAAGTTCACGACAAAACTGGATCAATTAAGCAAATTGTAATGTAAAATACCACAGATAACAATGCAGGAGATCTAATTCTGTTACGATTTTTTATTTTAGTTGGCTTTAGATGAGTCAAGTTTATTTTGACTGAACTAAGTGATAAATTATTGATCTCAGTGAGTGAGCTATCAGGCCTTATCACAGGTGAAGTGTTTGTTTCATACAAAGGAAAGAAGTTGTTTTCAAGGACAAGACCAAATTGAATTTCCACATGACACTGCTATGAACCTTATATCTGTTCCACGGGAACTTCTGAAGTGTGAGGGGGTGGCCGAGTCTTACAACCTTTAGACAAGATTTTTCTCTGTGAGTGAAGTTATTTTCTACGTTACTGTTTTTTAAGAGGTCAAAATAGAGCAGAAGAGGTTAAAGCACTTGTTTTGCACAGAGCAAAAAATATTCTTGGTTTTTCATGTCATGAAGAGATTCAGAACCTGTCTCCATACCCTAGAGGAGTATCTACAAGGCAGAGTCCCATATACAGCTATGCAGGATTTAATTCAAGATCCACAGAGACAGGGAATCAGAGCAAAAAAGGCGTGGCACTGCAGTTTAGTGGTGAGGAGCTGGTCCTCCTCTTTCTTTCAAAACTGCTTCTCTCTTTTACAGGAAATATTGTATAATGTGCACAGCCTCTTTCTACATGTGGGTGTGCTAGCAACCGTGTAAAATCCTTGAGGAGATACAGAAAAAAAAGAAAAAAACTGTAAATGTGCTTTTTTTTAGACAAAGAACTGTTAATGTAAAATGTAAAAAACACAGCCCTTAAAATGCACGGGAGCATCTCAGAGTTGTGAGTGCTTGTTGAGTTAGGATGCAAGAAAAGAAAAGTCACTTTCTTGGATTTCAGTGTTTCTGCTTGATCAGTACTTTCTTGCTTTCCAGATCAAAATTCTTTTGTGAATCTGGATTTAAATTCATAATGGATCTTTGTTCCTGATGTTTGCAGGAAGATTTGATAGATTTTTTTTTTAATTTTAACCCATGAATGATAAAAAGCATCATAGAAATGATTATTGTTTTCTTGTTGAAACATAAATGATGAACAAAAATCTGATGCATGATTGCAAAAATAAAAAGTTTTATTTCATTTTTAGTGTCTATTTTTCTTTCTAAATCTTTTGTCTTCAGGTAATATCTGACCACATTTTATTCTGCAATAGGTCAACAGGAGGCAAAATTATCTGAGGTGTAGGCAGAAAATGACAGGCTTTCTAAAACAACTTATCAGTTTATAAAGACATTTAAGAGAGCTACTAGAAAATACTTCATAGAACAGGGAGAAAAATCATGAAGAAACATGCTAAGATTTCAAGTAGAAATGTGGCAGTTAAGCAAGCAGATTTTCAGTATTTTGAAGTCTTTTAAACCACATCAAATAAATTCTGAATTGTAAATTCTAGAAACTTTCTTATGTCACATATGCTGCAGAAATTTTTGTAGGATATTGACTGCAGTGTTGTCTGTTATAAAGAGGATTCCACTTAATTTCATTCAAAATTTAATACAATTTTTGTATCTCCTAAATAAATATGCATCTACCTCATAAGCTTTACACAAACTATGATGTTAGATAAAGAAATGTCTTCCTGAAGTGTTTGAATACTGAAAAAAAAAAAAAAAAAAAAGCAGCAGTGCAATGTTTGCATTCCATTTTCTCTAACTCTTCAGAACCTTCAGGTCCTGGAAGAACATTTGCCATCAAACGTCCTGATACTACTTCCCTTTTATGAAAAACTGTAAATACTAAAATTTGATAAGATTAACATGTAAAAAAGCTGAGTTTAAGTGTGGGAAAAGTGAGTAGTTTCTGATAGCAGCTGTCTGCATGGGGTGGCCATGAACTGGTGTCTACATCTGATCTCCAGAGGTCCTTTTGGACCTGTTTTACTCTGATTTCTCCTCCAGGAAGAGAGAAAGCAAAGCCATCTCTCTTCAATCCTTTCTGTATCTGCTGGAGCTGAAGGGGCTTTGAAAGCTGCCTAACTCCTTTCTGTTCCCTCACTTTACCCTGACTGCTCTCAGGGCTGCAAATTTGAGGACATTGCTGCTGGTGGAGCAGAACTGAGTGTTGTGGGAGCTACCGGTAGCTCAGCTGGCTTGGCAAGTCCCTGAGGGGAATAGAAAAGCAAATCCTGTGTTGTAGAGATGGAGGAGGGAGGGGAACTGATGAATCCATTGTCTGTTCTTGATCGTTGAGCCTTCTGCTAGCACCAGGAGCAGCAGAGAAACTTTCAGCCGTTGCCCTTCTGAAAACCTGTGAATGCTTACTATACCTGTTCTGTCTTACTGCTCCCGCCTCTTATCACTGCTCCTTGAAACTGTCAATTCTTCACAGCTTCCCAAAATCTCCCTGATGTCGCTTCCTCTTGAATTGGCTTTTCATGGTCACAAAACTAAAAGTTGTTGAAACTAGTGTAACAGAAAAATAAAATTATGGCATATCTCCTACTAGATGCAGGAAAAATCAGTTCTGCCTACATAGATTGTGTTGAATGAGCTCTGATATTCACACACTCTACACGAGAGTGGTTTTAAGGCATTGGCCAGTGTCCACACACCTAGATATGAAGTTTGTTCAGTGTCATCCAGGACAATCAAGAGTCCTTATCCTTGCTGATAATCCTTTGAACCATCTTATCCTTCAACAATTTCTTTCTTAATACAAGGGCTCAAAATAACATTTCTGCATTATACATGACCATAGTTTGCTTTAAATTGAAATGGAATCGCACAGTCCATCAGTACATTAGTTTGACTGTAAATCACAGCCTGAATTATACCGTTCACATAAATTTTTCAACCATGGGATTGCAACTGTAATCTTTCAGAACACTTGCTCCTAATAAAAGAGCTGCAACCATTCAGGTTTTCAGTATAACCATTTTTTACAGGATGGCAGAGTTGTTGAGATTGGAAGAAACCTCTGGATATCCCTAGTCCAAACCCCTGCTCAGAGCTTGGGCAGCTAGACCAGGTTGCTCAGGGATATGTCAAGTGGAGTTTCGAGTATCTCCATAGATGGGGACTCCATAGCCTCACCAGACAAACTGTTCCAGTGTTTGACCTACCTCATGGTTAAAAAAAATGTGTTCTTGTATTCAGATGGAATTTCGTGGTTTTTTAATTTGTGCCCATTGTCTCTTGTCCTGTCAGTGGGCACCGCTGACTCCATTTCAAACTCCATCAAACACCATTTGACTCCATCTTCTTTACTCCACCAAGTATTTATACACATTGATACACCTGGAGTTTTCTTTTCTCCTGGCTGAACAGTCCCAGCTCTCTCAGCCTTTTTTCATAAGACAGATGCTCCAATCCTGTTGTCATCTTTGTGGCCCTTCACTGGAGCACAGCACATCACTCCAGTATGTCTCTGTCTCTCTTGGGAGCTCAGAAACAGCACTCCAGGTGAGTCTCACCAGTCCTGAGTAGATGTGGAGGATGACCTCTCTACCTGTTGGCAGTGCTCTTCCCAATGGAGCTGAGGAGTCTGTTTGCCCTGTTTGCTGCATGGGTACTATGCTGGCTCATGCACAGCTTAGTATCTACCAGGATCACCAGGGCTTTTTCTGCCAAGCAGTTTTCTAGGTTGGAGCCAGCCTGTACTGGTACCTGAGGTTATTCTTCTCCAGGTGCAGGAGTCAGCATTTCCCTTTGTTGAACTTAATGGGGATCCTCTATCCATTTCTCCAGCCTGTCAAGGTTCCTCTGAATAGCAGCATGACTCTCTGGTGTATCATCCCCTTCTCCCACCGTTACATCATCTGAAAACACACTGAGGATTTACTTGGTCCCATCTTAATGAAGAAGCTAAACAGTATTGTTCCCAATACCCCTGTGATTAGTACCCCTAGGACACACTATTGGTCTACAGCTCAACTTTGTGCCACTGATTACAACTGTCTGGGCGTGGATAGTCAGCAGGTTTCATTCATTTTATTTTCCCCCTTGCCTTCTTAGACCAGTGGGGCCTTCTTACTTCCTCTTCCTTCTTCCTTTCTTCAATTATAGTATAAGCTTATAAAGTATCAAAACTGAACATTTTCTTTGCATATCTTCCTAATATTAGGAATTACAATTCTAAGTGAAAAAAACATTGTTTTTCTGGTTAGAGAATCAAAGTGAAAGAAGTCTGGTAGTTTGTTGGTCCTGGCAGTCAAGATACTGATCCAGTATCGAACTGGATTATTTAGAATGGTTGTTAAGTCCATGAGGAGAAGTCATGCTTTCTACTTGTCCAAGTAGTGCCTGATTAGAGATGAGTATCTGTATTAAACCCCTCCAAAAGATGTCAGTCTACAGTTATACTGGATTCCCTCTGTATTTTTGAGAGCAAAACAAGATGATGCATTCTGCATAAAGCTGTAGTTCAGTGTATAAGTAAGTAGGCCCACTGCTGTGCACATCAGGATAACTCTCATGATACATGGAGGTAACGCAATGGAAATCGCAGTTTAGAAATCCAATTTATCTTGCTGTGAATAGAATTGCATCCACTTCAGACAGCAATTAGTATTGTTCTATAACACCATTATATAAATGTGACATTGAAAAACTATTTGCAAACTACTAAGCATTCACATAGCTTGAGTTCATGGTGTTTAGGAAAATGTTAATTCCTGGTATGTGAAGGAGAACAAAGGATTTTTTACCAACTGCAGGCAAAAGGTCAGATCACAACCGCTGAGGTAATGAAGCTAAAGCTTCCTTTAACTTTAGTTGCTTATACTGTTTATAAAAGAATGATATTCTGTGGATACCTCTTTCTTGCAGCACTGAGTTTCTGTCAGCTAAATTATGGATAGCTCTTATTTCAACTCTATACTTTCATACCAGTGTCTATAGCCCCAAGCATTTGCTGAGCTTGGTATTGATGCTTGGTATTGAAGTAATTGAACACTGACTTTTTCCCCTGTGCTTTTGCAAATGTCATACAGAAAGTTTATTCATATGCTACCAGTACTGTAGAAGTGTTAGCATGTTAATGTTTAGGTAGGTATTTCCTGCTTACATTTAAGACAGTGACTGATGGATTTATGTCTCAGGTCTTATGAGCTGCAGGTCTTATACCTGCAATAGAAGAAGATAGGGCTTAACACTGTAAGAAGTTCCTCATACTCCCATGATATCTGTATACAAACCATCCTTCCAGCAGAGATTAACCTCTTTTTTAAAGAATGTGATTATACATTTTTTCATTTTTTCTCCCTCTTCCTAAATTTATGTTTAGTGTTATTCCTCAAGGCAGCCAGAAACATATAACAGACATCACAAAGCTCAGCAAACCTAGCTGCTGGGAAGTATAGGACCTTACGCATTCCATTCATAACAATTAGAAACTGTGTCATTTCTTTTCCCTGGGAAAATTCATTACCAGAAGATGATGTTAGTTAGGGTTCCTCTATATTTTTACCTTATAATTACCTCTAATTTGAGAATAAATATTTTATATATTTTTTTTAGTTGAAAAGTCTTAATTAAATTCATAACTCATTTGTTTCTCCATGAAAACTTCCCTACACAGAAAAAAGTTAAGACCCAATGTTTTGAGGATTATATCCTGTGATTTTTACCCCTGGGAGCAAATACAGCCTTCATCTGTGTGATGGATGGAAGGAAATGTATAGATATTTACCTGGATCTCAGGAGTATGCATTTAACCATGCAATGCAAATGCAGGAGTCCTTTGCAGGAGTCCTTTGCTCCTCCCCACTTCCCTTCAACTTAAACCTGCCAAGAGTCCCTGCTGCACAAAGTCACCCTGTTCTAGAATAAAAGGCATTGTATCATAAAGGGCAGCTTTTGCCTAAGAAATTGTGCCAGAATATTTAGTCCAAGTCAATGTCTTTGTACAGAGATGGATTACTGCATGCTGTTTTAGTGTGGTTTCATGAGTTGTTGCTTGTGGTAAGTAGACTTACTACGAGTCTGAGCAAGTCTGTACTGATACTAATACTTTGCTCCTACATGTCTTTTCTAGTCATAAGTCTTAAAGGGGACTGTTGGTTCCTTGATTTACAAGTAGAACTCTTAGTAGGGTAAGTGGGAAAGGGTGAGGAAGATGGACCACATCAGGATTCCCACTCCATCCTAAGGTCATGTTCCCACTGGTTTAAGAGCTTATGATCTTTTCTCCCAAGTTTCAAGTGCATAATCTAAAAACAAGATAACATAAATATTTAGAAAAAACAGGTTTTCACAAACCTCATCCTAGAAACATTGAGAAACCTTCTTTCTAAGATGTTTAAATGTCACCTAGGGAAAAAAATAAAATAAAATTAAAATAAAACAAAATAAAATAAAATAAAATAAAATAAAATAAAATAAAATAAAATAAAATAAAATAAAATAAAATAAACCAACCCCAAAACAAACAAACAAACAAAAAATCCCAACAAGCAGCTGCAGTCAGTAACAAGAAACAGTCACCTCATAAGGATGTTATACTTATTCTGTTAACGCATGACATGAATTCCCCAGTGGGTGGGTCTGATCCAATAATTTAAAAATAAGAATTTAGTACCTTTTGAGGTAGATACCCTGTTGTATCTAAGAGACATCCATATAAGGCTGACAGATAAAGCCCCAAATGCAAAAGTTATTCATACTTCTGGCTATCCAAGTGGGATAGCCTCAGACATCTAGAGTGGTATTAGAGACCTGTGCATGGGCAACCAAGTAAAGTCTGAAATGTTTGTTATTCTTTCCTAACTAGTAAAAGCCTTGTTGATGCCTTAAAATAATTATTGAGTGACTAAAGATGGATCCAATCCGCTCAGAGCTGTCACACATCACACAGGTTTAGAATGTGCCAGAGTCCCTATTCTGCAGTGCATTATTACCATTGAGAAGGTAGTTGCACACCTGGCTTAACCATTTTGAAAGGGCAGTGCCTGCCTTGCATCCACCGTGCTACAAAATAAGATGAGCTTGTTGAAATGTCTAATCCAATACCTTGCCCAAACCAGCCAAAAGTGTGCCCATAATTGAATGCAAATCTGCAATGGCTGAGGCATTAGAGGAAGCTTTAAAAGAGATGACGCAGTACAGGAACTTGAGCGATACCATTTTACTTCAGTTGGCTGGTTTACCTGACAAGCAGGTAAGAAATCTGAGAGTGCTGAGCCTCTCTCAGGACTAAAGCTTTAACTGAATAATGAGATGAGCTAATGGTCTGGTATGTGCTAGTCTGGCCATAGTTCACAATGCTGAGCTCAACTTTAGCCATGTTTCACTTGCTGCCAAAGGAAAAAACAAAACAAAACAAAACAAAAAAACCCACCAACCTAGAAAGCCAAACCAGCAGGCAACATTTCAGGACTATGTCTGTAGAAAAATGTTTCCTATCTGTATCTCACAGATTGTCCACTGAGAAATCAATAGAGTTAAATAACTTGTGTCAATTTTGGACACTGTTTACATTTTATAGGCTTGGATTTTGGTTCTTATATCGATTTTATGTTGATATAAATTCTTCACTTCAAAGAAGCTACTTGATTTAAATCTATAAGAGAACATAACAGGACATATTTGGTTTCATTAAACATCTTTTAACTTCACTCATACCGGTATTAAACAGGAACGGTCAGAGGACTCCACCATAAATTGTACAAGTACTTAATTTCATCTTAAGGTAATTACATTGCTAAGACAAATTCACTCTGAAGTCTATGTTGGTGCTAATTGCAAATAAAAGAATGTAAAGAGAAGGAAGTTCAAAAAAGATGTAAATCTTGAAAGTGAGAAAAAACCTAATTTGGGTAACTCATTACATATATAGAAGAGAAGAAAAAAAAAAAAAAAAGTGAATCAGATCAGATATTGCAACTGTTCCTTTTACATCCCTTAAAGTGATGATAGTGTATGTGGTATGTCTCTGTTCGTAGAGAAATAAAGTTGTATGTGCTTATGTATGTATGTAGACATATTATGTATTTATATATTAAAGTTAAGGAAGAGAATTAGTGGATCTAGGGAGAAAAAGACCGTGCCAGACCTCAGCTCCTTAAGTCTTTGCTCCATCTGAACACAAGAGTACAAATGAAGCTCAGTCAGTTTACCATTTGGTACTGGCATTTGTACTTCTCTTAAGGAAAAAAGCCATTCTATCTGGAGGGATTGAGAATGAGAAATAGCAGTTCAATATTTTGAAAAGTGTTAGTGAAGAATTTTCCAGCTTAAGTATTTTTAAACTAAATTCCAGTTTTGTGACTTCAGAAGTATTTGATAACATCTTTTTTTAAGGTTCAGAGACCATTTCTTGTGTTATAAGCAGGTTTTGCACAGGAACCTACTGATCTTTGGGGCTGTTTGACAGCTTTGCTGTGCACACTAGGCAGGAGATGCCCTCTTGGTGACTCCTCACGCTGCCCAGCTCTGGAGTGAGGAGATGACTCCTTTCTTGCATACTCCTGGTATTTGGGAAATTTGGGACAATGTGCTTTGTTTGCAATTGGAATAAATCCACATGTAAAATTTTAGAAAACTCCAGTGAGTTTTCTGTCTTTTTCTGTCAACTTTGATGGCTCAAATATTGCTTCTCCCAAACCCTGCCTTTTCTCCATGTGGCCAAAATTTTTTCCCAATCCTGTTCTTTAACAAGCTTATATTTTTCCAGCTAACACCTGTCTTTTTTTTTTTTTTTTTTTTTTTTTTTTTTTTTTTTTTTTCTGTCACACAGCACAGGTTTATACTTGCTGCTCTCTCTGAAAGATGAGCCCTGAGTAAGGACATAAATGCCTCATGAGGGCAATTAGTAATAGTCTGTAAAACTCCCTTTTGAAATCTCTTTTCACAACTCACCCCATCTGGCTGTGTCTGATTTTGGTTAGATGGCTTATGAAAAAAACCTGAATAGGTATGTCTTGCAGAAAAATATCATGATTTATAGCCTTGTTCTTAAAGATGAAACAGAGAAAAAGGAGACAGTATGAGACATTGAAAATTACTTTAGACATCTCCTCTGCTGCCGATATCATTCTGTGTAACTTCCATTTTGCAATTCATTACCACAAGTCCATGAATTCACAGGTGTTTACAACACTAAAAATGAGCTAGCACCAGCTTTGGAGTGTACTGACAGAGCTTTAGAGTTGCAGAGAGGGAATATCCTTTGCTCTACAGATTTTTTCAATAGGAACTTGGCAAATGCTGGAAGAAGGACTGATGACTCCACATTAAATGCTTGTAAGTGTGACTACTCAGCTTACACTGTGGACTTACAGTTACACTGTGAACTTATATTCATTCTTCACCATGTTTGTTGTATTTTGGAAAATAAAATCACTTGCCAAATAAAAAACCCACTGTACACCCTGCTATTATGTCCTCACCTTGGAAATAGTGGCTACTGCTTGTTGTAAGGAAGCTTAGAAATTAATAAATTTCTGACCCATCTGTGATAATAAGAACAACACAGCTGAAGCCTTGCTGCTCAGGACCTCCTACTCTCAAAAATTTGTGTGTTTGCTGGAGGACATAATATCATCTTTGATGGCAGTCCTCTCTGACTGGTACATGAAAGCTAACGTCACTTTCTAACACCAATGAACATACATTGGTGTCTTGAAAGATAATGATGACTAGAACATCAAAGGATAGCTACAGCTCAAAGGGAGATACTGACAGAATGGGACCCTAGGTGTGAAATTTTAATCAGTCTTTCTAGGAGGTAAGATGTTATATAAAATCAGAGAAAAGCTTCACAGTAAAAATTAACATTCTGTAGAACAGAAAAATAATTAAATAATTGCCCGTGGTTCATGTGCCAGTTACTCCATTAATATGCTCCTTGAAACTATGGTAATATCTTTAGGCTTTTAACTATATCTTTGTTGTTAAAAAAGGAGAAGGAATGAGCTAGAGTACTGAGCTGTGATTATGCATGGTGCTGAATGGCTAACATACAACTGGCATGATAATGACCCGGGCCAATTAGCACTTTCAGAGACATGGCTGGTCAAGAGTTGTGGGGTTTTATGCACTAGGGACCATTTCCAAAATGAATATGCATGAGCCTGAATGAGGTTTTGCTTCCCTCCACTCAGAATAGGACTCCAAAACTGTTCCAGGAGTTTCTTAGACATGTCTATATTCTCTTAATCCATAATTTAGTGGAATAAAACACACCACACCCCAAAAGAAAAGACCATCAGTTTCACACTGCTAAAAAATCACCATGTGGGGCTGTAATCTAACCCTTTAAATATTTCAGACCTTTAAACTTAAGAAAACAGCAGGAATGAGAATCATGATTCAGAAGCACAAGGTTCTATTAGTATGGACCTGGATGGTGCCCAGGACCCAGCACTGTGCAGCATGAATATAGCTTTCTGGGCTACTTGACATCTTTTATTTAGCAGTGGGTGGGTAGTCCTGGAGACATTACAAATTTCTATGATAAAATGTTTATTGAAATGCTCAACTGTTTGGTAGATTTCTTCCTCCTCTCTTTTCCTCCAACACCTGTGTAATTACACTATTTTATTATTATTCATCTCAGTTGTTACATGCCTATTTATGCAGTTTTAGGTAATCTTTAGGTATAAGCATCCTTGAAAACTTCATTTCACTAACAAGAGATATAAGAACTGATTTTTACATTCCTCTTTTCTCCACCTACACATTCCTTATTCTATTGTCAGTGAACATAGCACTGATATTTTAACTATAATATCCTCTTTATCACTTTCATTTTTCTATGTTGGCAGTACTTTGTATACCAGCATCGCATATCCTAGCAGTTCCTTGTCTGTTTCTGGAGGATGACATCATTACTCCTCAAATCTTGGCATTCTCCACTCTTGCTGTCTTTAGTCTTTGCAGAAACAACATTATCACAGTCCTTCTCAACAGCACTCTCTCTAGGATGAGAGATCTAACACTGATTGGACTGGTAGCTTCTCCTAGACTTGGCCTTTCAGCTCAAAAAATGTCATTACCAGTGCTTTGAGATTAAAAAAAAAAAAAGTCTTTAAAGTCTTTTCATGTGGAAGAATATTGCCTGACTACTATATCCTCATTTGCCAACATGTGATACTCAAGAACTAAGTTGCATTACTATGCCTATAAAAAGAGCAATCATAGCAGTGCAAGCAGCCTTGACTGTCATATGTCTTAGTAACCTTTTATATTATAGCAGTGTTGTTACTGCCACAATAGGTTAGGGTATGTCACCATTTTTATTATATTTGAAACCACATTTTTCAGGGCTTTATAACTTTCGTACTGTGAGAAAGACTGAACTGAATCTTTGTATGTGGTTTGTCATATAAAACAGATGAGGACACAGTGGCTGGAACTTGGGTGGTATATTACAACAAAACGGCAAGAAAAAGACAAGAACAAGTGGATTTCTCTTTTTTGACAGTATAGAAGTTAAACATTCTTAAAAGGAAACATAAACTCTACTCTGAAATTAGGCTTTCTATATTTAATCCTCAGAAGATTCCCCAGTTATCTGAGTGAAGTAGAACTAACATCCAAGAACTCTCAAGACCCAGGATGGTATTATACTTTTATGACTCCTGTAGATTAAACAAGGATGCTTCTCTCTACTGGGGAATATCCCTTGCAAGAACTGGCAGAACAACATGTTCAGAGTATGGGAGTGTGTTTCTGAGGGCCATCTGGCAATAGTGCCATGAAGGCTAACAGGCAGACTGTCAAAGAAATAGAAAGACTGCATATCTGATTAAATAAACTGAATATCCTCTTGTAAGAGGGTCATGGCATTCCTCCTTCCCATTGGAATGTTTCTGCAGAGTTTTTTGCGCAGTCCATAAACTGATACAATAAATCAGGATTAAAAATATGTAGCCCTCCTCATCAAAGATGATAAAGCACGTGTTTATAGCTAAGGTATTAATTTAATTCAGAAATCCAGGCAATAACTGGAGAGAAAAAGACACTTAAACAAGATTATCAGTTTGCAGCAGCATGTCTGGATACCAACACCATGTCATCAAGGTAATTATCGATGTTAAGTCATTAAGTGGGCCAATCCTGCAATCAAAGGGTTGATACACAGATGCTTTCTTCTGCCAGAAATTCCTGCCACTGTTTCCATCATATTGTTGTGTATCCACAGGCCCCTGTGCCGATTACCAGCTGAGAGAAGGAGCTTGCCCCTACTGGGTTAGGATGTGCTAACACCCTGATGTACAAACACCCTGAGTATACATCACTATCTCTGAGTATGTTCAGGTCAGCAAATGAGTTCCAGCATTAAATCAAGGTGAAGAAATATCTGTCTGCTCACAAGATGTGAACAATGCAAACCTCATAATGACACTTCTTTCTTTTTCCAAGATTTTATTTATTTATTTATTTATTTATTTATTTATTTATTTATTTATTTATTTTATTTTGATTAAAGCTGGATAGATAACAGCAAGATAAAGGTAATTATATGGACCATTCTTTAAACTTCAACAGTGTCACAAACACACTGACAAGACTATAAAGGAACAAACTTTGCAAGGGTCTATGGGGAGATGTCATTTCCAACTGAGATGAAAATACTCACATGATATTAGAGGATTTCCTGAGATTCACAGGCATTAATACAGAAACACAGAATCATCTAGGTTGGAAAAGACCTTGAAGAACATCCAGTCCAATCATTAACAGAACATTGACAGTTCCCAACTACACCACATCCCTCAGCGTTATGTCGACCCGACTCTTAAACACCTCCAGGGATGGGGACTCCACCACCTCCCTGGGCAGCCCATTCCAATGCCCAAAAACCCCTTCTGGAAAGAAATACTTCCTAATATCCAGTCTAAACCTTCCCTGGCACAACTTGAGGCCATTACTTCTATCATTTATTACTTGGTTAAAGAGACTAATCCCCGTCTCTCTGCAACCTCTTCTCAGGGAGCTGTAGAGGGCGATGAGGTCTCCCCTCAGCCTCCTCTTCTCCAGACTAAACACCCCCAGTTCCCTCAGCCGCTCCCCGTACGACCTGTGCTCCAGACCCTGCACCAGCTCCGTTGCCCTTCTCTGGACACGCTCGAGTCATTCAATGTCCTTTTTGTAGTGAGGGGCCCAAAACTGAACACAGGAATCGAGGGGCGGCCTCACCAGTGCCGAGTACAGGGGTCAGATCCCTTCCCTGTCCCTGCTGGCCACGCTATTGCTGACACAAGCCAGGATGCCATTGGCCTTCTTGGCCCCCTGGGCACACTGCTGGCTCCTGTTCAGCCGGCTGTCAATCAACACCCCCAGGTCCCTCTCTGACTGGCAGCTCTCCAGCCACTCCTCCCCAAGCCTGTAGCGCTGCTGGGGGTTGTTGTGGCCCAAGGGCAGCCCCCGGCATTTGGCCTTATGGAAACTCCTCCAGTTGGCCTCAGCCCATGGCTCCAGCCTGTCCAGGTCTCTCTGCAGAGCCTCCCTACCCTCGAGCAGATCAACACTCCCACCCAACTGGGTGTCAGCTGCAAACTGACTGAGGGTGCACTCGATCCCCTCATCTAGATCATCAATAAAGATGTTAAACAGGAGTGGCCCCAAAACCGAGCCCTGGGGGACACCACTCGTGACCGGCCACCAACTGGATTTAACTCCGTTCACCACAACTCTCTGGGCCCGGACATCCAGACAGTTTTTAACCCAGCAAAGTGTGTGCCCATCCAAGCCATGAGCAGCAGTTTTGCCAGGAGAATGCTGTGGGAAACAGTGTCAAAGGCCTTACTGAATTCAAGGTAGACAACATCCACAGCCTTTCCCTCATCCAATGAGCAGGTCACCCTGTCATAGCAGGAGATCAGGTTTGTCAGGCAGGACCTGCCTTTCATAACCCCATGCTGACTGGGCCTGATCTCCTGCTTGTCCATTATATGACTTTTAATGGCACCCGAGATGATCTGCTCCATGACCTTCCCTGGCACTGAGGTCAGACTGACAGGTCTGTAGTTTCCTGGATCCTCCTTACTGCCTCTCTTGTAGATGGGTGTCACATTTGCCACCTTCCAGTACAGTGGGACCTCCCCAGTTAGCCATGACTTCAGGTAAATCCTGGACAGCGGCTTGGTGAGCACATCGGCCAACTCTTTCAGCACTCTGTAACAATAAACAGGAAACATGAATAATAAACTTTTAAAAGGTATTTGTTATATTCATACTCATTGTTCACCTTTTTGTTCCCCTAAGTATTTTAACTGTTTTAATTTATTCCTGCAAGTCATTGTGTAAATTTAATGTTATGGTTACATGTAGTGGAAAAAATAACAAATCATAGTGTTCTTTCTTTCTGCAGGGCAGGGGCCATCTTTTTTATTTATTCCCTTTTCTCTTCTTACAATAGTACATACTTATGCTCTCATTAAAGCCCTTACTTCATAATTAACAAATCAGCAATTAGACAGTTATCTACCTTTTCTCCTATCAGCATAAGACCTCTCTAACACGCGCTGTGCAGACCAATCACCTTCTTGTTCACACACTGTTCATGCAGCGGTAACTTCTCACAGTTCAGTGTTGCAGCTGTCCATTGTTTTTCCCTGCCACTTTGGCACAACTCGGCAGCTTCTTATCTTTCTCTTAAGGCCTGTTTCTCATCAAATCCTTGCTGCTTCGCAGGGACTGAGCAGGTCTGACAGGCCGATGTCAACTTGCCTCTCTCCCACAGTTACAAAGTACACACTCCTTTTAAAACAAGAAAAGAAAAAACACTCTGTTATCCTGAGCAATTACAGTTATGCAGTATAGATCACATCTAACCCAGCAGTCTTTTCTAACTCTTGAATTCTTATGCACGGTCCAGCCCTGAGTCCACACTCGGGCATATACTGTTCTTCTGTATCTAGGTTTCAGTGGGAAAGGTACTTGTGTGGATGAACCAGGTGAAAATTAAATTAATCTCCAGGACTACATGGTGTGCTGGAAAGTACCTCTACTTTGCTGGTCAACAGACACCCATTTTTCTATTTGATATTTGAACAATCACAGAGAAAGCTTTACAAGAAACTCACAGATTTATAAGTCATCAAGAATATTTTTTTTCAATAATGAATAAGATTTAGGAAATGTAGTCTGCTCATGGATATTTTACAGCACAATCAGGCAAAATGCATTTTATATATATATATATATACATATATATATATATATACATATATATATATGTACAGCTTGGTAAAAATTTATCTCTGAATGAAACTGATTTATAGAAAATAATTTTTGAATTTTAAAAAGTGCATTTACACTGGAAAACCAAATGCAGAACTACAATTCATCAAATCAAATAACAGAAATATGCCATATGGGTGGTACCAATAAAAATTGCCTGGTTTTAAATAAGCTATTTACAAATGAATCACATGTAGAAATCATTCATAGAAATTGGGTTTTTGTATATATAGTTTAACGTTAGTGTATGTTTTACATACATTTACATACATTTTGCAGCCTGCTACAGAGTGTGTATGAAATGAAAGAGATGTAAACTTTAATTAATAGCTATTGAACATTATTCACCCATTCTAGCAGTCATCCAAATCTGGAGTCTTTTCTTGTAAAATTTCTAATCTACCTATGCAGGAAGAAAAGAGAGTAATAAAAACATCAAAGAAAAAAAAAATCCTGATGTGCTCAAAACATAATTTTGCATAACACATTAATAAGAAATGATAGTTAATAAAAATCTAATCATTAAGGAAAAAACTCAACAGAGAAAAAAGCAGAGGAGAAAACACCTGAGAAAATCAGTAATGTGTGTTTATAAGATTTTTACAATTATATTTGGGGTTTTTGGGTTTAATTACAAGGTAAGATATTAGTATACATCATTTTTATTGAGCTGGAAGGAAAGCTTTTCTCAATATATTGTAGAAAAAAACCCCAAACCTGTTCGTGAATTTCTGTGTGTTTGTTGCTAGGAAAATATACCCCAGAGGTGACTACTGTGATTTACAGCAAACAGAAGTGATCAGATTATTTCTTGAAAAATTATATTGTGTCCTTTAATATTTATAGAAGAAATAGAGCATGTTCTGCATTTTTGCAGTAGAAAGGAATAGAATGTTGATGACCATAATAGAGTCACTGAAAAAGCTGGATTGATCACAATAAAGAAGGTATAAAATGTGCATATATTCTTACTAAATGAGATGACAGCATGCTAAAACATTAAAACTGTATTACTGTTCCTGATTTCTTCAACACTTTCTACTATTAGTTTAGTATCAAAAGTGGTGGTATTCTGTACTCTTACTGACTCATTTTTCGTTTCCAGACTAATGGTGTATTTGTTCTGAATCTATTAAAGAGCCTTTAATTCACAAATCACCTTCTATTACACTGTTATTGCTAATTCTTGGAAGTGAAGCCTGGAACAGTATCTGAATAGTGCAGCCTTGGATATTTCTTGGATATTTTTTTTCTGAACACCAAACACTAGAAAAATTGGAAATTCAATATTTTTAAAACTAAAGATTTCTTATTTACATATATACATATATATATATATATAAATATATATATATATATAGAGAGAGAGAGAGAGAGAGAGAGAAATATGGATTCAGCAATGAAAGATCTAATACGACATTTTATCACACTTCCATTCAGCATCAACTATAGTACACTTAAATATTCTAAACATGAGAGTGTGAATTAAAAAACATTAGACAGAATGGCTGAATACATGTGATGAAATATTGGCCTAAATTTCACAGTGTTTTCCCTACAACTTTATTCAGAAAAAAATGGAAGGGTCATGGCTTTTTCTACATTGCATTTTCTGAATATCACTTTTGCTTGAAGGTTCATTGTTGGGCATCAATGCTTGAACATTTAAAATGAATTCATATGTAAAATGAGAAATCACTACAGTATGTAGATCAGAAGAAGACATTTGTACCATGCACACTTTTAATTTTATCCTCAGAAATCAGTTCCTAAGATCCCAATTTTTTGTCCCAGCCTATGTATTTACTTCAGTACACACATGGATATGCAGTCACTAATTTGCAAAGGCTTGTACTAATGTTCTTGTATCCACATGCTCTACTCACGTTGCCAGATCAGCACCTTACTTAATGTCCCAATGAAAATAAGTTGTTATATGTGTGCCAGGAGACTGGCACATATGTGCTGCTGTGTGCCAGGGCACTTTGAGGGTGATGCCAGCTGTGTACTTCGTTGTAATCGGGCACCTTTAACCTTGTCAGCACCAACATTAGGCTCTTCCAATCAATTTCTTCAATTTAAAAAAAATGCAGTTTATTATAAAACTACTAAGTGTCAAACATTTTTATATGAGCTATACAGAAAGGCAGGCATTCAGTTTAACAAGGTGTTGGTGACGTGTTCTATCCCAGTACCAACTGGAAGTCAAGTTCTGAAGGTGTTTACAGGGCTGGGCTGCAGATAATGGCAATCACCAGTTTTCTACCTGATATACAGGTTTCCATAAAATGGTAGTGACATTCCCTGAAGTTCTGACTTTAACTGTAAGAACTAGACCTGTACAAAGTTGGTGTTAATAAACATTTTATTCAATATAGATATAAAAATGTCAGCATCTAGTAGACTACAAAAACTCAGTGTGGATATAATTGTCTGACCACTTTCTAGTTCAAACTCTTTCTAGTTCTAGGAAATAGTATGGTTGGATAATTCTTGAAGAAAACTTTCTTCTTTTATGTCACAAGCAATTTTTGAAGGAAAGTTTAAGGAAAGGTGCAATTAAGTTGGGAAAACTAACACCTTTGGAAAACAAAAATTCAACCTATCCCAGGATGTTAACACTGTATTGAAGTAATGGATGGTTCCTGTGCTTCTATCTGACAGGAAATTTTGTGCAAAGATATTTTTTAATGATTCATTCCAGAAAAGCCAGGTTATATTTTCAGCATGTATAGTGCAAGAAAGACTACAAGTGTTTAATAAGTAATTAAAACCTACATAAAAGATGTGAACTTGGAGGGACAACTGATTCTTCATAAAATGTTTTATTAATTGAAATGCTAACCAAATTGTCAGACTGTATGAGTATCTGCTTGAAGACCAGAACAGCCTCTTAAGATGCTGCATGGGTGATTAAGTGCTTGCTTTTCCTGTTCTACTACATCAAGGTCAAAGCCCTTGTCTTCACCCTCAAGGCCTGTAGCAACTGTTTTAGGATTTTGTTCCTTTGTTTTTTATTAGTTAACCTGGTTTACCTGCCTTGCCCCTCCCAATTTACTTGTGCCTCTGAGGTATCACCTGCTGCCTCCTTTTTGCATTGTCAGCAGTAACCCTGTTAAGACATCCACTGCCCTGTAAATCTGCCCTGACAGTTGCCAGCTGGGCAATACATAAAAAGTGGGGAAGAACTGTATTATCAGCATATTGCTTGACTTCTAATTTTGTGATACAGTACATGGCTACATCCTTGTACCAGCAGTTGTCCTTTTATGTTGTAAATACCTTGAGGCTTCTGGGGCAACACATACATTTAAGTTCAGACAAGAAATATTCCAACAAGAAAATAAAATATTAAGGTTGCAAAGTGAAGGATTCTAAAGGTATGAAACTCCTCAGTTAGCATCATTTTCTCAGCAGATTATAGACATCAGGGTGCAGCCCTTATTACATGATCACAAATTATTTTTTGCAGAGTTACTCATTTAACTGGTGCACACTATGGCAGGAGCTCTGATGATTATTGTATTGGGTCTGGATGAGATGGAGTTAATTTCCCCATAGCAGCCCTCATAGCGCTGTGCTTTGTATTGGTAGCTAGAGAGGTGCTGATAACACACCAGCGTTTTGGCTACCGCTGAGCAGTGCTCCACAGCATCAGGGCTGTCTCTCCAACATTGCCCCCTCACCAGTAGGCCAGGGGTGGGCAAGGGCTTTGGAGGGGACACAGCCAGGACAGCTGACCCCAACTGACCAAAGGGATATTCCATACCATATGACATCTGCTCAGCAACGACAGCCCAGAGAAAGGAGGAGAAAGGGAAGACATTTGTTACTATGATGTTTGTCATCTGAAGCAACTGCTACACATACTGAAGCCCTGCTTCCTGGGAATTGGCTGGACATCACCTGCTGATGGGAAGTAGGGAATAAATATTTTGTTTTCCTTTGCTTCTGCACATGGCCTTTGCTTTTGCTTTATTAAACTTCCTTAATCTTGATCTGTGAGGTTTTTTCCATCTTATTTTCTTCCCCACCCCCTATCCCACCAAGGAGGGGAGTGATAGAGCAGCTTGGTGGGCACTTGGAACCCACCACAATTATACAGTTATTCTCCAAAGTATTCTTGTTTCATCTTTAGCAAAAGTTGGAAGATGTACAGAATAAAGCAAGAATTTTAGGAAGATAAGCCAGAGGAGGCCAGATGAATACTGCCCTGCAGACCTGGATGTTTTTCCACCAGCAGCTACAGGGTTTTTGTATGATATAAAGCAAATTACTTAAGGATCAGATTAAACAGTTATTTTTCTTTATTTTCTGGGTTTCTGGCTTGAGATTAGTATCTTCATTTGCATGCAGTTAATACTCATAACTTTGTGCTACATCAGAGCTTCAGCTACCCAGTGGCTCTCATTCTCTGTTTCCCTTGTGATCCTTGTTTCGTTTTTATACCACTTTCAGTTCTCAGTTCCTGTCTTCTTAAAAAAGCCCTGTTCAAGCCTCCCATCCCTCCTGTCTGCTTGGTTCCCATTCCAGACAAAGACATGCCTGGCTACCTAAGCAGTCACCCTATTGAAAATATCTGTGCTTTCAATCTGACAGAAAACACTATCATTCATGACATTCATTAGACTATAATGCAGCCTAGAATTACGTGTAAATCTATTATATCTATGAAAAAAAAAATATTTGGACAACAGCCAAGCCCACTGTAAAGGGAAAACTTTCTATCTGAATTAACACAGAAATGTTATCTTGAAGTTAAAGACACATATAAGTATTACACAGGATTTCGGGATATGACCTGATCTGACATCATTACTTTTCTGAAAGTGTCTTCCGTTGTGTAAAAGCATGTCATGACCCCAAAATTATGTTTATTTAGCTTCATAGACTGCACTTTTACTTAACTCATTTCTCCTCTGGGTATAGAAGAGCAACAACGAATTCACACTGATTGTTAACAAGTCAGGATTTTTACAAACTCCTGCTGTAATTAATAGTTTAAAGGAGAACTGAGCAGAAAGCTGTATTGGAGAGCGCAGCTCCATGCCCTAGCTGGGGACCATTTGTTTCTTTAAAATAAGGAGGAAGATGCAGCTGGCTTTCTAATCACAAACACCAGATGGCTGTCTCAGGCAAAATCTACTCTGTCCACATAGTTTCAACCAAATCAGAATCAAAGTGGTTTATTGATTTATTAACAGCATGTAATTAACCAGTAATCAGTGAACCATGTAAGCAAGATCAATTTGTAGTGCAATGGATAAACCACAATACAAGAGTAAAATACCATATTAGATGCTTAAAAAGGTTAATATGCATCTATGAATTTCTAAATTGATACATAAAAAATGTTTTAATCCCAATAAATAGTCACAGTTGGCCCTCTCAGAAGAATGGATATACCACATCTCTTCCCAGGAGTGTCTCCCTTTACACACCGCTCCTGGGGGAGAAGTGGATTCTCCAGTTCTGAGTGTGCCCCAGGGCTCCCAGCAATCTGCCAGTATTGCAAATGCACCCCCCAAGTCACATACATATCTCTGAGGTGTGGGTCCCTGTGTCCAGATCCCTGCCCTGTCACCCCTAGCTGGATTCAGGCTCCTTATGGTGTCTGTCTAGCCTGAGTAGAGGTTGTGACCCTGGCAAGGCAACTTCTGGCAGTTTTAGACCAGGGGATTTGATCATTCACACTGATGGGAAAACAGGAACACTCTTTACCGACCAAAAACCCAAAAATAAAATAAAATAAACAGCCAAAATCCTAGTTTGTTTGTAGTGTAATGAAATTGCGGAAATGTCTGCTGTCATTTTTCATGTCCTGAATCCAAATGATTTTGCCTTCCATGCAAAATAGTTCAACATTTTTCATCTAATAAAATATTCAGGTTTCAGTCAAGGTCTCAAATATGTAGCTAGGGATGGCTTAAGAGTACCAGTTAGTAAATGTGGCTATCTAGAGATCATCCAGATAGGGAAGTTAGGATACAGTGAGCTTGAGAGTGAATTTACAATTCAATAATGACTTTCATTAGTAGGTACAAGGAATGGTGCTGTGTGGCTCCATAAAGCACAGTAGCAAGTGCACTTTGCATTCACACCTCAGTTTACTACTGTAAAGGTTTCTGTAGTTTCTTAAATCCCACTGACAGCATGTGATTCCTTCATTTACTGCAGTGGAGAAAAAAGCAACAACTGTGATGAGATTTTAATTTAGAAATACTGGGGAAAATGTATGAATCCATGAGCTCTAAGTTAAACACTACAGTAAAAATAAATCTTTGATACCTCAGTAAAGGACAGGATTTTCCATGACTGGAACCTACAACAGTATGCAACTATTATTAGTGTAACTAGTGAGCAAAACCCTGCAATTTTATGACATCCAGCAGGAGATAAAACTCACAATCAGTTTGGTGATTTCATATCCTTATTAAGTACTCAGAGGAAGGAATAACTGATGTAGAGGCATCTTACAGAGTAACTTTCTCCCAAAGCAATTGGTGATCATAAATTTTTTGAAATGAAAACATGAAACTGTTTCTGCGGTTGTAGCTAAAATAAATAAATCAAAGTACTGTTAGTTTACAGAACACAATGTATTAAGAGACTGAGTGTACTTTATTTGCAAAACAAAGTAATTTAAAGACTAGTGCTGACAGACTGAATAGACACATTTTAATGATGATGACTGCTGTCAGTAATAACAGGTGGAATTATCCTCATATAACCTAAACTACATATATAAAACATGTACAGATTATATATGTCATAACCTAGACGACAGATGATCTTCAACAGATGATCTTCAATCAGTCACCTCAGTCAACAATGCCTGTGTGCTTTCATAGTGAGAAACAGTCTTTTGTGCATGATTTGAGGATTTATCTTTTAAGAAGCTGCCGCAAACTGTGGGAAGAAGGAAGTCAAAATCAGCACAGAAACCACAGCAAATAAATTATGAACTTGGTTCAAATTGTAGATTACAGCATAGAGTTTGCAAAGAATCTATAAATGTTTAATTGACCAGGCAACAAATTGAGTGTAAAAACTGAATTTCATAGTAAATGGGGAAAAAAAAAATTAGGCAACCACATGATATGTGTTCTGGTGTTCCTGACATAACTGCTAGAAATGAAGAGGGGGATTCCAGAAAGCTTCACTGATATAATAAATGCAGTCCTTAACTTTGAATATGATTAGATGGGAAGCTGAAAGAGTGCCAATGGCATATGCTAAACCTATGCATGACAAAACAGAAGGATCCTGTATTATATGAGAGAGTGAGTGATACAGGAGGAATAGCAAAGTACAAAGTGCCTACTGATTAAAAAGATAATATTAATATTGCCTACAATATTATTATGATTAATATAAACCCAGATGTACCCAGAACTGCACAGAGCACTCCCAGTACAGTCTCCCAAGTAACAAAAAGGCTCACATTCCTCAATTTGATGGCTACACTCTTGCCAGTACAAGTTTGTTAAGGAAGGTGGGTACCTTTTAAGGACAAAGATACAGGAATGTCAGAGATGAAGAAATCATCCTATACAACTAATCAGAATGATAGGACTATAAACCACCTTGGCTGAGGAGACCATCTGTATTTGCTTTATGACTGGGAAGGAAAAGTATTCTTCAAGAACAACTTGATCCCATTTTGAGCTCTGTGAATAGCTGTAGCATGCCTTGCATTCACTCACAGGAAAAGTCCATCACTGATTGAAACCTTGGATTACAGAGCTTGAGTTCTGCCCTCTGGGAGTATTTGACATCCAGCAACATGTGTGTGGAGAGACAAAAAGTGGGCCAGAGCCCAAGTCCTGAGTAACAACATCTCTGAATCATTTGTCCTGACATAGTAATAAGTCACAAAGGACAAATTTGTGTACATAATCTATTTAATCAGTTTTCTTCCCTGCTTATCATGTCCAGTTGTATAAATCAAATAAATTCCCAGCTCTACTTTCAAGTAGGTCTGTTGCTTGCTTTTCATTCTACTTGTCCCTGGATTTATGTCAGTGGAAAACTATTTTCACTTCATTCACCTACAGGAAGTGGGAACTAAGTTTATTGAATTCCAGAATGTCTCTTCATGGGGGTACCTAGCATCTCATTGTTCATTTTCATTGCACTGGCATGTGAAAAACACAAGTGAAATGGGAGTTTTGTGCCTTCATAAACTGTCCAAAATGCCTGCTGAAGACCTAGCACGTTCTCTGATGTGTTGCCAGTGATCTTCAAGAATGAAATAAAGTGATTTTACAGGTAACTGTGGTGAGTTGACCTTGTCTGCCCACTAGGTACCCATCAAGCTGCTCTCTCACTCTCAGTCAGCAGGATGGGGGAAGAAAATGCGATGGAAAACTCATGAGTAAAAATAAATGCAGTTTAGTAAAGAAAAGCAAAGGTCACACATGGAAGCAAAGGAAAACAAAAGATTTATTCTCTATTTCCCATTAGGTGATGTCCAGCCACTCCCTGGGAAGGAAGGCCTCAACACGTGGTTTTGCTTTGGAAGACAAAGCTCCCCCACACTTCCTCTTAGCTTTTGTCGCTAAGCATGATGTCATATGGTATCAAATATACCCTCAGTCAGTTTGGGTCAGCTGTCCTATTTGTGTCCCCTCCCAGCCTCTTGCTCACCCCAGCCTACTGGCCTTTGGGGACAGGGGTTGGAGAGACATCCTTGATGTGTGACCAGTAGCAAAAACATGGGTGTGTTATTAACAACATGTTAGCTAGAAATACAAACACAGCACTATAAGGATGGATGAACAGTGGTGTACACATGGAGACACTGTATGTCTGAAAACCAAAGCCAAGCTTAAGATTTTCTTGTCATGCTCATGTAGGAACCACATCATACACAACAACATGACAGTGAAGTGGGTTATTGGTTAGAATAACACCCACACTGTTCTTTGGTAAAGAGCACTAGATGAAATATTATTGGAAGTCATTGCTGTTTCTTAGATAAAACACTGCCCTCAGGAACTGGTGACAAGAGCACTTGAAGCTTTCTGTAAATATATTGATGGAGGTGGTCTTAGAATATTGGTTTCACAGAGCATCTGCAGACAACAAGGCATGTTTGCCTGGGGGGATGGAGATGTTCTGGAGTAAACTAGATCCCAAGGGATCCTGCAAATTCTACCAACATCCAACCTGTGTGGACTTTAAATGAATCCTAAGCAGTCACCTGATATCCTCCCCTGGGCTGTGATAAAGGTTGTGTAACCTTTTTTGAGTGAGACATTTCAGAAGGCCTGGATAACTGACATTTTTCAGTGAAACTTTGTTTTAGTGAAAAACTTTTGACATCCAAAGAGGATAAAACCTGCAGTTGCTTAGATACTACTTCTTAATATTAAAGTTTTGTGCAAACATCCAGTCAACATTTCAGATATGTAACCAAGGCATGTAGGACACGATGGGCTATCACACTTTTGATTTCAGCTATCCAGCTGTGTGTTACATCTCATCCATCTCTAAGCTGCAGGTACCGAGGCAGTTGAAACATCACTAATCACTCCAGTCAATTGAAACAAACAGCAGCTTTTCTATTTTGCACTCTCATCTTAAATTCATATCTCTTCTGAGTATGTAAACTCTACCTGGAAATCAAACCAAAGGCTTCCCACCAGGGAAAAAAATCTATTATCAATTAAAAGCTTTTGGTCTACTGGGGCAGTTGACCTTCTGAACTACCATAAAGGTACTAAAAATAAATCTTAGAGGAATTAGATTGTTTATAGTGTCTGGGAATTAAACTAATTTAACAGTTTGTAAGGCATTTAACAACCACCATATGAGAAAGCACATTGGAATAAGTAATCTGGTATGCAGAAAAGAAAGTCATTTTGCTTTGACACCTCGTCTTTAGCTCAGAAATTATGATCTGTGCCCAAGGCTATCAAACATCAATGCACAAAATTATTCACAAAGGGTTTATGGTTCAAGTGGTAAATCCAGTCATTTGCAAAATGTTGACCCAAGTGAGTCTGCACAGAAAGCTTGATCTCTCAGTTTGATGAAAATGTAATTTTATGGATGTCAAGTCGAAGTTCAAAAGTAACATATAGTGTCATACAGATAAATAGTTTTGCCGACAGCAATGCCATACTTCATAAGTACTTGTCTGGCCAATAGTAACTCCTATGATGATTAAGGCGGCTGCTAGTAAATGATCATTTTATCTTATTTTACATATCATGTAAGTCTCTAGAATGAATAATTAAGCCTGTTTAAGAACTGCATTTAACACTTCAACTCCATATTTCATTTATATGTAATGAAGATATATGGAGATATTTTTTCACTTTAAGTTATTATTTTCATTACTATTATTTAATATGTACCACTTCCACAAGATTAAAGATAATTTACAGTCACTTCAGTTTTGAACCAATGACAAATGGAAGTGAAAATGTTGTGTATTATAGAATTATGCCATTAGTTATATTGTAGTTGTTAACAATCAAAAACTGAAATGAGGGATCATCATGACAAGCAGGTCAAGAGGTTTCCCCTC
This sequence comes from Athene cunicularia, assembly GCF_003259725.1. Classification (NCBI taxonomy): domain Eukaryota; kingdom Metazoa; phylum Chordata; class Aves; order Strigiformes; family Strigidae; genus Athene; species Athene cunicularia. The sequence goes on along the minus strand of NW_020799092.1, from coordinate 48,501,207 downwards.
TCTACTCCACTCTTGTGAGACTCCACCTGGAGTACTATGTCTGGCTCTGGGCCCCTCAACATAAGAAGGACATAGACCTGCTTGAGCAGGTCCAGAGGAGGCCATGAAGATGACCAGGGGTCTGGAGCACCTCCCTTATGAGGACAGGCTGAAAGAGCTGGGGTTGTTCAGTCTAGAGAAGAGAAGGCTCTGGGGAGACCTTATAGCGGCCTTCCAGTACCTATAGGGGGCCTACAAGAAAACTGGAAAGGGACTTTTTGCAAGGGCATGTAAGGATAGGACAAGGGGTAAAGGTTTTAAACTAAAAGAGAGTAGATTTGGATTAGATATAAGGAAGAAATTCATCACTGTGAGGGTGGTGAGACACTGGAGCAGGTTGCCCGGAGAAGCTGTGGCTGCCCCCTCCCTGGCAGTGTTCAAGGCCAGGTTGGACGGGGCTTTGAGCAACCTGGTCTAGTGGAAGGTGTCCCTGCCCATGGAAGGGGAGTTGGAACTGGATAATCTTTAAGGTCCCTTCCAACCCCTACTATTCTATGAGTTTAGAATTCTATATTTTTATTACAAAAAACTTTTCAATTTTTCTTGTCCTTATATATGTTTTCTTTCTTGTCCCTCAAATAATTTCATATATAATGAAAGAGCATATGAAAAATAAAATGTGGAGCTCTGTGGAAAGTGTAGAAGAATGTAACTGCCCTGCTATAATTTATTTATGGCAAAAAAGTAACGTGCAGCAATTATCTTTAATTACCTCTTCCTATTAAAAGCAACTTGGTAAAGCCAGTCTTTCAGTTCAAATGTAAGCCTTCCAGACCATTTCTTAAGATCTTGACTCCACACAGATAAAAGGAAGAATGCAGGGGTCCAACTAATATTTATGACTGAGTTCTGTATTTACTGAAAGTTGTCACATACCCTAAATAAGTCTTACCCTTCTGAGAAAATAAAGTTAGTGAAGAGGTTTGTGTCCAAATGCCTCCAACTCATACTGAGTTTCCATATACTTTGAACACAAAGACACAAAGACCTGTTTCCTAATCTTGTCCTTTCTGTACACATTTTGTAAATGCCTTGAAATGGGAATACAGGTGATATCATGTTAATTACTCTTACCATATTTATTATAAGCTGCACTTGTGTTGAAGCCCAATAGTTGTGGTCCCTGTTGTACATGCAGGATCTGTCCCCAAAGGTAAAATTCAATGTCAGGCACTCCAGGGTTGAGCAAGTCTATGTTATTGTGTACTAAAAATGTTCAGAAAATATCCATAAATCTTATTTTATGTTCTTCTGTTTAATTATTTTATTTAGAGGGTAGGGAAGGAGACTTGGCTCTGTTGCAGTAAGAAGACTAGGTCAGAGAAAGTCTCTTGTGCTATATGCTCAAGATGAGCCAGTGTGGGAAGATCCAGTAAGAATTCTGTCCCGGGTGTGGCTTTGGGGAATTTTCGAGTATGTAGAGTCTGGCCCCCTTATTCTCATGCCTTTGGCAACAAAGGCATTAACGACTGTCCTCGGAGACAATCCCATCCAGGACTATGTTATCCCTGTGCAAAATTAATGATTTTTAAGAACAGTGAAACGTGAACTCCTGCCTATTGCCTTCTTTTCACTCCTAGTCCTCTGTCTTCTGCAGATGTACAGAAGAATGTACTACATTCATCTCTATTTCTTCATCAAAGTTTTCAGCCTTCTATGGGTGTGAGAATCTGCACAGAATTTTTGAATTCTTCCCAGTTTTTGGAGAATGTAATTTCAATTTCTTTAATATTTTTTCTATGGAAGTAAAGTAAGATGAGCAGAATACAAATGTCACTGAGGAATTTTCTCCAGGTCAGGATTCACATTCTGGGGATAAAGCTGATTGTTCACAAATATCTCCTACTTCTTCTGCAGTAAAGACCTTTTGAAAGGATTTTTCCCAACTTACCATAAATACTACCATTAATATTTCTGCAATGTCTTTATTCATAATTTTAGTTTGATATCTTTCAGCCCTATCCTCACAACTGTAATAGCAAATTAGAAGATATTTGAGAGCATGTAAAATATTCCATCTTGTCATACCTTCCTTTCCTCTTCTTGTCTCCTCCAGATTAAGCACTTGAGTCAATATGAATTCCTTCCTACGTGTTTGGTTCTTTCACACCTGTCCTATGAACTCCTTGTGAAGCTGTAAAATAACAATCTGTGAAGCAATCCCACAAAATGCTCAGCTAAATATGAGATTAAACTAAAGAGCAGGAATTGCAGTAGGATGCAAACATTGCAACTTAGATAACCTTGCAAAGTTTACAGACTCAGATATATCCTTTGGGTACCTCCAAGTCTCTAAATCACATCAGTCCTGCACCAAGCATCCTCTGAAATGTTTTCAGAGCACTCTACAGCCAATTTAATATTTTTGAGTGTAACGAACTTTTATGCTAACTTATTCTTTGGATGTTCCATCTCTAAGTGAAATTTGCTCACAAAACTGTATTTTTAGTAAAAAAAATATAAAACTTCTCTAAATAACTCTGGTACACTGTGCTAGACAGTTATTCCACATGACCTCAAAACATCAGTGTCTGTTAGGAAGCGGTGGATTATATGAACCAGTGTTTTGTTCTTTCACACCAGTTAAAAATATTTTTTCTGTAATTTAGAATGAGCCATTTTGTGTTTCTGAGAAAATTTCAAGAGGAAAAAAAAATAAAGAAATGCTCATAAGAATTCTTAATAAATTCAATTATTGTTTCATGTATTCAGTTTACAAAATAATTAGAGGTTTAAATTAGAACCTGATACAGATTCTTTGTATTGAAGAGCATTATTTTTATCACCTTTTAAACACATTTTAACAGTAAAATATATTCTTAACTATTTTTCCAGCCCTGAGTTTGCTAACAGCAGTCTCCTGTTTTTTAGCCTATGAAAATCATCAGTCTCAAGGGAGTTCATTAGCTAGATGCTCTGCTGGCTCTGTCTGCCAGGTTATCTGCCTGCAGCAGGAAGTAACAACAGCAGATGCAGTAGAATTGACCTTGCCTTTCTTATTAATATCTATGGTAGTATTAAAGGCTAAGGTGAAGAACATATATATCGTGAGCTGACTTTTATATCACTAAAACTGATTCCCCACTATAACATCAAAAATTTACCTTACCTAGAGCTAAAAATAATTATAATCTTATTTTGTTGGAGCTCAAGCAATGCAGACTAAGAATTTTCTGTTAATTATTAGGTCGTGATAAAAAATATGATTTGCCCACTCCCAGAGATATCATATGCATATGATCTCTCAGTACTGTGAAAAACTTCAATTGATGTGAATATATTCAACTGCTGCAAGGAATCACTTCAAATGTATCAACTAGAAGTAATTACTGGTCCAGGAAAGTGATTGAAATGGCTTAAAATTAAGATTTCAGCTTGCCATGGTTATCTCTATGCAAATATGTTATATTTTTTCAACCAACATGCAAGTCTTAATTAAAAGCAGACTAAAGTTTTGAATAACAAGAAAAATTTAAATTTTGTGCTCTAAACATAATTACTTGAGCCTCAGTTGCAAATGAAAATAATATATTTTGCTTGCCGTACTTGTTTTCCCTCTTCTTTTCTAATGAAGAAAGACATTGCACTGTGCCTTATTACATTGTATGCTGAATGAGAGCTTGAAAGTATCAGTCAATTTCCTTTATAGTCACTATCTCAGATTGGTATGCTATATTGCAGATTTATTTTTATATCTAATATATATGTCTTTCAATATAAGTTGAGTGATTCAATCCTCAATATGACATGAAAATTTTGCTGCAATTTGCAATAGGAAATGGAAATCATGAGAAATACTTTTGTTGACTGTATCTACCCAGACATATTTGATTGACAGTTTGAACTCTTCTGAAAGCTGTCTTAATATCCTTAGAACTACCTGGAGGTCAGTCTCCTAACTGTGTATAGTGCCCTCTGTTAAAAAAAAACTATTTCACATAAGTCATATACGGTAGGCCAAGCTCATCAAAATAGGGCTGCAAAACTCTCATTGGATGTAGGTTGTGCTTGCCACATAAGAGTGGGGCAATCGAGAATCTAAAGCTCTCATGGATTAGCACTCCTTTGACCTTCAGGTAAGGCAGAATTAAATAAGCAGCAGGAAAAACATTCAGAGTTTTAATAAATTTTAATATTTTCCTCCCATGTTTTTCATTATCTGAAAGAGTACATTAGAACATTTGACTTGATTTTGTGAACAATTTCAGATGTTCCAAAACTTTAGTGTTCGGTGAACTTGCTATTTGCTTATGAAAATCTCTTTCCCTACTTTCTCATTCCCAAAGTGTATTAACTTCAGGACACTACATTACTCTATTCCTCTTCCTGATATATTTTTGTAATGTGTTCAGAAATTATGTAGACTAAAGCAATCACAGAGACATCTGTTTCATTCAGTATAAACCTATATAAATAAATTAAAAGTGCTTGTAAGTATTATCTGGCTTTGAAGTCAGCTGGTGCAGAATCATCTGCACTCATGTTACTAAATATTTTTGCTTTCTAAATCTGAGTGACTGGATGAAAACTGACTGTTAGAAGTAGTGTCTCTCCTCTGCTTACTCATACACATGCAGAGAGGTACTATTTGTGAGAGTGCTGGTTGATCCAGAAAAAAAACCCCAAACATGTCAGGGACTATTTCAACAATTCACAGTGTAGACAATCAGGTTCCTCATTATTTTACTATTATAGAGGTAGCCTTGGCTCCTGAAGTCTACTGATTTTTATTACAATGCAGCTTACTGATACCAAACAACCTATCTCTCTAGATAGGGATACTTACAGCTACCGTTATTTACACTCTGATCCACTAAAGGCTCTAATTCACTGAGAAAAAAAAGCTCATCTGGCATCCAGAGAGTTCATCAGGAGAGCACTTCTTGGGACACAGAGGTGCATTTAAAGTTTGACTTTGCTATTCTCTGCTGCTATCTGACTGCCTCTCTGTGACACCCCATTACAGCTGCTTTTTCGTGTACAAAAGCAATCAGTGACAGAGATGGCTTATCAAAGAGTGGGTGCTGGAACTCGTTGGCAACTGCTCCCCAGAGATGAAACTTATCCTCTGGAAGCATTTTGCCATCCTGTACTAACAATGCAATATTTAGTTGCAGCAATAGTTTCCCTCGGTAACTCTAAAGCTATTGTATGGAATCAGAAGATGTTCAGATGCTGTCACTAATGCCATTCACTACTCCATCCTTGTACCTTACAGGATTTCAGCTTGTCAGTCATGGAAGTAGTAAATACATAAAACAGAATATAAAGTATGTTTTTAAGGTTTTAATATTTACTATACTCCTACCCATGAACAAAACTAGAAAGAGGAGTAAAAGGAGCTTTGTCTCCTTTTGTTGTCTATGATTTCTGTCTTGTCCATCAGTTCATGACACTTACAGAGCTATACAGAGCTATTAATGAGATGTCTTTTTGTTGTCTCATTTCGGAAGGCCACATCTTTAAAAATAGAGCAGCTTAAAAATATTGATGGTACCTTTAGATATGAAGATGTTTAAGTAAAAAAAAAAAATAATTGAAGTGTTCTGAGTAATCAAACAGGCTGATATTTCGTTTAGGGAATTTTAATGTTTGGTATTTTGCAACGCTCCCCTACTACATAGGATTTCTCACCTTTTCTGCGTGTCTGTGCAGCACACTGACAACAAGGACTTGTCAATGCTCTTAGTTCCCCTATACTGCTATCACCAGACCAAACTGGGAAATATGACAAGTATGAGAGTCTTAGAATTGTACTGACTGAAAGTATCTAGCTGGTCAATGTTACGGGTGTTCAGGAAATGTATTCTTTCACTCATCCACATAGACCCTGCTTTTGCTGCTCAACGTCTCTCCCGGGATTAGAGTTTGCAAAAGAGAGACCACAAGGAAAAATATTTCCTCGGCTGCCATTTCCAGATATGTCCCCATTCAGTGATACAAAACCCACATCCTCTTCTTAGTATGAATTGAGTATGACAAAGATTGACAATTCTAAGCCTTTATATATTCTTGAGATAGGAATGCAAAAATGAATTGGAACTTTTACTTAATTAAAGTCATTTTTTCCCACACTCATAAAAAAAAAAATTACTTGAGCAGGAAATGTTCAAATATGTCAAAAATCTCTCTTCTTGCCCAAGAGTAGATGTGACATATTTCAGTACAAATATTTGAACAGTATTGAGTAAAGGCAATGGAGAAGAGAAAGGCACTCAGTACTCACTGTGTGACACTGGCTGCACAGTGCTTGCAAGTCTGTTCAGACTATGAGAAATAGCAGCTAAGGAAAATGATGAGAAGTAAAACATTATGTAATTTATGGTGAAAGCAATGAATGGTTTTACTGTTACATACAACAAAGTGCCTGTGAATTTTTTAAAAATCTATTTTTATTTTAAAAAATCTATTCCTTGTCAACCTCAACCACATTGCCTAGACTTTTTTGTTCATGAAATTCAGCTACAAAAATAAAAATCTCTTTCTTAACATGTAGACTTTGTATAAGGTCCTGGCAAGTATACTGTTCATTAAGTAGTTAAGCTCATTCAGTATTGTTTTCTTGTTAGTATAGTAGATAATTTGTAGTATTTTTTCCAGATTTAAAATTAAGAATTTATCTTGTCCAGGCTAAACTAAAGAGCTTACACTATGCAATATTTATATTTGTAGTTGTATGAAAAAGTAATAATACAGAAGGCATAAAATGCACATTAATCCATGGCTCTAAATTTGCTTATCCTATTAAAAATAGGAGTACAGATAATTGCTTGTGAGGAAAACAAATTATCTTGGAGATATAGATATAGATATAGATATATATATAGATATAGATATAGATAGATATATAGATATATATATATATATATAGATATATATATATATACAGAGACCGAGAGGAAATACTACAAGCACAGTTTAATATACTTTTCTGCAAAGTTAAGACAATATGGAAGAGCTTGTTAAGTCTTGGCAATACACTCTCACACACACATAAAGACAGTTTCTGTTTAATTTTATAATCCTTTAATCACTGGGACTATTGTACAGTCTCATCTTTGTCAAGTTCCTTTTCTATACTCCTGGTTGTGTAAAAGTAACCCTAACAAATCACAGTCTCCAGAGTTGAAATAATTTAAAAATACAAAATAAGCTTTTCTGAAGTGCTTAGTTAAAATTGTTTCTGGTCTCTGAATTTATGCCTCTGCCAGTTCAACATCAAATAACTTGAGAGGGTCAAAAGAACAAAAAAAGATATGTCTGAACACCATCAAACATGTCAAGTATAATAAAAGTGAAAAAATAGACTTACAGATTCCATGCATTCAAAAACTTGCCTTGATAAAGACATAACAATTATATATTAATACAGTCCCAAGAGGAGAATATACCTTCAAAGTACTGCAAGCAAATGATGAATATCTTCTATTCTGTATTTCTTCTTTATATGACAATACCTTCTTACATGCTACTCCTCACATTTACAAGTGATGCTGTTTGCATTTAATTTAGTAACACCTGGCAATACTCATTGCATCGAGGTAGTTATCTAGAGAGGTCTGGAGACTGTTACTGCCAGGAACATGTTATCAAGATATTTCTTGTAAAGTCAGGCAATGAATGATAAAAAATTGGACAGGCTTGTTGAACAGCAAATCAAAGAATTTATTCTAAAGATATTCTGTATATAACAATTATTTAGGTACAGATGTTTGTTTTTTCTTTTCTTGTCATACTCCTTAGTATATTTGAGTTACCATTTGCTTACACATGATTGTAGATCCTAATGCTCTCTATTTTTTGGGACTGGACCTGAAAGAGAGAACTAATTAGCACATTACACACACTGAAATGGATACAGTTTCCCATAGGTTTCTTTGTTTGCTGGTTCAGTACTTATGTATTATAGATTATTTCAAGTAATATAATAACAGAAATATTTTTTTTTCAATTACATGTTATAATACTGCAGACAGATGTACACAGCATCAGGTTTTTATGACATACAATCAGATGAGTTTGCAACACCACCTACAAATTGTGCCAGAAACATTAAGGAGGTTTAAGGGACACATAAGATTCAGTGCTAGAATATCCTTTTTTACCTTTTATCCTTATAGTCAATCTCTGGATAGTTTGTGAAAGCAAAGAGTTTTGAATAAGCTAAAAGGAGCTTTTGATTAGGACACTGGATCAGAAGAAACAGTGTGATAAGACTGCCAAGCAGCTGACCCTTGTTAAATGGCAGAAGATGGTCCATTTCATGAATAAACCAGCCAAAAGTATGTGAGAGTAGAAAATCTGCCCACTGAAGATGACAAATAATAAACTCTTCTACGAATCAGCTCCACAAAAAGGAGGTAGGCATTTTGAACAAGAAGAATGGAAGACATATGATTGCTCTATGGATATCTAAAATACCCCCAGCAATGTTTCTCTCCTGAAGAGTCACTAAATATTAAAGAACTATGCATTTGTGAGAGGTGAGAGGCCTGTGAGAAACAAAGACTGAGAAAAACAGCCTGAGATAAATGTTAGCAGGTGGAGTGGAGGTCCTCTGAGCTAATGAATGTCTCAAACACCTGCAGTTAATGAAACACTAGTCACGGGGTGGATAGTGTGGAGGTCAAAGCTGATCAGGCTGCCTGAACAGCACAGGATGCAGCTGAAGGAGGGAGCCCTGTGGAAACAGGACAGATCTGCTCTGGTGCACCTGGTCAAATTTCAAGGGCCATCTATCCAGTGAATGAATCATTCATTATCCACGAAATGCATATTAAAGTTGACAACCCTCAATATGCTAATGAAGGCTAACATGATCATGCTAATTACATCATCCCATGAAACACCTTACCCCTCCCCATGCATGGGATACGTAGGTATGTGGGTTGACATAAGGGACGAACCCAAGGAAAGTGGGTATAAATTGAGGAGGTGCAAAAGTGGGGGGTGTGGGGAGCATTGCCTGGGGAGTGAAGTGAAGACAGATGCCTCCTTGAACCCTCGCTGGTGGGATCAAGTCAGGAACCCAGATTGGTGATGTCTATTCCTCTATTCCCTTCATCTCCCTTCTTTCCTTTTTCCCCTTTTTGTTCACTACCATTAAGCAATGCAAGGCATACTGTATTGCTTGCCACAACTCATTATAAACTTAGCCAGTTATCGTGTATCCAATTAGTACACTGTGGGAAGTTAATAAATGTTTGGACTTTGAGACTTATCTCACCATTGTCTACTCCACTGGGGATTTATGAATCAGAATCACTTGTCTCCCTCATCTGAGTAGGATGTGACAATAAATAAATAAAAGTATGTTGTTGATAGTAAGCCAGTTGGTAACCTGCTAGGAAACAGAAATGTAAGATTACAGGAATGGAAGACATCTTTTTGGGGAAATTGCAGGTGCCATATCAGATAATCCCTCCTACAGATTTGCCAAGCTTCAAGTTAAAAGCAAGAGACTGCTCTTTGAAAAGTGCTCTAGACTCTGCTTCTCTCATAAGAGTTTTTTTACTAACAACACTGTATTTATTCTTACAGTTATTTATGCCTGCTGGTCTTATATCAGTTCCATTCTTCACCTTTAATTGGTCTTCTTTCCTAATGCATAACTGACATAAGTATCTGTAGGGTTGTGGTGGCTTTGGCTGGGAGAGAGTTATTTTTCTTCAGAGTAGCTGGTATAGGGCTACTGAGCAGTGCTTTCACAGACTCAAGGGCTTTTCTGCTTCTCACCCCACCCCACCAGCGAGCAGGCTGGGGGTGCACAAGGAGTTGGGAGGGGATACAGTCAGGACAGCTGACCCCAACTGACCCAAGGGATATGCCATACCGTATGGCGTCAGGCTCAGCATGTAAGGATGGGAGAAGAAGGAGAAAGGAGGGATGTTTGGAATGATGGTGTTTGTCTTCCAAAGTAACTGTTACAAGTGCTGGAACCCTGTTTTCCTGGAGATGGCTGAACATCTGCCTGCCAGTGGGAAGTAATGAGCAAATTCCTTGTTTTGTTTTGCTTGCATGCACAGCTTTGCTTTACCTGTTAAACTGTCTTCATCTCAACTCATGAATTTTCTCAGTTTTAATCTTCTGATTCTCTCCCCCATCCCACTGCAGGGGGAATGAGTGAGCAGCTGGGTGGGGCTTAGTTGCTGGCTGGGGTTAAACCATGAGTTTAAGGGTACACCCACATTCGTCCTTTGCTTCTTTTATGAAACAAAACAGGCCTACCTATCTGGTCTTCTCTTGACAAAATAGACACCATCTTAGGAAGACTTCCCACTTCTTGGGGCAGCTAAAGGGTTTTTTTTTGTTTTTTTTTTTTTTGAACTTGCACATCTAGGAGTGTACATGCTATACTAGGCTAATCTTTACCAATACCTGTTACAACAGTCTTCCATACTTCCATATTTCTGCTAGAAATATAGCCTTGTTAGGATGACTCTTGCAAATCACAACCTTATTACAAAAAGAAAAAGAAAAGCAAACCAGATCTATATTGAACAACTGAATGACATCTTGCTCAATCTAAGAAATACAGCATGGGAAAGTAAGAAACCTGTGTCACCAGCTGTAACAGTATGTTTTCTAATTATCTGGTCAAATTTTGTGCTTCAGTAGAACCTATCTATCCATTGAAGAATATGTTAGGTGGAGTTCTACTTGAGCTTGGTTACATTTTCTTGACTCACAGTTGAAGCTCTTGAGTTTCATCCTGAAAGGCAAATAAGACTGCTGAAACATACCCAGGCAATATTTAATATAAAAAACAGAGAATGAAATACATACAATGAGAATTTGCATAAAGTGTCACATTTGTCTTAACATTATGTTAAATTATATTTTTTAGTCAAAGTAAAAATATTCTAAAATTCATTCTTACTTCAAATTAAAATAATCACATTCAACAACACATTTAGCTCTAATAAAATTAGTTACAATGGGTAGAATATTATGGACATCACACTGGAGATAAAATGTTTTAGCTCATCTAAAAGACAAATTTCATTAATGATGGAAAAGTTCTCTGCAAAAAGCCCGAAGACATTAATAGAATATATTACTTTCAAGCAGAGCATTAATGTCTTTAAAAACAGACCTGAGATAAATACATTGTGCTCACAGAGATCTAACAGAGTAGTAACAGAAGGATGAACTGAATAGTCTAAGTAGGCAAGGGTTCAGTTGCTTGGAAAAAGGACATTTTTTTCACGCAAAATGTGGCCAAGTTTTTATAAACATACACCAAATAGTTTTGATGGATTTTGAAAGTTTTCTTTATGATGCGTGTACAACTCAGGCATTCCAAAAATATGCAATGCAGATAGGATAAAAATTATGCTGGTTCATGAAGAAGAGATTAGAGACAATGTTCCTTGGAGTGGAATGACAGATTATAAAAATCCAATGGAAGACGCACAATAGTTCTACATGTAGCCATGGATGGTGGACAGAACATGTTCTAAGATTTAACTATGAGAAAGTCAATAGATGAGTACTATCTTGTACGAGCAGAGTCAACACTCACATTCAACAGTCTTGTAAGAAGGAAAACACAGGAAAAAGATTGTATCAGCATCTAAATAATAAAAGTGAGGATTACAGTTTAAAAGGAATTAAAAGAATCAGCTGAAAGGATATTATCTTTAGCTAAGCCTGAGGCTTCCAGAAACATACAGACTAAGGAACAAGAAGCCTGTTAAGGTTTTGGTGAGACCAAGAGGTAATACAGGGATCATTTGAAAAAAAAGTTGATTTCAAAGGAAAAGACGAATGAGTTATTGGTGAGGTGAGTACGGAGGTTCTCAAACTGGAACCTGTCTTTATGAGGTGAAGCTGAGGAACTTGTGGGAACACCAGTGGAAGAGTTTTTTTGAGAGAGCTGATACAATGGACAATAGTCTGTTACCAGGACCCGATTACAGATTCTTGGGAACTATAGGGAAATTTCTGCTGATGAAATGAGTCATCTACTACATCCAGTGACATCCTGTTGCTTAGTCACTCTTGATTCACATGTGGAATGGAGGTTGGAGGAACAGAAAGCAGAAAATCCAAAAATCTTTGAAGAAAACATTGTAAAAAATAAGGAAATTACTGTCCAAGACCTAGTCACTGTCAGAGAGTGAAGTGAGAAGAATGCTCTCTAGATGTCCACCTGGTCCAAACAGTCTGAAGGTCTATTCTTACAAGATTAATGTACATTTTTAATAGTTCTGTATGCAGCTTCCCAAAATCAGAGAGATTAGTCAGATTTAACTCACTCAAAACAAGATGCAAGTTCACCAGAAGACTGATGATTTTGGAGAGAAAAAGCTATTTAAACTAAGGGTTAAAATATATTATTTAAAAGAAGGAAATCAGTATTTTAAAATATGATCATAAGTCCATCTTTCAGAAACAAATGCGATAATTACATTTCCCACTAGATTTGTTTCTTGGAATTTAAAAGTGGAGTGATTTTTTCCTTAACTTGTTAGAATTCTATAAACAAAGCATCTGCCTTTATTTTTTATCATTATGTTTTTCCCTTGGCTGCAGGTTGTATGTAGATGTACTTGGTCTCTCCTTATGGACACAGTTCTGTACATTGAAATACTCAGATTGCTAAGCACTAGAAGTAATTATTCATATATATTACCTTTAATAACTGATACTGTGGAAAATCTGATTTTTTATATAAAGCAGACTTACACTTACCATTCAGGAAGCTCTGCTTGATTTTGATTCTACTGAATTTAATTTTACTTGTAAGCCTGGGAAAGTCTTTTGTCTGGTTTAAATGTAGCATCCTCACTCAGCAGGTTTATCTGAATTTTACCAGCTGTACTTATTCCTTCTGGAGGATTTACAGTTGTTTTGATAGTAGAATAATACAAGAAAATCAGTTTTCAGCAACAATAATATTCAAATCCATCTGAAAAAATCACATATTTTCAATGTATGTCCTCTTCTTTAGAGTTCAAGCTGTATCTGTGGTGGCAAGAAGTTGAAAACCTAAAGAATTATCAAAACATTGAATATTGATAATTGTATGTGTCTCTCTTTTCTTCTTTCTTCTTTTTTTTTTTTTTTTTTTTTTTTTGGGGGGTAAGTTTACGCTGTAAGGACAATGGATGTACCATTTTTTACCTGTGTTGTTTTGGTTTGGTTTTTTATTTTTAATTAAACACCACTAAAAAACCCAAAAAGATGTGTTTGGATTATATTGTATTAGTCTTATAATCAAAAAACCCAGAAAAATTCTACCAAGAAAGGTTTGTTATTTTTGTTGGCTTTCATATTAGACTTGACTTGGTAAAATGTGCACAGACTGACTATCTGCCTCTGTCAGTTGCAAATTTAACTATTAGTGGAGTGATCAGCTTGGTGTTTGCTTGAATGCTTAGAAGCAGAATAGCAAGAGTTTTTGAATGTCCTTTTCTGTCCAACTGATGGACAGTTCGGCAACCGCCTTTCCTTTTAACATCTGGTCTCTAATGTTTGCAAAAGTAGAATGGGAGTGAAAGACCAGCTATTTCTACTGATTAAAATCAGGTTTGAACTGTACTGTTACATGCTGGAAAATAAGGTGACAGATGGGGTCAGGTGTGTAAAAATATAATTAGGCAACTGGCTACGTAGAGACGTGTCTAGCCTAATGTTATTCTGAAAAAGATCAGCACTTATAGTATTTTAAAAAAGGGTAATTAAATGCAAATGCTGTGACTGTGGGATTCAGCCTGACTGTATTCCCTGCTCTGAGGAATCAAGCCACAGGTTTAACCTTACTGCCTACTCCAATATGGGCATTAAATGTATTTCTACACTCCATATAGAAATTGGCATTTAGGGTTTTCTCCTTCACTTTCACATCAATACCAAAACAAATTAAATATTTTCAACAAAATAAATTAAGAGATCCTTTCCAGAATGGTTAGCAACCATCAATAAGACTTTCACGTTGTTGGAAGGAGAGCTGAGGTGAGATCCGAGCTCCAAACTAGGTACAAGAAGCACATTTCAGAGGCTGTCCTGAGCAGCTGTCCTGAAAAATTCCTCCTTGACTTATACCGTGGCCATGGTCCTGGAGTCAGATTTCTGAAGGCGCTCAGCACAGAGGGAGTCAGGAATCTTCTAGGAACTTTGGCTTTTATTTTGCACAAGAAGTTTTAGAAAATATCTGAAAAACTAAAAAATCTGAAGTTCAAAGAAAAGTTTGTGAGCCTTAGATACAGAAATTATTTGAAGATCTTTGCATATGATTTTCAGTATATAATCACTGGTTTAAATTAATCTGTTAAAACTGTATTCCTGTGCAGTTCAGTTTAACCACTTTGCCTGTGCAGAAGACAACTTTGAATTGAAAGATATCCTTCTAACTTCATTTTTCATATGGCATGTATGATAAACCCAATACATAAGAGTTCAGAATCAACATTTGCACCCCCTAAGAACACAGCATGCTAAAAGTATTTGCTTTTTGGAGGTAAAGACTACCAAAAGTTTGTAAAGGTAGTAAAGAGCAGCCAAAAGATAAATATGTGACAAAGACACTTCAAAATGAAAAAATCATAATCTAGAAGAAAACTGAGGATGAAGCTTTTTCTTTTGCAATCAGTAGGGAGGCTGAGTGTACATTCCCAGTAGGCATGTGCACAAACACACATACAACACATATATATCTACACGATATCATGATCAACACAAACAGACATACTTAGGACTCGCACAACACAACATGAACAGTGCCAATGGCCTCACCCTGCTCCTCTCTCTGTCTGGTCAGGATGAAAACCTATTAGTGAAAAATATATATGTGCAAATACATACACATGTATGTATGGGCTGAGTTTAAACACCTGATCGGCCCAGTAGGTGGCCCCTGGATCCCCCTGGTTCAACCTGGAGGAGAGGTGGCTTCAGGGGGACCTCACAGCAGCCTCCCAGTGCTTATCAAGAAAAAGAAACCAGATTCTTCACAGGGATAAGAGATAATGAGTATAAATTGAAACAAGATAGGTTTATTTTGGACATTAATAAAAGTTTTTTCAACCATGAGGACAGGTATGCAGTGGGACAGGCTGCACAGACAGGCTATTCAGTCTTCAACCTTGAAGGTTTTCAAGGATAAAGCTGGATAAATCCCTGAGCAAGATGGTTTGAGCTCAGAGTTAATCCTGCTTGGAGCAGGGGGCTACACTAGAGAGCCTCAGAGGCCCCTTCCAGTCTGAATCATCACCATGTCATCCTGTGATCTCATGACATCTGACACATTGGATTGACTCTGGTTTTAGTCTTACAACCCCTCCCTTTCCAGCTGCATTTTACCACATACCCGAATTGCCAGATCTTTCCTTTGGCAGGCTGAGCTGTGATTGATGACACAGCTCCTTCCCCTGTCTCCTGTATGGACAAGGTGAGGTCAAGACAATGGGCTTTGAGTCTTCCACAGGGGACATGAGGCAGGATGCAGTGCAGGCACTCCAGCACTCCCACCACAGGTAGGGTGGGCAAAGCCAGACATAGAGAAACAAGGGTACTAATCAGTGGGAAAAGGGGACAAATGTGGTATAATGCAATGTTTATACTGAGAAGCCTCAGTGTAGCTGCTGATCAGTCTCTAGACAAGAAACAGCTTGAGGGAAGAAAGAGGCTGGAGGCAGCATGCACTTGTGGCGGTGAAGTCTGTAGATAGAAGATGTTTTCAAAATGATACTCTTGAAAGCTAAACCATCATGGAGCAATCCCTGAGGAGATCCTAGGTGCTGAAATGCCAAGTGTGAGCTACTGCACTGACCAGAGCCATGCTCCATATTTATTTGATTATCTTCAAAATTTAACCAGCTCCTGGGAAAACAAAGTCACAGTGATTCAGCTACTCTTATGAGAGAAAAATATTTTTGGGAAAATATAGAGGGAATCTAATGAGAAATACTGAAAAGGAAGCAGAAAAAGAAAGTCAAGCTGAGAACATGAATCACCTTTTAACCCCAACTTTATAATCATTACTATAATTAAATCCTCATAATTTAAGCTATGCTTCACTCAACAGAAAATTGATGACTCTCATGTTTTAACAGGAATGTTACTGTATTCCAGTAATTTGTTTCATACAAATTAAGTCTCTAGGGTAAAATAATCATTTTGAAGCATACATTTGTTTGGATTTCCTTCTACACTACAGCAGCTTTTATTCTAAAAGTGGCTAATGCTCACACAATTTGGAAACAAAGCAATGATTTACTGTCTGCGGTATTAATTAAATAAGAAACACACTGTAAACAGGAGCCTATCAAAAAGAAGAAAAAAGGAATTCTCTTTAACAGCAATCTCCAGCACTCACAGCTTATGCTTGAAGAACAGACAATTATTTTAGTCTAAACCTCTTTACTATCCATGCTCAAAAATCTTTCATTTTCCCCTCTGTATGTTTGAGTCTCAGCTTGTTTATCTGGATTGCAGGGGAGAACAGCAGTCCTTGGCTTGTGGCTGAGAATAACAAGCTGTCATGAGTGCCTCTGACGTTGTCTGTACACATCAGAGAGCAAAACGCTAACGGTAAAGTTGCTGTCACTGCAGTCCAGCCAGAGCAGGACAGCAAACAGTAAGGCCTACAGAGAAAGTGGAGACAACTGGTTTGCAGTATCCTGCAGTAAATGCTGTGTAGTTTACCCATTTTTACCTCACAGAAACATCCTCATGGGCTCTTCACTTGGGTCCCAAGATGTTCACTCTGCAGTATGAGCTGGGACCTGGAGCCTTCATTGTATAAAAAAGTATTGCATTTGTTTACACCAAATCCAGTTTTGAAAACTATTTAAGCTATCTCAAAAATTTTGGTAAGTTATACCTGCCTATCTTCTGCAACACAAGGCAGCTACCTCCTTAAACTTTTTGTGTGTTGTTTCATCTTTTTTTCCTCTAAACACTTTAGAGGAAATGTTGTCTAAGTGTGTTGTTAGCTGATGAGAAACTGACCCCTGAGTATCAGAGGCTTCGTGCAAGATTTTAAGAAATATGCCATCTACCAATTGAAAACATATCCAAGAGATCAATAGAAGAGAAAAATAAGGTCATCAAATCAATGCAGAGAGAGAATAAAAATGAAGGACATGTCCAAAAAAAAAAAAAAAAAGTCAAAAAGCTTCAACAGCAATTTAGGGCAGGATTTAGTTGTCCAAGTATAGCTGTCAAGTTATACAATCATTTAGGTTGGAAGAGACCCTTAAGATCATCGAGTCCAACTGTAAATGTAACACTGCCAAGTCCACCGCTAAACCATGTTTCTAAGTGCCATGTCTACACATCTTTTTACAGTGAGATAACACTCCCTGTGGTATACAAGACATGCACAAGGTAGGGATGACACAGTGTTTGAGGTAACCAAGACCTTCTGGGGAGGTGGCTAGAGGAGCAGTGGAATAACCCCGGGCACTGGAATGGCACTAGACTCCTACACTGGAGAAAATGAGTTGAGTCCCTTTACTCTGAGTCTGAATAGGTGCTTGCCTCTTCTCAAGCTTCAAGGCCCTCTGCCAGATGTATTACTTGTGATGAATTAAAACTCAATACATGTCTACTGGACCAGGTTCTTCATATATGCAAATCTGAAGTTGAGGCACCTGGAATTTTGCTTGGGGTAATGGTGGGAAAGTGCAAAAACAATGTAAGAAAGTTTCAGATAAAAAGAGCATGCTTGTGTCCGCTGAAGGGGAGATTATAGAATGACAACTTAGAAGTCATCTGGATTCAGAAGTCATTTGCACTTGGAAAGCCTTTAGGCACCTAAGTCTTAATTTAGAACTGCTCTCTGAGCAACATCTGTATGTCATTTAACAGACTGGACCCTGTCTCCACTCTTAAGTGTCAGGACTTAAGCAAAACCTCATTGAAGATTCAGTCTCAATGAACACCTACACCTGCTAACAGCAGCCAGTTAATTTTAAAGGTCTTTTGACTGGTAATTAATAAACTCTGTGTGGAATTCTTTTCTAATATGTAATAAAAAAATCATGGCTGGAAGTGCATATGTCTTCCCAGAAATTGCGAATTCCCAACATCATCCTTTGGTCTCTCTGGGGCTCATACATGATTGTTGCTGCTCTTCTTGTGGAAGAAAAAAGATAGCCCTTCCAGATCTAGAAAGCTCTCCAAATAGGGGGAATAGCTGACTTGGGTATTTAAAGAGAAGATTTTGGGTTTTAACCACAAAACTGTACAGCTATAAAATCACAGGTCAAAAATCCATAATTTTGCAGGGAAAAAAAAAAAAAAAAAAAGCTCAGTTATTCGCCCTAAAAGCCATAGAAAGGCTTTAAGAAATTTGGAGCATAAAAAAGAAGGAAGCAGAGAAACAGGTGGAATGGTACTACGGTAGTAAGGTAAACTGATTTGCTGAAAAGTTTGTTTGGTTCCTCTGATTTTAATTTCTTTTCTTGTGAGGTTTGTACTCTTACATTTTTTGAAATAAAGAACTGACTGACATTCTGAAATACAGCAAGATTATAAAAACCTATCTAGTAGAGCCACCTGAGAGTAACTGTCTAGTTCGTCATCTTTATGATGGAAATTTTTATACCCAGCACCAGTAATACTGAAGAGGTAACACCTATATTTAACAGGAATAGGAGACGCATATATCTCTTCTAAGAGTTACTGCCAAATGTAGCATATTGTGGGATTCAGCTGTCACTAAGCCTTGGGGACTTGAGCTTTTTCATAATAAAATCTGCCTGAAAATTCTCTGTAGGCAAGCAAACCAACTGCTTCTTTACTTTCAACTAGCTGTTTTACCGTTTAGTTTCCTTAATTGGATTCTCAAACCTTTTCACTGTTTGTAAGTACATTTAGTTTGAAATATGGCTTTAGTTAGCATGCTACACATCAGGTCATAATCAATGGCAAAAGGACAGATTTTGATGATTTTTTTTTTTTTCAGTCATGTTAATAGCTTATGAACATCATCTGAGAAAAACATTGCAAAACAGATCCTCAGCTGAGGTAAACTGCCTTTGGCTGTAATTGAGTTATGTCTTTTTCCATCAGTTAAGATTCTCATTTTAGTCCATTAAATGTGTCTAAGCTGGGAACAATTTTTATTTCAATAACTCAAGAAGCAGTTAAAAATAAAATGTTCTACCATTTTATTCTACTTATTTTGTCTTTTCCAATTTTAATTCATGTGGACAGAAAAACCTGTGCTCAACAACTTGGTTTTGTTTCTCACATATTCAGAGAAAATTATGGTATTTGTAAGTTTAACTGTATTAGTAAGCATCAATCCCATGCATTTCCCATGCTGGTGCAATATAGTAAAACACAACTGTAGCACTAGGGCCTGAATAATAGGCCGTGAAACAAAGTTGACCTCTAGAGGAACCGCACAAACAAACATTATCCATTATTAGTATCTGCCAATTAGTAAAATCTGTATTGCCATTAGCATTTATTATTAGTATCTGATCATTAATGAAATATATGTGCTTATCAGTGAAAGATGTAGCTTGGACAAAATATGATCAGTAGTGAGGATGAAATGTCATGAGAGTGTATCCAACTTCCCTTGTGGGGCCTTGTTCAGCCAGGAGTCTGGTCTTGTTGGAAACTGTGGGAACAGAACCAAGCAGATAAAGAGACTCCCTTGGTTTTGTTTAGCCTTGTTCAAGGCTGAGAACCCACGTATTTGGCCTTGTTAGAAACTCCCTTGGTGTCCCCCTCTGAGCCCTGGCCAGGCTTTGGGTGGAATCCAACAGCAGGATGAAACCAGATGTTTCTGCTCAAAACAAAGGTGCAAGGCATTTTGACTTGTTGATTTTTGGTATATAAGGCTGGACCCACTTGCCACAACTTTGGATGCCTCATCTACAGATGAACGTGTCACGTAAGACTTGCCACTTACAGCGAAAGGTATTCAAAATCCTCATTGTAAGCAGGGCTCCCCAGTGACTGCGGATCTGGATGTTGATAATGCATACAAGTGTTGATGTATCTTTCTTAATCACTGTTCTCCCCATCATGTAGTAATGATTAGGTGCATTACCGTGCTTGTTCTTATTTTCTATAATTAACTGCATGTAGTAATGATTAAGTGTACTATTCTGTATTTTTCTTATTGCTTATTTTCTTGGTATTACTTGGTTATATCCTTTAATTATTAACAGTAAACTAAGCCTATTCTTTTCACTCTGGTGTCTGAGTTTAATTGGCATCCTTGATCAGCAAAACAACTAACCAAATGACTAGAAGAAACAGTCACCCCCAAATGCACTAGGAGTCACTCAAGCAATTATGGCATTTTCCTACAGAGATGCCAAAAATACAGAAATGGTCCCCAAGGGTAAGAATACTCCACAGCATCAGTCTGGTGTTAAAACATCTCAGTAATGAATGTTATGACACAAAACAATTTTAGTATTTTGGGAAAATAAAAATTTAGCCTCAAACCTCTTTCCACAGCTTTGCTGTGCTCCCTTTTTTCTGCAATAGGGAAATGGAATCTTTAAAAAGACATAACACAGCTTACACAAAGCAGTTGTATAATGAATGTGTCTTTATGTGAAAAATGAAGTCTAAATACCTGGATTTTTTCTCATTATTCAAGGTATGTCTAAAGCTAATCGATATTTTTTTTTTTTTTTAAGATTGTTGAGCAGTCAATTTGCTATGTCTATGATTGAGATGGCCAGCCTCCTCAATTTACCACCTGATTATCCAATATTCATGTGTCTGAAAACTGCTTCTTCAAGATCCCCTTGTCAGATTCTCTGCATCATTCTGAACACTGTTTCTCCCCGTGGCATGACACCTGCCAATGCAAACTCCTGAACTCATCCATTGAGCAAATCATAAACTAAATCAAATTTTAAAATGATATCTCTTGCATAAAAAGTCATGTACTTTTTATTCACAGAGCTTATAGCAAAAAAATTTCCATATATTTAGTATCTTTTGTTGTCATCTAAACTAAGTAAGAATACTGTGTTTTCCACATTAGAATTTAAAAAAAATATAATGCAGACCACCTATTTGAATACTTCTTCCTTCTATTCTTTCTCCCAATTATCTACCATCTTTAGGTTGCATTATCATAAAATTTCAACCCAGTTACCTTTTAAAAATCAGATCTACAATCTGATTATTCATCATATCTAAAATAAGATTAACTTGTCTTAAGACCATTTGACTGAACTTGCGTATGATAATACAATTTATAGGATCAAGTAGCGTACAATATCTTTGTACACTGGGACTTATGGCAGTTCCACATAGATATATAAGACCTATAGAGTGAAGCAGTGAAGATTATTAAAATGCTACTCTCAGGCTATACTAAGGATTTGCAGCTCTTTAAAAACCTGTCAATAAAATGTGTATTGTAAGAGTAACATCAAGTCAAAAGCAGAAGAACTTTATAACAGTTGTGTTTCAGTCGCTGGGTGTGAACAATTGAGCAATCACACAAGTCCTCAGAAAGTTGTAAGTACAGACAACAGTGCTTGTGGAGGGATCAGACTTGATACTAATACACCTTCAGAAAGTTGTTCCAAAGTTATAATGTGAATGTGAAGTAATTCACTGCACAGTTCATTGGGAAGAATAACTTAATTGTAATCTGTATGTAAATTAATTTCATTTACACTTTGCTTATATAGTATAATTAATAGAAGCTGTAAAGAATTACTGAACATGTGAGTCAGACAATAAAATAACTTTTAGAAAGGGGTACATCAGTTTACTACAGTAAATTTGGATTAGTCAGAAATTAAGAAGTTTTGACATAGACAAGATGAAACTGGCAAGAGCACGTGCAATTAGTGATCCTGATCATCTGAAGTAAAAATGCAGCTTCAGTAATGACAAAAATATGATTTCCTACATTTCACAGAACATACATCTGGCTTGCAAAGGCTCACACGTGTCAAGTGAATTTAAGGCGTACATTTAACATCTAATTAATGCACTTTAATATAGTCAGTTCTTCATGGCAAACATGATCAGGATATAAAAAAAATTTTGAACTGGAAGAAATATGTCGAGGTAAATGATAGTAAATATAAAAGCAAAGACTAAGTTATTAATTCCTACTCATGTGACTTCTGCTAAGCTGTTTTAGGCCGCACCTCGATTCTTGTGTTCAGTTTTGGGCCCCTCACTACAAAAAGGACATTGAATGACTCGAGCGTGTCCAGAGAAGGGCAACGGAGCTGGTGCAGGGTCTGGAGCACAGGTCGTACGGGGAGCGGCTGAGGGAACTGGGGGCGTTTAGTCTGGAGAAGAGGAGGCTGAGGGGAGACCTCATCGCCCTCTACAGCTCCCTGAAAGGAGGGTGCAGAGAGATGGGGATGAGTCTCTTTAACCAAATAATAACGATAGGACAAGAGGGAATGGCCGCAAGTTGTGCCAGGGAAGGTTTAGACTGGATATTAGGAAGCATTTCTTTACAGAAGGGGTTGTTGGGCTTTGGAATGGGCTGCCCAGGGCAGTGGTGGAGTCCCCATCCCTGGAGGTGTTTGAGTCAGGTTGACATAGCACTGAGGGATATGGTGTAGTTGGGAACTGTCAGTGCTAGGTGAACGGTTGGACTAGATGATCTTCAAGGTCCTTTCCAACCTAGATGATTCTGTGATTCTGTAATACAATATGATGAAATTGCTAAGAGAATTATTCAGACAAATCCTTTATATTTTGGAGTGGGGACTATATCATTACTATACAGATCTTTTGATGATTCGCTGGTGGAGAAAACTGTTATACCACGATAATTTTAAGGGTAGCAGTATAAGTTAAACTAATGTGGTAATTTTTGAAACCGAGCCTCAGGGTTTTTTTTCTCTCTGACTAACCCCACAGCTGAGATTGATAGTTACCAGGAATTCACTTTCTTTTTATGCTTTCAGAAGATCACATTTACTTATTTTCTTAAATGACAGAGATGATGAAATGCTGAAGATCCTGTTCTGTCATTAGCCAGTAAATGTTGGGCTATTACCCATTATCACTGTGTGCTTCACTTCATCAAGCGAAGCAAAGTGCACAGAATATCTTTGACATTTTGAAACAATGCCAAGCAAGTAAAAGAGAAGTCTTGGTTTCATCTCAAGTGTCACAAACATCCAAATATCCTGGTTGTATAGGAGATGTAGCTACTTAACTCACTGAAAAATTCACAGACACTAACTACAAAGCTTTCACCTGTTAAGACAGGTGTGTGTGACATGTATGTGTGTATGACAACTGAAAGCTTCTCTAAGTGCTGAAAAGGTATGAAAAATACAATTATGAAGTACAAGGTTCTATACAATTATTTTGCCAGCTGATGCCACATGTCCTATGCATAGTACAATTCCACAAAAGTGGGGTAAGGTAAGATCAAAAAAATTAGAAAAAGCACACTGGAAATCTGAAAACCAGGAGAGAGGAATGATTTACTTGTGTAACAGGGAATAATCCAAAGGATAACTGAAGGATGCTTACATCTAGACTGTCTTCTTTGTTTTCAGTCTAAAGACAGAATGTACAAACAGTCATTTGCATATACTTTGAATTGTCTGCATGTTTGTAAAATGAATCATACAAAGAAAATGAGTGTTTAGAGCTTTAAATACTGAGTACAGAAATATATTATTTATTTTCAGTTCACCTATTATTATTATTATTATTAACGTTATAATGTTGTTGTTTGTCTCATATTATGCAAATAAATGTTAGGAGTTTTGGAATGTGGGTTGTTTTTGTTGTTTGGTTTTGGTTTTTTTTTCCTCTGTTTATTTATTATTAAACACTCCTGGTGTTAAAAAGTGGTTTACATCAACTAGCAGAACCCAAAGACACTCTACTACTCTGGTGTATGATCCTAAAATAAAGAGTACTGGATCACACTAAGGTGACCAGTGCAAACAGGTAAGCTGTAGCAGCTATCTAAATGATTAAAAGTAGAGGCTGTTCTGAACTATACAGCTTCATCTGAGAACTAATAACACACAGGCCTGGTAAGAAGAAGGTCTTTCTCAGAAGGTCTTAATCTGCCTGAGCATTGACCTATATATTTCAGCTCATCCCAAAAGGGGTGTCACTAAGAGTTAAATAGTAGTCTTAAGGGCCTATTTTTATCCATTAAAGGACACTAGTGTGATTATTTCAAATATGGATGTCCCACTGAAGTTTTCTAAAATTAAGGAAGTGCTCTGGGGAATATGACAAAGTAGAGGAGAGCATTCCTGAACCCAAAAGTTTAGAAGTTCCCACTTTGGGGAGTCCCAAGAGAAATACAACACTGGTGATGATTGTCTCAGTTGAAATAGGAGGTCAGGAGTTAACGACAGTGATGAAGTAGACCATATGGATTTCTCCAGGTGCAGCCATTCCCAGGATGCTGTGTAGAGCACCACTTTTACAACAGGTGTAAATTAATTATCTTCTTGCCTACTGGTAGAAAGAATGGGAAGGTCAAAGAACGAGTCTTTCCAAATGGCCCATGCAGAACTAGCAGGAAGGAGCTTGACAATGGTCCTGCATGTTAAGGGAAAGCCGCCGACTGCAGGGGTTTGCTGCTGAAAGAATAGACTATTCCCAGCAGCAGACCCAAGGACTGTGGATGTGGAACTAGGGTAGGATACGTGTATTTATTAAATCTTAAAACATAAACACAAAGTGAAGGGCTGACAGGGACCATCATTCTCTGCATGAACATACAGCAAGATTTTGTATCCACACCAGCTTGAGGAGGACAGGACAAAGAAGGGCTGCCCATGAAACGTTTTTTAAGTTGACCGTGTCTATGCAGCACAGCTTTACCTTGTGGCAAGTCTCTTTCTTGATGGACTGTCCACAGAGGCATGAGGAGACACACTAAGAATAAAGATTCTTCACTGCAGATATTATAGAGTACATATGAAAGGATAAAGTCTTGATATGGTATCACAGTAAAAAAGAAAGAGAAATGGCATGGGAAAAAAGCGACAGAAAAATAGCCATAGGAAAGAAGAACCACAAAGATATGTTTCAAATATATAACACAGTGAAACCTGATAGGGTGTAAAAAGGAACAAAATTGTGCATGAAGGAATGAGATTAAAATGTAAGATGTGGATAAGTCTGATCATATGGACACCAGGATCAATACTTGCAACGTTTTAAAGGATGTGCTATAGCTAGCTCTGTGATTTTAACATTCATAGATGCAAACAGAAATGTCTCTCAGCCAGAAGGTAACTTTGTTCCACTGCGAATAATGAAGAAATACACAGACTCATGAGGAAGGTGTATCAGATATATAGCAGTACCATCTGTTTCTTAGTGGCTAGGAAGTTTGGTGACACTGTTCAAATTTGTTTCAGCAGTTAGCTGGAAATAATTTCAGGATGGAAGAGAGAAGTTTTATTTAGGACAGATTTAACATAATTAACTGAAAGCCAACATTTTACAAAATTAAATATATGAATGAATCAAATATTTAATAAATAACATGATATTCAGAAAGGTTGGACATCTGAATTAAGAAAAAGAGTCTTGGCATCTTAGGGAAAAAGGTGACATAACGACAAGCATAGAAATACTTGAGTGCTATGTGTGAATTTGCATGACCAGTGAATGATATGTGCTTAAATTTGAGCAGGTAAACATGGAACAGATTTTACTGACATCTGGATCAATGACTGACTTGGACAGGTAGATCATGGCATGGGCACTGCTCAGGGTCATGCAGCAGGAACATCTAGAAGAGGAGCTCTGCCAGCACCCGCCTTTCTCAGAGCCATTCAGAAAACCCAGGGGACTATGTTGAATTGTAATTGCCTAGGACAAGGTGAAAAAGTTTGAAGATTCAGCACTTATGCTCAAGAAAGGCATAAGAATAGCATAAGCCTCCCTAGGTCCACTTATGTATGGGAGGTGAGGACCTGGCCCACTGTTTTCATACTGACGTCTGTGTGCGTCTAGTTCTTTTGTTTGTACTTTCTCTGCCTCATAGCAGCAAAACGAAAACCATTTTTTTTCACATAAACAATGTCTTTTTAGTCTTTATATATAGACTAACTTGAACATTACCTTTTTTAGGTGTAGAAAATAACAGTATTCTGGAGCCTCTTTTCATCTTAAACCAGCAGATTAAGTGTAAGTATGAAATGCAACACTTCTATATTCCCCTCTGCTTCCAAAAAAGTGTGTTTGACCATTTTATTTCTATTCCTTATACTGTGTTAGCAATCTTTTTTTATAAAAATCCCATCTCTATTCCTTATAGAAGTTTTAAAGTAATTTCACAGCTGAGTGGAACCCTAAACAGAGCTATCTTAGTGTAATGAAGCAGAAAACGATTACTTCTTAACAAGGCTGGTATATAGTGACAAACAGCTCATAAAAATCCCATCTGCCACAAAATACTTCTATTTTAGTTGCTTTCAAAACTAAATGCTATGTTTCCTGTTCCTTTACAGAGAGAAAAGAGGATATATAAAGCCTAACCCATCGAATTGTCCTTTGACAAAAAAGGAAGAAAAAAAAAACCCACAGCCACAAAATAATCATCTTATAATACAGTGACACTAGCCATTCCAAACACCACAACGGTGTAATGTCACTTTTGTATGCATTTATACTACATAGATATTTTTTAAAGCTGAAAGAAAAAGCTAACCTGTTGTACTATAAAAAAAAAAAAATCTCATTATTTAACAGGTGAGGACTACATATAAAAACAATCTGTTGCTGATTTTGTATTGTAAAAATAGTCCTTTGCTGACTGTAGTCAAATAGAAGGTAATTACCTGTAACTTGGTCAGCAGTTATCCTGTTTAAATGATTGTTAATTAGTTCTGGATCCTGTAGCCTCTTTCCCACCCTTAGGCAGAAAAATGCCCACTGATTAAAGATCTCCATAGTATTTACGGGAATTCTTAATCAGAAAATATTGTAAAGTCTCCCTGTTTTCCAAACAGTATCATGAATTGCTGCAGTTCACTGGGATTTGCTGTTAACATGCTATAACAAATATGCTATGCCATAGGCATTGCCCCTTCCTGTCAGATGAGATCAGAACCACTTGTGTCCTCTCTTGCACAAGGAGGTAATGCTTTACTTTTAAAAAGGTAGTAAATAACCTATCTCTTTGAAGCAAGACACACCGCATCCTCAGACTAGCATGATGCTAATATACAGCTGACTATGCACAGGTATAAACCCCTGAATAGTGACCATTCTTATCTGAAGTGACATTGATATCTCTTCTTCAATATTACTGAAAAATAAATGATTGCTTAGCCAGGTCCTCCCTATGCTTAGACATAAACTTTTGCCATTGTCTTCAAATCCACTACTTGTAATGTGTCTTAATGTGTCTTCTTGAGGTGTCCTAATGTGTCTTCTTTCTGGAAGGTCAAAAATTTATCTAGCTAAGGTATCCATTTTTTGAGCAATAACATCACCTTTTCCAGAGATATAATTTCACAATGGATGCATGAAGACTGATCATCTGACCTTAATATGTAAATCAAGATACGAAGTTCAAAGCTAAGTTCTAATTCTTTGCTCAAAACTTGGATAGCTTTTGGCTTAGGAGTTGCCCTAACAAAGGCAAAACCAGACAAGGAGATAAACCACTGAGACACTTAACTAAAAAGAGAGGGAGAAATCAGTAGCATACAATTCAGCTGTTGGAAATGCAGCAGAAATGTTCATAATTTGATTATAACAGCAATGCATGCCACATCTTATCCACAGACAAGAAACATCATATTAAGAAAAGTTGCCAGACGGCATTCAAAGGATCAAAGTACCTGTTGCAATCTTATTTCAGCTAGAAATTCTAGCTAGAAAATCTTGTGGCATTTGAGACTCACAGACATTTCCTATTCACTGAACTGATTTGAAGTTGACTGTAGTTTGTTTCAAGGCATGTAGAAAAGACATACCCAGAAGGCTTCTTTTTGACTACCTAACAGCTGTGGGATTGACATGATGGCAGGAGTACCACTAAGGGTGCCTGGAGGTTGTTCAGTAGAGTGCCCTGAGGCTTGGAGAAGCAGAAAGCACTAGAGGGATGAGACAGAGAGTACTTGATTTCCACAGGTGTAAATCTAATCAGTGGCAGTGAACTTGCTGTAGGCTCATAGTGGTGTAAAAGGGCAGATTCTGGCCTGTGTTTACCATTTTGCTAAATCTGATCTGCTCTCCTTGATGACAAGAATTGGGAAGTGCTGGCAAGGGCCCCCTGGGATGTGCTGCAGCCTCTTTCTCCTCATCCATCTCTCCCACCATGCCCTCATCTCTCCAGCACAAAGTATAAAAAAAGAACAAAGAGTAAAAGGGAGAAAATTTGTCCTGTAAAGATGACTCAGTGAAAAATTGCAAGCAATTTTGAAATTTGAAAACACAGTGGCATTGCTTTTCTGGAAGCTGAGATGAATGTGACCTAAGAGCAATATTGTCTGTATACACACACACTCCACAGGTAAACTGTGAGTAATTCAGAGTACCATGTAGTATACTCAGTGTACACTGAGAGCTCCTTAGCCTTTATTTCATTATCATGTAGAGACTTCAAATTCAATCGTGCTGGGGGCTGTACAAAGGAAGAAGCAGTGCTACTTAGTGAATTCAAAACTGGTAATGCGAAACACATTGCTCATAACATCAAGTAACTGATAAAGCCAGCTGCTTGGCTTTTATTAGGAACATTTTGAGATGAGAACATATAGTCACCTTCGAGTGGACTGTAAGAGCTGGTTTACCCTCACGCAAAGATCATCGGGAGGCATAAGGCCATGAATTTTAATTCTTTTCAGGAGTGGTTTCAGGGCAGCTGTGACTGCCTAGACAACTGGTAGCATCCTAAATGCCCACAGTTCCATCACAAAAGTATTTTGGCCTTTAATGAGGATGAGTCTGTATTAGAGTGCAGAAATGAGTCTCAAATTCAGCTGATAATTTATTGTTCTAGCCCATATTTAGGTTCCTAACTGTTTAAATGGATAATTAAAGATTTAAATAGGTGCTAGGAGTTTAAACGTTTTATTGGATCTGGACTGCACCCTTATGAGTTTTGATGCAAAATTCAACCATGTTTTTTTTTTTTTTTTTTTTTTTCCTGGATATGAGCTAGCTGTGTAAGATGATGTGAGTAGTTCAGAAGGCATTTTACCAATTAGCATGCTAAGGAACAAGTCTCCCTGCACCAATGGTCTTACATTCTAGTTTCAACACAAACAGCTTGACATAATAATTCTAAGAGGACCTCAATGACTGTTTAACATGAGTGGCAAAACCAGAAATAAGTTATTTAATATAGGAACAGAACAAGCATTTGTCTAAGTCTGTATTCCATCTTTGACGTCTGCTGGCAGCAGATGCTTAGAGAAGAAGCAAAATATCAGTACAAGCATAAAATGACATTTCAATAGGTAGAACTTTCTTTCAACATCTGCAGATCAGAACTATTAAATTCTGCAAAGGCTTATCTTTTATTATCTGTGATTTAATCTGATTGGATCTTTTTTTCCCTAAAGGAATATTTTTAAGCAGAAGTCTCCACTCAGCCATTTAAGTAACAGTTTATTGTATCTTAATCTATGAAATCATCAATTTTTCTTCATTTTTAGCATTTACTAAATTTTGACAGATGGAAACTATTACAACTTTCTGAGAGGTTATCTGTTGGAAAGAGCTCAAATCATTCCTATGGTTTGCTTTCTCTTTTCTTTCTTCGTTTTTCTATCAGATGACATGATTAAAAAGACATGCATGCATCAAAGCCTCCACAAATTTAAAATTAAAAATAAACCCCTCAGAATTGAAAAATATCAGCTTTGTTTTCATTAGGCTTTCTAATTCCATCTATAACAATAACTTTATTTATTTATTTAAGGCCAGTTAATAAACCTGAATGTGAAATACAAGGCAGAACAGACAAAAGCTGATAAAGATGCTGAGTGTTAAGGATGTGAAGGGAGCAGCTGAATCGAGCAGACTCCAGCACATGGGTGTTGTTTAGTCCTGGCTGCTGCTACCCAGTCAGGCATGGTCTCAACACCCAAGTACTCTCTGTCTCAGTCCCAGGGATGCAGCTGCTGCAGGTCCAGCCAGTAACAGTGATGAGCAAGTATCACAGAGACGCTCGTGCAAACAAACCCACACAAACACACACAGTAATGCAGCCAACCTTGCAGTTGTCCTGTTCATCCCCTTCGGCTGATCAAAGCACTGGGGTGGCTAATTGAAGGCTCAGGAGCTCAGGTCGTGATTTCATCACTCCCTCAAGTGGAAGGGAAAACCACTGATAGAGGGTGGAAAATATATCTGATTAACATCTGGCTCAGAGACTGGTGCCACTGTTGGAATTTTGGGTTCTTTGACCATGGCGAAGTTTACAAGGCACCTGGTCTGCCAAATGAGACAGGTGGGATGCAGCTGTCCCAGAGGGGGGAAAGGATTCTGGGACAGGAGTTAGCAGGGCTTATTGACAGGGCTTTAAACTAGATATGAGGGGGGAAGGGGAGATAACTGGGCAAGCTCAAGGGAAGCGTGCCAAAGCTTGAAGCATGGTGGACTGATGAGGGCTCTCTCTCTGCCACTTCATTTGAGAGAAGGGAAAAATGTTTAGGAACCATGGAAACACCTGAGAAGGGTCTGGAAGGGAATGGGGTCCACACTCACAAAAAGGTGCTGGATTCACTAGCTCATCTCAAGTGCATCTATACCAATGCCCACAGTATGAGCAACAAACAGGGGGAGCTTGACGCAGCATGAGAACTATGACAAAACTGGGGAGGTCCCATTGGACTGGAGGGTGGCAAATGTGACACCCATCTACAAGAGAGGCAGTAAGGAGGATCCAGGAAACTATAGACCTGTCAGTCTCACCTCAGTGCCAGGGAAGGCCATGGAACAGGTCATTCTGGGTGCCATTAAAGGTCATATAATGGACAACCAGGGGATCAGGCCCAGTCAGCATGGGGTTAT
This sequence comes from Athene cunicularia, assembly GCF_003259725.1. NCBI lineage: Eukaryota > Metazoa > Chordata > Aves > Strigiformes > Strigidae > Athene > Athene cunicularia. Next base: position 48,470,238 of record NW_020799092.1, on the reverse strand, counting down.
GAAAGGCAGGTCCTGCCTGACAAACCTGATCTCCTTCTACAACAGGGTGACCTGCTCATTGGATGAGGGAAAGGCTGTGGATGTTGTTCACCTTGACTTTATCAAGGCCTTTGACATCATTTCCCACAGCATTCTCCTGGAGAAACTGGCTGCTTGCAACTTGGATAGGCACAGGCTTCACTGGGTAAAAAACTGTCTGGACGGCCGGGCCCAAAGAGTTGTGGTGAACGGAGTTAAATCCAGTTGGTGGCTGGTCACGAGTGGTGTCCCCCAGGGCTCGGTTTTGGGGCCACTCCTGTTTAACATCTTTATTGATGATCTAGACGAGGGGATCGAGTGCACCCTCAGTCAGTTTGCAGAGGACACCCAGTTGGGTGGGAGTGTTGATGTGCGCGAGGGTAGGGAGGCTCTGCAGAGAGACCTGGACAGGCTGGAGCCATGGGCTGAGGCCAACTGGGGGAGTTTCCATAAGGCCAAATGCCGGGGGCTGCCCTTGGGCCACAACAATCCCCAGCAGCGCTACAGGCTTGGGGAGGAGTGGCTGGAGAGCTGTCAGTCAGAGAGGGACCTGGGGGGGTTGATTGACAGCTGCCTGAACAGGAGCCAGCAGTGTGCCCAGGTGGCCAAGAAGGCCAATGGCATCCTGGCTTGTGTCAGCACTAGCGTGGCCAGCAGGGACAGGGAAGGGATCTGACCCCTGTACTCGGCACTGGTGAGGCCGCCCCTCAATTCCTGTGTTCAGTTTTGGGTCCCTCACTACAAAAAGGACAGACACCTGCCTCCATGACTCTTGTTCTATTCACATACAAAGGAAGGGAAGGATACATTCAAGATAGCTACATCACATTAGGCCTTGGAGATAGACACATGTCTCCACGACTCTGTTATTCTATTCACATACAAAGGAAGGGAAAGATACATTCAAAATAGCTACATCCTCCATACATATTTCACTAACGATTACATACTGAGTTAGAAGTTTCGGCTCAGTGCCTGTTGCTCAGGCTTCAACACTTCCACCTTTTACATCAGAACAGGTGTTTTGTTATAACAGTATAATACCTGTTAGCACAATGGTTATCAGTTATAAAATATACAGGATTCATCTGTAGGTCAGCTCTGGCTTGGGCCTATTGTCCAAGCCTTAGCACTTCACTAGGTAACGTAATGAATCCTATTCTCTTTGAATCCACTTTACGCTGAGGAACTAAAAACTTTAAATTCTCGTGTCCCATATCCATAAATAAACATATTTGAATCAATAGATTCTTCTAAAAGAATACAAAAATACATTAATTGACTAGTAATTAAGGTTTTACTTGAACTAGGTGTGTGTGTGTGAGACATTTAAATTATTGCTGATAATCACTATGGGGTAATGATCTAGCAGAGCATCATGCTAAGTTCTTCAGTAGTGTGCTATCATCTCCTGTATATTTGACGGTTTAAAAAAGCCTATATTCAAACCAACTGTTATCAATAAACAGTAAAATATTCTAAGTATCACGGTGCTCATCAAAGAACTGATGAACAAAATTCAAACAGCATAAAATTCAGAACACATAGACTCTGCCCTGTATATTGCTAACAGAAAAATTAGAACATGTAGGTTTTGTGAACACTGTCTGCGTATCCTCAATCCAAAGGAAAGTGATTCCTTTTGTTGGAAATTCTAATCTATTTTTTCCTACCCACTGGTTAACAATAAAGAGTAGTATTAAGACAGTGAGGAGACTATTGATGCAAAAATCAATTTTTGTAAAAGACACATCTTAAAATGCACATCTTCATGAGTAATGCATTCTAAATTTTTCATTTACTTTACTATTAAACAAACAAATCCCATAAAAATAAAAGCTCTTAGATACTGCCAAATAATCCTCTCACCCTTACTTGATATAACGGAATGAGAATTTAAAATTCAGAGGATTATGAACAAATCCTGATCCTGAAGGTATAAATGCTGTTCCAGTTGACTTCAGTGGAAGAGTCACATGTGCTTCAAAGGGAAGGATACAGCCTTTATCATTTAAAGATTCATGCTAAAACTCACTTTTTAGTAATGGCTTCTTTCTATATTTCAAACATTTTCAATTTTCCAGGAAACTTGAGCGTAAATAGGATTTAAGTCATTCAGTTGCTTCTCTCTTTCTATCAGAATATAACAGGATTAAAAATAATTATGAGATTTCTCACTGAACTAATGAATTCAAGAAAAGTACAAGCTACAGAAGCTTACCTGTCTACATCAGTGCCTTCTCTCAAAGAACAGCAACTCAGTGTTATCTGGATTAAGGCAGAGATTACTTCTAAACATGCAGGACTCAATTCTAGTCAGATCACTCAAGAGTAAGCAGAATGTCCAGTGTTTCGCAACACTGACATGTTTTAAAAGTGATCCACAAATGAGTGAAAGCCCATACCTCTTTGTCTCTTTGATGACTTGACATTGTGTGTAGGCACTTACACACACAAAGATTTTCACACCAGGCTGAAGTTAGATAAACTGAAGTGAGACAGAACTCACAAGTGTTTCAAAGAGACCCAAAATGAGGTTTTAGTCTCAAACATTCAGAATTCAGTTCACCTTTCCTTTCAGTGTCTTGTAGAGGTGAGACTTTGTATCTAAACCTAAGTGTTTATAGTGCAGTTGTATATATTTACACAGAGTGTCTCAGTTCCCATGATAGTCTCTGATGTCCCATCATGATTAATTCAGTAAGTGGACATTTCAGAATTACTCTTCTCATCAAAAAGTAGACATTTCACATAAAAGGTGTAATTCAGTTTTCTAAACATAAGTAGTTAGTGTCACTTGAGATGTGATACTCATAGTTGGTCATGGGAAAACCTATCCAGACTCCACTGTCCCTATTGTCAATTGTTTAGATCTAGTCACCCACATCTGTGCCTGGGGCCATTTAGGATGCCCTGGGGCATGAGACATGGCCTCCAGTTGTCATTTTACGGGAGCATGGGTGCACAAGGTTGTCTCTAACATTCTCAGGTGTCTTACATAGCACTAAGCTTCCACATCCAAGTAAGAAATCATACCCCGCATCACCACTGCATATTCTGGAGTTGAAATAACTAACTCTAATGAAGACAATGCAAGCATCAACATTAAGATGTCTGAATCTCATCCTGTATGTCAATTTAATTGTTCAGTGCCTAGTATGATTTAAAACTTCCTACAGATTACCCCAGTCCCACCCGCCAGTTCTCAAGGGTATGGTTGTTCTTAGGCCATGTCTGCAGCATCTGAAGCATCTTCAGTGACACTGCTTGCCATACATGTTTAGGTGGATGTTGGTCATCCACGCCATATCTACAGTCAAAGATAAATGATGGACAACTATCTTATCTTAGACTTCTGCTTTAGGAAAAGACAAATTTTCCTCTAGAAGTGCTCATGGCTTTTGCTTAATCACACAGGAAGCCTGGACATCTAACTTACTAGCTTCTGGATGGCTAGCAAGCATTTTGTGAGCCTAGCACCATTCCAGATATCCTAAACAGACTGAGATGTGCACAGAGCTGATAAGAACAGACCTATAAGAAACAGGGTCCCTTCTTGCAGTGGCATCTGTAGGCCAGGTGGGATATTCCTGAGGTGTCCAAAATGACATTCAGTGTGTGTATTTATTCATCTGAATAGATCCACTGATACTGAGTTAGGTATGACACTAAAAGGATCCAGAAAGCATTACAGTTTTGATTTTTGATGACAAACAAAAAAGCAAGTTGATCTGCCAACCAAACGAGAGCATCTGTGAGACAACTGCTTCCAAATTTTTAAGTATCTTTAAAATACTGAGTTAGAAATTGTGTAAAACATATATACTTAATGAAAGATTACTATTAAAAACGTAATTAACATTTTAGAAATTTATTCAGTATTCTACAAGAGATTCATTGAATTTCACACAGAATCATCTAGGTTCGAAAACACCTTGAAGATCATCCAGTCCAACTGTTAACTTAACACTGACGGTTCCCAACTACACCACATCCCTCAGCACTATGTCGACCCGACTCTTAAAACACCTCCGGGGATGGGGACTCCACCACCTCCCTGGGCAGCCCATTCCAATGCCCAAAAACCCCTTCTGGAAAGAAATACTTCCTAATATCCAGTCTAAACCTTCCCTGGCACAACTTGAGGCCATTACTTCTATCATTTATTACTTGGTTAAAGAGACTCATCCCCGTCTCTCTGCAACCTCCTTTCAGGGAGCTGTAGAGGGCGATGAGGTCTCCCCTCAGCCTCCTCTTCTCCAGACTAAACACCCCCAGTTCCCTCAGCCGCTCCCCGTACGACCTGTGCTCCAGACCCTGCACCAGCTCCGTTGCCCTTCTCTGGACACGCTCGAGTCATTCAATGTCCTTTTTGTAGTGAGGGGCCCAAAACTGAACACAGGAATCGAGGGGCGGCCTCACCAAGGCCGAGGACAGGGGTCAGATCCCTTCCCTGTCCCTGCTGGCCACGCTATTGCTGACACAAGCCAGGATGCCATTGGCCTTCTTGGCCACCTGGGCACACTGCTGGCTCCTGTTCAGGCAGCTGTCAATCAACCCCCCCAGGTCACTCTCTGACTGACAGCTCTCCAGCCACTCCTCCCCAAGCCTGTAGCATTACTGAAAATGATAGTTTCTTTCTTACAATGTTGAATAGCAATTTGTAAATATCATAAAGCAACTCACTTCCAAATATATACTTATTTTTTAATACAATGCATAATTGCTACATTAGACATCTAGCAGTGATATTGAAGTATTAAAAACTTCTATCATGAGTCAGGAAAAGCAACACTTCCATACACAATGTAGTGTTTATTTTTATTAACTAATGACAATGTAACTATAATGATGCACTAAGTGGAATTAATTAGTGAAATCTATTGCTTCGTAGAATTTCATGCATAACTTTACTTTGCATGGGTCATTAGCATTCATAGTTAAAGTGTGTCCTTCAACGTGTATTAATAATGTTCCCTGGGACCATGTAAAAGATAATTCATAAATATTCCTGCAAGGAGTAAGACACCATAATTAAATCATGATAATTAACATGGATATCAGATTACTTTGAATAGTTGATCTGGATAACTCACATTCTGAGTTTTACATATTTAAGGAAATTCAGTTCCTGCAGCACAGGTAGTCACCTTTATTTTGCTTTATATTTAGTTACCTTGTTCAGGAAGTAAACTGAATTAGTTAAGGATCTACATGAAATTTTTAAATTATATAATACTTGTTTCAATTTCTGTCAGGCTGTGTAGCATAGGAGAGGAACCGACAATCCCAGAGGTGGGGTTAGCACCCATGGGCAAAACCCTTTCTCAGCTGTGGAGTCTAGGAGATGAATCAGTGCAGCTGGGTTTTCTGCTCCTCTAGGCTCACGTTTGTGTAGAGAAAGGCAAGAAAGGAGAATAGAAGAGACAGCACTCAGGACAATGTGCTATCTGCCTCCATCATCCAAATGTCCACTGTCCCTTCCAGTTCCACAGACTGGAAGAGAGAAAACAAAAGGTACAGCCAGCCTTGTTCTGTAACAGCTTTAGGGAGGAAAGCAATAACCTGCAGCTCCCCAGCAAGATCACAGACAAAACACTAAAGAAAAATTGAATTCCAACCTCTACTCTCTCCTCTGGGCTTCTTCTTTACTATTGTCACTTCCTCACTCTCCTTCCTCTCCTTTCTTCCCTTGACATTTTATCACCCCTCCCGCAACCTACATGCGATCCTCTGCCTCTCAGATTTCATGATGTTCTCAGGCAGATCCTTGTCTTCCTTTTCTTTGGAAACTATCTCCTGCCTCAGCATGGAGTATTTGTGTCTGAATTTCCTGTTGAAAAAAAGAGTTTTGGCATGGACTAGCTGCTGAGATGTACTCCAGCTTTGTCTGGCAGCAGGCTCATAGACATGGGACAAACCATAGCAAGGGTGTTTAAATAATTCATCAGTATGGAGAGCAAAAGATCAGCACTCCAATGCATGGTTTAGCCCTGTTTTATTTACTAGTACAGACGCAGCTAATGAATTTACGATAAAAAATTTAGCAGGGGTCTATAAATGCTAAACAGAAATTGTTACTAATGTTCTCTTTTATACAAAAAATAGATATATTCAGTGAGATATTGAGATTATTATCTCCAGTCTGACCAGTATTTTAATTATTTCCCTTTTTTACTATTTTAGTTAAAATTTTCCTGTTTATCTATTTAAGCCTGGATACTGGCAAGAGTACAAAGAAGATTCTATGGTAAGCAAGAGGATTATACAAAACTAATTGCAGTCTTAAATCTTCTGATTTCTACAAGTTACTTAATCTTTAAAACAAGAATGCTTATATCACAAGCTTTGTTAATAACATCCTGTGTCTGTTACCTTGCTTGACTGTTTTAGTAAAGGTAAATATAAAAAATATGCAGTAGCTGTGTTACCATGTAAGGGTGGAAAAGTTTAGCTTATACAATACAACTAAAATTCTAAATATCAAAAGTATTTGGTTAGATCTTTAGTAACTACTATTAAATAATTATGGGGTTTTCTTTTGTTATACCAACACTGAAAAATACTAATTTAAAAATTATTGATAGGAAAATAATAAAGCCTAGAATCTGATCAAGTGACATTCAATTCATGAACAGTGCACAGAGGTAAAAAGAGAAAATAATCTAATACATTTTTCATTCTTAGCAGTAAATGTAATACAGTAGGACATCTGATAAGCATCTTAAGTGTCAAAACTCAAATACTCTCTTTGAATATGAAACATTTTTTTTTACCTGAAAATAGTTTGAGTATATTTGTAAAATGACTGTTCACTCAATATATATTCTAATCAGTGCTTTATATATATATATATATGCATAAGAGCCCTATCATGCAGGCAAAGAAGAAAAACTAAGGGCAGGGAATGAAGGGAGAGAACAATAGGAGAAAATGTGACTAACAGGTAATTCTAAAGTTCAGAGATATTATAATGAGATTTAAAGTAGTTCCTTAATATTTCAAGAGTATGTTTTCTGCACTCCATAAGCACTAGGATTTTGTTGCTTACACAACTAGGGATTTACTCAGAAGTGACCATCACCACAAAGTTTAGATGAACATCATTCAACAGAAGGAGAATGACTATGATGTATTCTCTGATGACTGCACAAGGGAGCAGGAAGCACATTCCCACTTGCTTCCTTGCATAGCTTCTTTTGTATTTCATCTATCCTGTTTGGCAGACTTGATACTAATTGTGGCCCAATACTTAACATGTCCAGACACCAGCTTATTTTCATTTGTATCTACCAGCAGTGATTCTAAAGTGACATTTTTATTATCTATATCTTGGGTGCCTAAATTACATAGTTAATCTCTCATCTTTCCTACAAAGTCCACAGAGAGGGTAATTCTGAGTTCTTAATTGATTATTTTTCTATATTACTTTCCCATCTAGAAGCCATACAGGACCCTAAGGATCCTGCCTTTAATTTGACACCCTACATGGGGTAATGAAAACATATCCAAATATCACATTTCTTTCCCCATTCCTCATATATAACAGCCAATATTTATCCTATATTATTTATTTTCACTTTATAACAGGAAATCATTACTGAAAAAAAATAAGAACATTTTTTTCATATTTGGAACTTCTCACTAAAAATCTCTCCTGAAACCAGTGACTGTCTCCTGAGTATTAGGTCCAGGACTTAATACCCTTCTGAAGTTTCTCAGAGAAATTGATGGGAGCAAAACCTGCAACACATTTCATTTTCCTTTCAGAGGCATGTTTGGAAACCTTGAAGGAGGAAAAATATTATCTTTTAACTGGAGATGATCTGATCTGTGCCAGCTGAATCCCTGCCACTGATCTCTACTCCTGTATTCAGGTATTTTTAAACACAATTAAGGCCAAACTGATCTTTACAAGTAAAATATCTCAAAATCATATCTTAAACTCTCTTTCTCCCAGAGAAGATCAAGACTGAAGTAATTTTTTTCTGGCCAACGTCGACTCCAACCTGGTTGAATTCCCTTCTGTGTTCATATAAGGGTTTGAACAAAACTCGTCAGAAGAAACTAACTGGACTTTAGTGTCTTTACATGCTGTTTCAAGAAATTCTTCAGGAAAAGTCAACAACTAAAGTTCAGCAGGTTTTGCTGTGTGTCAAGATATACCACGAACAGTGTCAGATAATCTAAACGTATCTCGTACCTGTGTACTTACAAGGACAGTATCTTCAGTAATTTGACCACATAAATGTATATGTTAAAAAATACAGACTTGGGGACTGAAAATATTTAGAGATTAATTACTCTTGTACTATCCAAACATTCAAATACCCAAATGCCTGTGACTTAGGGGAAATGGTAACACCATACTCTTGTCATCTAGACAAATGTTCTTACTACGAAGAGCGAGTTAAGTATCAAAATTGCCACTGTTTAAAATGCCCCTGAACTTAACTGAGTTATACACCTGTGAATTGGGTAGGGGATAGCTTCCAGCAATGATTTTCTAATGATACATCTCCAGATGGTTTATCACATATATGGTTTCCTGATTGGGGGTGGTTTTAAAATTAAACGTATTTGTTCCAAATGCAAATCTTCCTTAAGATGTCTAACAGAAAAAAGCCTCTCTGTTGGCACCTTTTGGAAAATCATATTTAGATGTTTGTCTCACAGAGTGGATATGTCCTTGAGACACCCAGAGAATTGCATTTGCATTTGCACAGTCTGTGCTGTAGTAATGAAAATTCATCTTATTACCACTTGTTGAATATTAGCTGCATATCCTTATAAGCATTTCCTACCTCAATTACCATGTGAATTACCATGAAATAAGAGGTTTTCGAAGACAACAGAATAGCACTGTGTGCATATATTATTTTCACTCTTTCCCCTTCCTCTGTAACACTTCAGTATATACTTGGAACTTATTTAGACCTCAAAATGAAACATGCTAGTTATGGCAACAATTACAGCAAATTTGCATAATTACAATGCTGACCTGCTCTGGCATGCAACCAAAATAGTTAGCAACATACTGCAAAACCTCCTCGAGAAGTACTATTCAGGCTTGTTATCAAAGAAAATTTTTGGTTGCAATAGAAGGCAGGTCAGATGTTGTCAGGGGTATAGAAGAAGGTAAAGAAAATGAAAAAAAGTGACCGTGGAATCAGCATTTAAAAGAGACAGCATGAATCATATTCTTACAGATCTCCTCACTGAGTGGTTTTGTGGATTTTTGACACTATGCATGGCTGCAGCTGTGCTTTGCTGTGTGTGAATTATATATTGCACCGCAGGGAGATGTAAAGGGGAGGGGCAGGTTTCACAGCCCTCCATTGATTAAGCTCCTTATTTTGTGCCCTTTAGATCTCCAGAGGAAGTTCTGCTGTGTTCTCCCATTTTGCACTATATATTAGTTCCAGATAGTAGTGTGTCTTGTGCATAATCATAGGAAGGTGCACGGCTGCCAGCTGCCTGTTGTGCAGTGGCTCGGAAGCACTAGGGTGCCAGCCCAGTCCTGGATGGAAGGATTTCACACCTTGCCTGGAATGTGTAATTCTCACCGATGATAAAAGCATCAAATCCATCTGTTACAGAGTAGACTTATATTTTTCTGACATCTGTCCAGAGGACATAAAAAAATGCTCTTCGCTACACATTAAGACTGGTAATCGGAAGATCCCATCCAGTAATGATTTATTTTCCTTTACTGACCATATACTTCATTAGCAAAAATGTTAAAAAACTCATGTTACTATAGTGTAAATACAGCAGATGGCTTGCCAGGTCTGCTCTCAGTTTGCAAGATGCGGCTGTTCTAATGCTGATAAAAGGCTAAAGAGGTAGACTGCCTTGCACAGAAAAGAAATTAAAGTTAGAAATACTTGAGCATGTCAGTTCCTGAAGGACACTTCTGCTTTCAGCAGTGCTTTTGAAATGAATGTCTACAGATTCCTGAGAGTTTAAAGGACTGCTTCTGAACCTGAGGTGAAAAGTCACCCACTATGACAAGCTTGTTGACAGCACGTTTGGTCTAGAAGGCTCTGCACTGCTGCCAGGAAAACAATGGGGGTCTGAAAATAACTGGACAATACTGATTTCCAGACCAGTTTGAAAACAGACCAACTCTTACCCCATCCCTGAGCTCAGCATAAATCTCTTCAGACCCTTAGTTTTCATTTTAATTTCCAGGATTTTGCATCTACTTGTATACTCAGTCAGAATTTGACAAAATGTCTATTTTTCCCTTAACATACTGGCGTAAGAAGGGTGCAATCATCTCTGTTACAATCTCCCTCCAATAGAACAATCAGAGGTAGGTTCTGGCATTCACAGAGGCTGTTCTGGCACTCATAGAACTGTGCTTTCATATCACTGGCCTCACAACATTTTAAATTCTTCCCCAGTTTCCTTCCAACATCATTGTATGCATGTACACACTTGCTCCTGAAAATAGGAAAGCTTAAGTATATTTGTCACTTTTCTCTTCTTGTCCTGTCTATCACAAAGTATATTGGGTTGACAAGTACCTTTACGTGAAGTTTTCAGGTGAAATAATATTCCTTCAACATGAGGGAATTAGAATGTTCCAAATTTTGCCAGGATTTTGCTTAGGAGCCAGAATCCTGAGCCAAAATGCCTGACTCAAATTACTTATCTTCTGAAAACAAATTGTTCAGCCCTTGACATCTGATGAAAATTTCCTGTTTTCAGCTTGCCATTCTGAAGCAAGATGAAAATAATTTCAAAATTTCCAGCAAGATGAATATTCTATTTTCAGCAAACTCGAGTTTGAACCTGATTTTCCCACTGCTGACAATAGGTTTGCAATTGTGTCACCTCCTTAAGTCATAATTCAGTCTCATTTTGTTAAACTGGAATCTTTGTCTGAAGAGTGAAGTATTGGGAGATGTTGTAAGCATGTTGGAGGCACGCACTCTAAAGTCAGTGTTACACACTGCAAGTTCTGAGCAAAAAATTGGTCTGTCTCAGACTAACAGGCCAACACTTGCTTAATTTATACTATAAAAACACATTGGTAAGTCTGAACTTCTTGCAAACTGCTTATAAATTGAAGTTTTAGATACACTATGACTTAAAATGTTACCACACATCATTTCATCACACAGAAAACAATAATATTGCAGACAGAAACTTTATGACTTCCTGTAGGAAGGCAGCAGCTGGGAGCAGATCATTTAAAAGAAAGATCACCTTTTTACTTGAGTGTTTCTAGAGATAAAAAGGTACAAGAAACAGTGCAAAATATATGTGATGGACTCTGTATGCTATAAATGTTATATATCTTCTTCCTGTTGAAGCCAGTGGTGAAGATTTCCACAAATTTTCATGGTCTCTGTACTCAAGTTCCACAGGAAAAGAATCTCTAACCATAGCTTTAATGTAATTTCAAAATTTCAAGCATCATTATATTTTCAGACATTTAATCTATATGCAAGATCTGGAAACATCACTTTCTATTAGCACAGTTCTGATTTTACCAAGATAATTTCCTTTCTTAACATAATTTTCTCCTGCTAGTAAATAAAACAAGACAAAATAAAAAACTCTCATTGACAGCAGCTTTAAAAGATTTTTTTTTTTCTGCACAAGAATACCCGTACAATGCTTTAATGTTGTCTTTATATTTTTCAGGCAAAAATCTCCCCAAAACTTCCCCTAAAATTTTTGAAAACAAATTATTTTATCAAAACCCATTAGTGTATAATACTTGCAATTTCCAATAAAGCAGCACAAAGCAGCAGCATTCTGATGGTGATACTATTTGTACGATGATAATAAATGACATCCCAAGGTGAAAGAAACCCCAGTCCAAAGGATGCAAAGAATAAATCTTAGTAGGCCCTTAAGATCATAATTACAAGTTCTGTTTTAAAATCTGAGTATCCTAAGACTTTTCTCACTTTTTTTTTTTTTTTGTCTCTTTGCTTTCTGCCACAGACTAAGATGAATTCCCTCACAGACTTCAGACCTAAATCTTGAGAGATACTGAATTCCTATCATTCATTGCACTCACTGAGAGCTGTGAACACCTGGTCACCCATGAAGAAAAATTGACACAAATATAATAAAAAGGTAATTTTGAGCTTTCTCATGGATCCTAGAGAAGTTACCTGTAATAGATCACCACACCTTTCTAAGAAGACACATATAAACCTTAAGAAGGGGAGAACACTGACTCCCTCTTTAGATGGAGTCACCACTACATTCCAGAAGGCAAACTGTGTTTTTTCTACATGGATGTCCTTGGAAACACATCAGTGTTCCCTTGTACAATGTATCCAAATCAATATCCAGATATGAGAACACAAAAAATGAATTAGATTGTTTCTTATGCAGAGAAACATCTACAGCTAGAAAAGTCATTAAATCAAAATTAAATGCAACTGAGTAAGTATCATTCCTATTCTCACTTCTTCCAAGGAAAGAATGCCTCCCATAATAACCTGTGTATGAGATAAGTGAATGCATTGAAGCTCTTAACTACTCTTTGATGGACTACAAATGGACACAATGCAGGACAATATTTGAACAGTAATGATTTGGCCTTTTTTTCTTCAAGTATAAGATGATTGCAAAGACCTCAGGACCACAGATTAAATAGCTAAAGGGGTCATGAATCTTAATAGCTTCTCAATCAGAGAGATCTGCAACTTACATGCTCTGACTGGAATGTGTATGGAATGCATAAATATTAATAGGTCTGGCAAAGGCTCAGCAGATGAGCTGTCTAAAATTTCACAGTGGGAAGACTGGAGATTGAGGCTGCTGTATACAGACCAGCTGAGAAGCTCCTACCTGAAAATGAACTGTCAGCATGTGTGTAAATACCATTTTTCTAAAGTGATATTTAACATTCTGAGCTGCCCTGGTTCATAGGCACTGTATACATCAGTGTCTAATGCCACAAGGTTATTTTATGTGATGAACGTGCACACTAGGCTGAGTGCCAGTGCTGAGGAAAGGAAGAATATTTGGTGCCGTGTGTCTGAAGCTTGCTCTGATTATTATTTTGCTAAAACAACTTGCTTGTACGAACCATCATGGAGTTCATTCCTGAGAATGCATTAGAACAGAAAAACAAAAATTAAAGTTCAAAAAAGTTAAAACTTTAAAAGTGAATGGCATAAGTAAAATTGTTCACCTGCCTTTAGCTTCAGCTGGCCTTATGTATGCACTTAGGGACAATAATTACAGAGATGTATTAATGTCTCAGTTCTCATGACACAGATGGAAACTTGGGCCTTTCTTGGCATAAAGTAAAATATTTCTTAATAGTTTTTCCCATTTCCATGCAACACAGATTTTTATTACTAAAATTACTTTCTTTCTAGCAAAATGATAATTTCTTTTCTGCTTCATTGCTGTACATTGCTATGTACAAGTTTGCACAAAAGTTGTATGTGAAAATGAGGGCAGGGTCCCTAATACATATGGAACAGGGATATGGTTCTCAACGAGACTAGGATCAAAAACATGTGTTATTGTATTTTATTTTTTAAAATTTTTCCTATTTCTCACTTTGAAATGTATGGAATATATTGAGTCTTGGGTGTTTTCCAACTGTTACTAAAACACAAGAAACTTAAACCAAGACCACTGCAAACACAAGGAGTTCTCCTAATTTCTCAGTCCTTGCTCCTATTTATCCCCTTCCCTTGCCTCTTTATCTCAAAGACTCCCTCAGACTGCCTCATACTAATGACTCTATCATTGCCATGAGCTGCAATGATAAGAGTTGTGCTCACAGCCTTCCTCCTGCCATTCATAACCACCTGCTTCAAGATTCTAGGTTGTCTGATAGCATCTGTCCTTGTCCCCTCCATATGTCCTGTGTACCTCCTACATTCTTCTCTTTCCCAAGGTCTCTCATGAGCCCATTCTCTGTATGGAGTAAGGACACAATATTCCCAACACTCCTGTGAAATCAAAGTTCTGTATAAAAAGCATCAGCTATAACAAGTGGAGGATACGAATTCAACTAATCAAATGAGAACACTTTATCTGTCTTGAGCCTTTTCATTAGAAAACAAACCAGGAAAAGCTGATGTATTTCTTCCTTTTTTAAAGGGAAGTGATGGAATTTTCATTATAAAATGTATGAAAAGAAAATAGGACACATTCTGGATAATCAAGCAAACACTTGAACAACTCTAGTCATCTCTCAGATTCTTTTCTCAGGAGAGAGGAAGAAAAAAAAAATGATTTTTCTCAATAAGTCGTGTGCTATCAGATTTGCTTTATGTGGAGAAAACTTGTCATAAAATGCCACCACTCTTTAAGCCAGCAGATGATCCTGGGAGGTAATATGGAAACCTTTATGATCAAAACCAAGAATTTCAGTAGCCATTATTTGTACTATGTGTTGTCTTGGCTGCACTACAGCATGTAGTTCTGAAGGGAATTAATTTACTGTGTCATCTGCTATTCTCCTTGCTAATGTTTCCTTGATTCTTCAGTCTTCCCTTTTTTCATCAGCTTTTCACATTAATTTCTCATTACCTCTCGCTCTCCAAGCCTCCACCTTACACCTTTCTGTTTCCTGGATGCTTTTCAATTTATACTCCATTCTGGTGAGCTTTTTTTCATGCCATCAATTTCTTGTCTGTGTTCACAGGTAGAGAACAAAAGTGGCACCGACTTTCACTGTTGCCAAATTGTCTCTGTCCAACTAGGAATAATGGCATTTCCATTGTGTCCAGTCTCTCTGAGGTTAAGGAAAAAAGGTAAAGGAAAAAAAGGCAGACTATGATTTTGATCTTAATAATCAGAAATTCAGACAATATGGTCAGAAACTATGGTGAGTTACTGAATGAAGGCAGAAGACCTTTAAACATGAGAAGTCAAGGGTAAATTGCATCAGAAAAATGCTAAATTCAAAAGTTTCTAAGAGAAATCGATTATCTTTCAAGCCACACCAAGAAACTTCACAAAGACAGCAAACAGGGATGCTCCACTAATGAAAAAAATAAGAAAGAACCACTCAGGGAGTCTTGTAAGTGCTGTGAAATACTTTTTATTCTGAATGTGAAAATGTAATATAAGGTACAGTGTGGTCTTAGAAGAGGGTGAGTACTGTCACCACTTCTGTCTATATTTCAAAAAGCATGAAGGAAAAGTCTCACTCCCAAGAAGTCATGGACAGTGGATGCAGGTAGTCAGTCTAAATGTTTTTACTGTTATATCTGATGCTAATTTCTACAACTGGAAATGTTATGATTATATTCATTTCATTATTCTTTCGCTTTTCACTTCTAAAAATTTTTCATGACCAAGATCTTGCTTTGAAAATTTTTTTTCATTATCTCTTGCTGCTTCTGAAGTCCTTAATTTCATTCCTGAGAAGTATTAACATTACATGCTATTTTTGCAGTTATTGAGAAGGAAGATCCATCAAGGGACAACTGAATGCATTTTAAACTAACTCAGAAAGCTATATGCAAATGTCAGTATGCCTAGGGTTGTTTGTTGTCAGGGTTTTTGTGGTTTTGGTTCTTTTAAAGGTGTAAAAAATTACTTAAATTGAAATTTAAAAAAAAAAAAAAATCTTTATTGAACCCTCCAGCTGGTGTTTATTTGTGTAGATAATGGATTTGTTCTTCTGCATGCATTCTTATAAGGTCATTTTTAATCATCTTCTTACATTAACATGTCAAGCACTTTCCCCTCAAAAGATTTTAATCGTCAAACTGAATAAATTCAATGAATCAAGGATGCATGGATTATCTGGTGAAGTAAAATTCAAAGAATGGTCAAATCCATCAATAAAGATCACAACTGTGTTTCTATTTAAAAAGTTGGGGTTTTTTTCAGTGTCTATAAAGATACATAAATAGTGTCATTTGCAATCCACTGTGATGAAAAGACATGGGTTATTGCAATATTCTTCATAGTAGAATATACACAAGGATAAATAAATAAACAATGTCCTAAATATTTAAAGTATTCCAGTTTCCATTGTTAAAACAAATACAATGTGGGATTGGTTTTTGGTTTTTTGGTTTTTTTTAATTGTGGCCTTTTTTCTAGCATTATGTGAGATTTCCACTTAACTAGATTTTCCTCAGCTTTTAATAATTTCCTCAAGGTAATTTGGGTAATTTGTGGTCCAAAGCTTTCCTTTATCCTTTTGCAGCATAGAAAAAGAAGGAAACATGGTCTCCAGTGTGGCCAGTTATCTCCATAGTGGGTGTTCCCATGACTAATTTTTTTTGGTTTTGACTAGTGGTTGTTCAGTCCATGTACTGTTCTCTATTTTAGGGAAAAGAAAGCTCCACAGGGAACAGGAGCAGACTGTAAACATTCCCACAGGCAAAAATTTGTTTTATATTTATGTGGTGGTTTAGGCCCTGCCAGGACCAGAGACAACGTTGCCGTTGTCTCTCCCCCACCCTTGGGCTGAGCAGGGCTGGAAGGAAAAAATTTAATACAACAGTGTAACAAATAACAATCTGAACAACAACAATAGCAATAACAACAACAATAAACAGTTATAACTGTAAACATGACAAAAGATATACAGAGAAACCGCAAGGGACACAGCCAGCCTGTCGCGCGTGCTTCCCTGGACAAAAGCCCACAGGAAACAGTTCTCGCGCTTGGCGCCTGGACCTGACATCAGCATGGTATTGAATAACCCAGCTAGAACTCCCTCCCCACTGCTGGGGTAAAGTAACCCTATCCTAGCTGAACCAGGACACTTTATAATAGGAGAAATAGGAAGAAGAGACACACTTATTATCCCTCAATGTTTTAAATCAGCTAGACTCGGTACCTAAGGACTGAAAATACGATTCAAATTCTAACCACTAAGTCCCTTTAAATAGATTACATTAGTATGCATCCTCTATTTTTGGCTTGCCACTGGTAGATTTCACGAGATCAGATGACAGATTCACAGAATCATTCAGGTTGGAAAAGACCCTTGGGATCATGGAGTCCAAGCACCAGCCCTACTCTACAAAGTTCTCCCCTGCACCATATCCCCCAACATCTCATCCAAACGACCCTTAAACACATCCAGGGATGGTGACTCCAGCACCTCCCTGGGCAGCCTATTCCACTGTCTGACCACTCTCTGTGAAAATTTTTTTCCTAATGTCCAGTCTAAACCTCCCCTGTTGCAGTTTAAAGCCATTCCTTCTTGTTCTATTGCTAATTAGCTGTGAGAAGAGCCAGCACCAACCTCCCTACAGTGCCCTTTCAGGTAGCTATAGAGTGATGAAGTCTCCCTCAGCCTTCTTTTCTTCAAACTAAACAGTCCCAGCTCCTTCAGTTGCTCCTCACAGGATCTGTTCTCCAGGCCCTTCACCAGCTTCGTTGCCCTCCTCTGCACTCGCTCCAGCACCTCGATATCTCTCTCATATTGAGGTGCCCAAAACTGGACACAATACTCCAGGTGTGGCCTCACCAGTGCAGAGCACAGAGGGACTGTCACCTCCCTACTCCTGCTGGTCACACCATTTCTAATCCAAGCCAGGATGCTGTTGGCTTTCTTGGCCACCTGGGCACACTGCCGGCTCACGTTCAGCTGCTTGTCAATTAGAACCCCCAGATCCTTCTCTCCCAGACAGCTCCAGCCACACCTCCCCAGGCCTGTAGCCATGCAGGGGGTTGTTGTGGCCCAAGTGCAGGACCTGGCACTTGGCCTTGTTGAAGCTCATCCCATTGACGTTGGCCCACCGATCCAATCTATCCAAGTCTCTCCATAGAGCCTCCCTATCCTCATGCAGATCAACACTCCCACTTAACTTGTTGTCATCTGTGAGTTTACTGATGATACACTCTATGTCATTATCAAGTTAATCAATAAAGATGTTGAACAGAAATGGTCCCAACACCCAGCCCTGAGGAACACCACTTGTGACCAGCCACCAACTGGATTTAGGTCCTTTGACCACCACTCTCTGGGACCATCCATCCAGCCAGTGCTTGATCCAACAGACCGTTCGCTCATCCAGGCCATGGGCAGACAGTTTTTCTGCTGGGGAATCCTATGGGAAATTGTGACAGATGCTTTTCAAAAATCTAGGTGGAAATTATCCACAGCTTTTCCCTCATCCAATAGTCAGGTCATCTTGTCATAGAAGGAGATCAAGTTTGTCAGGCAGGACCTGCCTTTCATAAACCCATGCTGACTCGGCCTGATCCCCTGGTTGTCCATTATATGACTTTTAATGGCACCTGAGATGACCTGTTCCATGACATTCCCTGGCATTGAGGTGAGCCTGACAGGTATATAGTTTCTTGGATCCTCCCTTCTGCCTCTCTTGTAGATGGGTGTCACATTTGCCACCTTCCAGTACAGTGGGACCTCCCCAGTTAGCCATGACTTCAGGTAAATCATGGACAGCGGCTTGACGAGCACATCTGCCAACTCTTTCAGCACCCTTGGGTGTAACCCATCTGGTCCCACAGACTTGTGTGCATCCAGGTGGTGCAGCAGGTCTCTGACCACCTCCTCTTCCACTGTGCTGACCTCAATCTGCTTCCCCTCCCCATCTCCCAGCTCATGAGGCTGGGTGTCCAGGGAACAGCCAGTTCCACTGCTAAAGACTGAGGAAAAGTAGGTGTTGAGCACCTCAGCCTTTTCCTCATCCTTAGTTTCTGTGTTTCCCTCTGCATCCAGTAAAGGAGGGAGATTTTCTCCAATCCTTCTTTTGCTATTAACGAATTTATAGAAACATTTTTTGTTATCCTTAACAGCTGTAGCCAAGTTGAGCTCTAGCTGCGCTTTGTCTCTCCTAATGTTCTCCCTGCATAGCTTCACTACATCTTTATAGTCTTCATGAGAGACCTGGCCCCTCTTCCAAAGGCAATAGATTCTCCTTTTGTTCTTGAGATCCAGTCAAAGGTCCCTGTTTAGCCAGGCCGGGCTCCTTCCCCACCTGCTTGTTTTCCAGCACACGGGAACAGCCTGCTCCTGTGCCTTTCAGACTTCTCTCCTGAAGTATGTCCAGCCTTCCTGGACTCCCATTTCCTTCAGGGCAGCCTCCCAAGGGATTTTGTTAGTCAGTCTTTTGAACAGGTCAGAGTTAGCCCTGCGGAAGTCTGAGGTGGCAGTTTTACTAACCCCTCTCTTTGTTTCTCGAAGGATCAAAAATTCAATCATCTCATGATCACTGCACCCTAGACAGCCTCCAACCTTTACTTCCCCCACAAGCTCTTCCCTGTTCACAAGCAGCGGGTCCAGGAGGCACCTTCCCTGGTTGGCTCACTCACCAGCTGCGTGAGGAAGTTATCCTCCACACATTCCAGGAACCTCCTGGATTGTTCCCTCTCTGCTGTGCTGTGCTCCCAGCAGATATCTGGGAGGTTAAAGTCCCCCACAAGAACAATGGCAAGTGACAGCAAGATTTCTCCCAACTGTTTATAGAAAGCTTCATCCACCTCACTGCTCACTGCTTTGGTTGGGGGGTCTATAGCAGACTCCCACAGCAAGATCTGCTTTGTTGGCCCTTAACCTAACCCAAACACTCTCAACCCCGTTATCACTGTACTTGATTTCTGAGCTCTCATAGCATTCTCTAACATACAGGGCCACTCCACCACCTCTCCTTCCCTGTCTATCCCTCCTGAAGAGCTTGTAGCCATCGATTGTGGCACTCCAGTCATGTGAGGCATCCCACCATGTTTCTGTTATAGCTACTCTGTCATAGTTCTCCTGCTGCATCATGGCCTCAAGCTCCCCCTGTTTGTTGCTCCTACTGTGGGCATTGGTATAGATGCACTTGAGATGAGCTAGTGAATCCAGCACCTTTCTGTGAGTGTGGGCCCCATTCCCTACCAGATACTTCTCAGGTGCTTCCATGATTTCTAAACATCTTTCCCTTCTCTCAAATGAAGTGGGAGAGGAAGAGCCCTCACCAGTCCACCATGCTTCAAGCTTTGGCACGCTTCCCTTGAGCTTATTCCTAACATGCCCAGTTATCTCCCTGTCCCCCCTCATATCTAGTTTAAAGCCCTGTCAATAAGCCCTGCTAACTCCTGCTCCAGAATCCTATTCCCCCTCTGGGACAGCTGCATCCCACCTGTCTCATTTGTTGCCAGCAGACCAGGTGCCTTATAAACTTTGCCATGATCAAAACCACAAAATTCTGATGGTGGTCAGTCTCTGAGCCACGTGTTAATCAGATATGTTTTCCACCCTCTATCAGTGGTTTTCCCTTCCACTTGAGGGATTGATGAAAACACGACATGAGCTCCCAAGCCTTCAACTAGCCACCCCAGTGCTTTGAAGTCCTTTCTGAGTTACTTTAGACTTCCCTCTACCACCTCATCGTTACCTGCCTGGGTAACCAGTAAGGGGTAGTAATCAGAGGGCTGCACCAGAGCAGTGACCTTCCTTTTAATATCTCTGACCCGAACCCCAGGAAGGTGGCAGACCTCTCTATGTTATGGGTCTGGTTGACATATGGGCCCCTCCATACCCCTCAGAACAGAGTCACCCACTTCAGTTACCCTCCTTTCCTTCTTAATTGAAGAAGTTGCAAGTCGTGGGTCTGAGGGACAAGCTGTGGATGACTCACCAGATGGATCCTTGTTTCCGTCTTCATTCGTCTGGCTGTCTAGTTCCAAAGCCTCATACCTCTTGTATAATGACAACTGTGAAGGTGAGGGGGGCTGAGAAGGCTTTTGCTTACCTTTCTGAGGAAGGACCTCTCTCCATTCCCCCCTGTCCCCTACACATCCCCCTTCTGCCTGGTGAGAGGAGGGGAGAGGGTCATGCATTTCTTATAGAACCTCGACCTGTTGTCTTTGCCTCAGAGTGTGGCTCCACTGGTAAATCTCACTTTCACAGTCTCTGATCACTCTCAACCTTTCTACCTCTCATACATCCATTTTATATGGGGGGACTTGGTTTTGTAAAACTGGATTTTGAAATTAAAGATTAACTACAGGATAGAGTTATCTATGTTCTGAACAGAGGCAGGTCACAGGTGACATTCATAACTCTTGATTATTCAGGTTCAAAACTCATATTTCAGTTTTGAAGTGCATTGTGAAGAAACTCATTAATTTGGCTACGTTTGAAAATACATGTGACACAGTGATGGAAATCTTATGCTGATAATATCTTTGGTGTTATGACTTCTATGTCAGTCTAACAGAGAGGTTAATAAACTTTCCATGATTCAAGTTTGAAATACAACAAAAAACCCACTAAATTTTCAAACATCATTAACTGTGAACTTAGATCTCCAGTTCAGATTGGTACACAGTCTTAATGATGTATCAGTCTAATGCCTTTCTTCCTCTTGAAATAGTCACCTTTTCAACGTTTCTATAATTAAAACGAAGAGTACCAGCAGAGTGCCATTTAAATTTCACCAATATTTATTTGTACTAGACAAAATTTCACAGACTGGCTTCCAGTGTCTGGAAATTAATTTAAGTTTCAGACTTAGTTCTACATCAAAGCATTGTGTTTGTAACAGCATATCTACTTTCAGTGCCTATTCAGATTAGTTTGTTTCTACTAATTACTGCGTAGCTATCAATAGGCTTAAGAAGAAGCACGCCTATGGAATCATCCTGTCAATAAGGAGAAAAAATATCTTGTTAAAAGTGTCCCACCCTTAAAAGAAACAGTAATTGACACTGAAAACTGAAGTCAAATGCAAATTATAATTTATAATCCAAGTCACAACAGCGAGATAGGATTTTCTTTTGTTCAGGTGAAACAGTATCAATGAAAAGAAACTTATTGTGTTGTAACAAAGAAGGGTTTTGTGTTGTAACAAGGAAGATAGCTTCAGAATTGAAGATTCAGTTTTTCATTTGATCACACAGCTCGTCTGCACAAATATATTTTGCTAATCCCCATATTCTGAAAGAACCTTTTCCCCAACTACCAGAAATCATTAGCCAGATAAAAATCTTTGCCACCCTCATTTTGTAACCTGTGATGACATTTGTTTAATTATAAAATGATAGAATGCATTAGTCTAGCAAAAAGCTAGGCTTGAACTAGCCCAAAGGAAACAGCTAAATTTAATTACGAATCCTTCTACATATAAAGTGGATCTAGGTAGTGGATAAATTTGCTTCAGAAAATACAATGGCATGTCAGTACTATGAAAGAAAGAGAAGTATCGAAGTTTATATCTTATTGAGTAGCTCATGATGCTTCAGAACTAGAAGCAACAGTATAATTCAAGCCTCTTCACACTAACAATAGTCTGAGTTAACATAAGAGAACCACTGGATATTTCTGATACATATTTTAAAAAGGAAAAAATATGATCAATTACCTCAGTTATCTTGTTTATAACAACAGCTGTAGAGACACTACTATTCTTAAGAATAGAATTAACACAAAGGCTGTACATGTGTGCCTCACCCTCACAGTTGTCCTCACTAGTAAATGTACATGAACTGCAGATGGACGTTAATAATTAAAAGTGAGTGCACACAAGCAAACTTCTTCCTTGCTGGCAAGGAAACCCAGGAATTGTACATCCGAGACAGGCCTATTCTGCACACCACTGTCATTGCTATGTGTCCCAAAGTCATTACACATTTCCCCACTACGTTTACTTAGAGTGTAATTCAATACAAGGAGATTAAGCGGCTATTTTTTAATAGGGTATTATTAATTTAGGCACAAAGGAACTGACTGTATTTGTAATAAATATAAATATGTAGGAATAAGATGGCTTAGCAGTAGTTGCTGGCAGTGCACAGAATGTCCTAGGCACTGTACAGAGCTTGACTAAGCACTATTACCTTTCATGAAAAGAAATCATAATAGCAAGAAAAACTGCATAAACATTAAGAATAACAACTGTTTCCAGAAAGAAATCTGCCAAGTTTCTGCCGGGCTTGCATTTGTCAATGTTCAGCAGTTTCTGGACAATCATCAGTTTATCAACTAAAGCATTTGCAAAACTTGTTAAATAGAAAGCATTTATAAGAAATGACAACCTATGAGAGGATTCAAACTGACTTTGTTTTAATATCCTTTCTTTGCAGAGCTAACTGTGGAAGGGCCAGAGCTTTTTAGATTAAAAAAAAAAGGAATGCTTTCTTAAAAACTTTCAACAAAAGTGCTAGTTTTCAGCTGATTTCCTTCTTTTGTTTAGAACTGCCACATAGAGAAACACTGTAACTTAGGTGACCACATCAGCCATCAACGTGAAAAACGTATACTATCTGTAGATTAAAATATACACTGCCAGGTAATAGTAGAAATTGTGAGAGTTTACTGCTATTGACTTTCGTATCTAAAAATGATCTGAATTGTTCTCCGGTGGCAGAACTGAATTTGTGGAGTGGGAAGGAGCACTGTAGAGATGCTAAAGTTCGCTCTGAATTTGCAATAACATTTATCATGAAACTTGTGGTAACAGGTGAGTTCCTGAGTGTGAGCAAGTAGTCTGCAAACATGAGCATAGTGTGTGCAATGGAGTTATGATATGAAGATCCCTGGACTAAATCAAACAAGGTGTGGTAGGAACCAGAAGTTATACCCTGATGCAATGACAAGACAAAATAATCTCTGCTGAGCTCTGTGGTCAATAACATATTATAGTACAGTAATACATACTGTTCTGCAAGGGTTGTACTCTGTGAAGTCCTTTCTGGGTCTGCTACTCAGGCATCTTTCACATGGCATTGTGTTTTCTTTGTGACCACGTCTTCAGACTAACAGCAGGCTGAGGTGACCCTTTTAAAAAATGCCTTGTTTTCATGAAGACAGCAGATCAGGAATCTGAGAGTTTCTACTTGTTTGTCAAAGAACTGATAGTCACAAGCACAGCGAGATTTGTTAGATTCACCGTGCCTCTGACTTGAATATCTCCAGTCCTTGTAAACCCAAACATCTGAAGCAGGGAGGTATTTGTGATGTGAAGCTATTTGATTCTCTTTCAACATCCCAAGAGATTATCCACACTGTGCTTGGAAATTAGCACTCTTTAACTAAAATTTGCTGGTAGCTAGGTTTTCCTCCTTTAACTTGGACATGCCTCTGAATGTATACATCTTTCTTTTGCTTCCTTGCTGGGAGAGAAGAGGGTCTTAATTACCTACATTCCTTCCTAAATCCTATACTTACCAGATCACCTTTCCCCCCTAACTTCTCACAATTTCAGCACATCTTATTTTAGAAAGAGTTTGGAGTTCTTCATAAAATCTATAATCTCATTGCTTTTTGAAAAAGTTTCTGCATCATGTGTATGACCATGGATTGTGTAGGGTTACTTTAAAGGTAACAAATGTTACCATTAGTAACGGCTAATTATAATGGTAGCAATTTATATACCAACCAACTTTTATACAATCCTTGATTATGTATAAAATAGTCAGAACTATTTCTAAGTGATCATTCACTTAACACTTGCAGCAAGCCAGCAGTCTGTGCTCTGGTCATGTCTTTTCCAACAAAATCCAAGCCTGAGTCATTCTTAAACAAGCTCCACTTGGAACCAAGTAATCATATGGAGACAGGGAAAAAAAAAAAAAAAAAGGAAAAAAAAAAAAGTTTGATCAAAGACTAACAATTTTCTGGCTCACAAAATCAATGTTTTCAAAAAAAACACAGTTTTCAAAACAACAGTTTTGAAAACAACAGTTTTCAAAAAAAAGTTCTTCCTCAAAGCTTAAATGCACTGAAAGTAAAGGCAGAGTTCCCAGGTGAGTTCAGTATACCTATACTAATTTTTTTTCCCCTAGATATTCTGGTTTAGAGCTCATACAGGATCAAATAGAATGGAATATTACCCTGAAATGGCACTGTGAAATTGTTTTGTAGGATTCTCTTGTGAGTAAGGTATTTTGTGATAAGATTTATGCTTACAAACTAGAACATAATCGTTCAGAGGCATCTTTTGGACATGGAGTTTCTGGGTACATTGAGGCTTTGTGGGTCAGGTTAGCACAGGTAACATCATACTCGCTCAAAGTCAGGAAGGATGCCAGAAGTTGGTTTAGGAATATTCTGATTCTAAGACAGCTGTGAGCTACTCTAGTAGTTTGTAGACAAGTATATAGCTTGGACTGCTGTTTGTAGCAATGAATTTTTGCTGAAATTCAAATTACTAGAAATAAAAAATTATTTCTTTATACCAAGTTGCTTAGATATGTGAAGCAAGGAGTGGCTTGGTATGCACTTTACTATGCTTTGTTGAATGTGATGCTATAAAGGAATATAGTGAGTTGTCTAATGTGAATAAAAAAAAAATCCTCTTTAGAGTCTCTTGGTAAATAATATGTTGAAAATTGAGACATTAATCATAAACAATCCAGCTTTGAAATATTAAGTATTTTCACTAAGAATCTTATTTTGGCCCTCACTGCATTTATAAATACCGTTTGAATCAATCAGAAAAAAAATTAAAATAGAAGGCTAGAGCCTTGGAATTGACTGATTGAAATAAGCATAGCTCCATTAGAGGCAAATAAGCTATTTTAATTCATGCAAGCTGAGAATTTGGACAACTATCTTTGAGTAAATAGCTAATATTGTGGCAAGATGATTGAACAACATGAGAGGGAAATTTGATTTGAAGTCGATAGGTCCTGGATACAATTCAGAAGTTACCTATTATATGCTTTAAGATAGATCTCCTTTGATTGTAACAGCAGGTGATTGACATTAAAGTGATTTTGTGTTTTTCAGGAAGCTAGAAGAAAGACCAAGATGATAGCTTCTCTCTCCTTTTCCTTTGAATTTTAACAGAGTGATTTTTCTTTCTCCAGAAGAGAGAGTGAACTTTTGTACTAACTGCATTAATTAAATTACCGTTGACTCAGTGTTAATGGAGGAGAATTGCAAGAGGTAGTGCTAAAGGAATGATAGCCTTCCAGCAAATCAGCCTCTCCAATACAACCCCAAACTACATCAGGTCATAATAACAGCATATTATTCCCATTCTGCCTCTGTGTATATGAATACAGAAAGCATAGCACAGGTACACTGCCACAGACTCTCTTACACAGCAAAAAACAGGTCTTAGAAGATCAGTGTAAGCTTTTCTATTTATACAGATTCCCAATTTCCAGTGTCTACCATGTCACATTGTTAACATCAGCCTCTGTACAACCAGTCTGTTTTCAAACGTTTGCTCCATTCTTTTTAAGGATTTTTTTTTTCTACATACTTCCACTTGGGACTTGTTTTCTTGGGAATAGGTTAGGAGACCTAAAATAGGAACTATAGCTCCTACTCCCTGTAGGCATAAGACCATGTAATACTTACTCCCCACAACTAGAGAGTGGAGCACCTGTGTCTTGTCTTCCTTTACGTTTACATCTGGTTGTTTCACATAAAAAGAAAATAATCTTCAGACAAAAAGTCTTCTTTCAGTGTGTAAGCAGGCACCAACCCCTGTATCTTTTCCAGGCATTTTGATTTTGACTACTCTGCTCTCTGAGACAAAAATTATTTTAAATTAATCTAGATTAAAGAATGAAATATGGCATAAATATACAGAACTGTCATGATTTTTTTTATAGGGAAGAAGCCTGTGATTTATCCTTGTTTTGTGTGTCCAATGTAGCACTGTTTGGAGGGAGAAAGACTAGAGGACATTGCCTGGGTAGGAGCACAATGTCCAGCATATTTATTTATTTATTTATTTATTTATAAGTGAAAAATATGAACTATTCTGGTTCTGTATTTATACATTTCAAGGCCTAAATGACTTTCACAGAAGTTGATAAGTGTTACACCTGATTGTAAATAACTGCATCTCTGTAGATGTGCGACGTGATGTGTTTACTTTTTAATAAAATAAATAGCTCACTACTGTTAGGAAATTGTCATCTTTTATTGAAATGTGTTCAGTTTGCTCACATTTTTTTAAAGTGTGAGAGATTATATGGGGTCTTACGAAGCACTGACAGGGCAGAGATGGCCAGGCTGTTTTCCTCTTAGAGCATTTTTCAACTGGCATTTCTGCAGGACAAAGTTTATGAGCATAAGAAAAATGTGGTTTTACATTAATACTTAAAATTATGGCCATGCTTAGAGACCTGAATACATCAGTACCACAACTGATAGTGTTAATACCATTAATAGTATAAAATATATGAGCAACTTAGTTTCATATACATTCTTTTACTTGTTTTTTTCTTTAATTCCAGCCAGGGACCCCACTATTTTATCCTGCTAACTGCCTGTAGTCAAGAGCTGGATGTGCGCCACTCCTCGGCACTGCTCTCCTCTTTGTAGGCACACCAGGAAAGGAACCACAAACTACTCCAGAAGGTCTCCAATCCATGCAATGAAAGATCAAGACTGATGGATACACCAACAAAAGTGATATAAGAGATACGTCTGTAACACACAAGAACAGTCTTGTTATAATTCTTGTCTCAGAGTGACTGTAACACA
Source organism: Athene cunicularia (assembly GCF_003259725.1). NCBI lineage: Eukaryota > Metazoa > Chordata > Aves > Strigiformes > Strigidae > Athene > Athene cunicularia. The sequence continues at coordinate 48,442,859 of NW_020799092.1, read as the reverse complement.
CTCTGCAGATCTGTAAACTGATTCTATGATGCTGTCTGTTATCTCATGTTTCCTAAAGCCAGAGCTGGACCATAGACTCTGAGGAATAGCTCCCCATAGAAGGTTTCCAGTTCAAGAGAAGTGTAGGGGGAAGGTCTGGAAAAGGAGGAGGGAGGTGGGGATTGTTCCTTAAACTTAGTAAAAATAAAATAATATCAGTATGTCAGTGAAACATATTCTTTAAACTAGGCTGTTCATAAATGTGTTTATCTTACATCAGTTTTTTCAAATATATTAAATGTCAAGTGCAAGTTTTTGTCTAAGGATTTCTTCTTTAAAAATGACATGATAGTTACACACAGGCAGTGGTGACATATTTAGTTTCTTTCTTAATTGAGTACCCAATGAATAATATACTCTTTCAGTGCATGGATTTTTAAATTTTCTCTTTGAATAGTGTCTGTTTTAAAAGATTGATCACAACAATTTTATCCTAAGGAAAAATAAAAAAAATCTGAATCTTGTTTTTAACATGCAAATAAAAAAATCTAGATATTTAATTTATAACAAAATAAAATTAAAAACTATTTAAAAAATAAAACATTCCTGATATTATTGTGATCTCATGTAATATTTCTTGCTCCAAGTAAATGAGATTACAAGATTTAAAGGAAATGATCTAATGGCTCACTGGTACTAAGTAGGGCAGAGAGCCCATACCTCAGCCTCTCCCTCTATTTCTCTGTTCTACTTGGTCCAGGCTTTACATTTATTTCTGTCTTCTCTCTCATGCCAGAATTGACTATCCTGTGACCCATTATGAGCTGGTTCAGGTCACAAAGCCAACAGAAAGCAAACTGAAAAAAAAAAAAAAACCCACAACCAAAAAACTTCTGTGAAGGTTAACTTAGATGATGATATATTACAAGACTGTAAACTAAGAACTGATATTAGATCAGAATTTTGATTTCTGCAAGGATTTGGAGAACCAAAAATCTAATATATTTCAAAAAATTTTTCTTTTTGTATTTCCACCTGAATTTGACAGGCTTGTTACCCCCTCTGGAGTAACAATGGCAAAGCATCCACACGTAGCTGTTAGTGAACATAGTTACATAGAGGTCTCACAGCTAGTTATGACTAGTAACAATAATAGCCAAGCAGCTCTCAGTTGACCGTTAAACATTTTTTTCCTGTATTTAGGATTAAATCACCTGTGATTAAGCGAGCCATCTCTTGGCTCTCTAGACTACATGGTCTACAGTATGAAGTATGTGATTTACCACCCAGCTTCAGCCACTGGAAAGCTAGGAAACGTTCCTAAGCAGGTCATCTAGTCTCCTCTCTCAACTGTGTCAAAACATAAGCTTTTCCAATTCAGCCTGTTCCAAGATAAATGTTTTCAGAGGTATGATGAGTCATTCTCCCAAGGTGCCTTTTCACTTTCCGTAGAGAAAATGGAGATGAACACTCACGTAGAAAACCTTACGTGAGACCAGAGGTCATACGGCAAGATAAAATAACAGATGACTTAAACAAATGAGAATACACTTGGAAAATATGTACGCAGAAGGAATGATTGGATCAATCCATTTTAAATTAGTTCTTAAAAAAACAAAAACCAACACTGAGACCAAAAAATTCCAGTCACTCCTTCATGACCTTAATGTATTTCTCCTCCTCAACAGAAAGTTACAATAGCTTAGCATCCCCAATTCTTCACTGATCTGTTTGCTCAATGCCACAAGTGGAAGACAACTGTTGAAACAAAATTATTTTTTGCTGCTGCTCCTAGGAAACTAGAATTCTAGCCAAAGCTATGCTCAAATGCTGGCTGATCTTAATGGTTCCATTTAAACAACAATTATTGTGGAAGAATATAGTCCTCTGTAAATGAATCTGAGATCTTACTGATTATGGAGGGTATCTACTGTTAATATCACTGGAAAAAAGAAACAGTCTTCTCTCTGCATAATAACTGAACGAGAATCTGGGTTCAATGTACATATATGGATGTGTTTAGTTTTGTTACATCCACTACCACTTATGACATACTTGGGGAAAAAAATAATCAGAAATATACAGATTTAACAATTTGTTCATTTTAGTAAAAATTGCAGTTTAAAATTTTCTTCACCAGCAGAGATATTTTTACAAGATATCCTAATTGATTATCTTTTAGATAAGTTAAAGAGAATAATTATTCTGTCTATTTAGGGAAGAAAACAAAGAGGGTTCAGAAAGATAGAGACTTTTAAAGACTTTTGCCTTCAAGAAAAAAGCAAGATAAGTGCAAAAAGGTGATAAAGAGCAACAAAATGCATTGGTGACAGATTTTACTTAGTTTTTCATTGCTATAGGAATACACATAGATGCAATTTTATCAGCCGCTCTCCCATCTGGCAAACTAGTACATCAGTTTCTGCTGTTTGAAGGCTTTAAGATGGCTGTGATTATAAGCTTATATTGTTAAAACTATAATCAGTACTGTTGAAACAAAATGGTACTACTTCCAGAGAAGGCAAAAAGTGAGCTGGGAGAATAGATGTGAGATTGGGGGAGGGGGAATGATGAAGGGAGGAGAAGATGAGAACTCATCTGTCAGTTCTACCTTGTTTTTGCAAAGCCAGAAGTACAGTCTGTTGCTAAGCAGGTTGCTTTGTTCAGGACATCTTTTTCAAAGGAACCAAAGAGAAAGTAACACATTATTTCATTCACCAATTAACTGCAATTTCCAGCATCCTGATTTTGGCCTATTTCCTTCTCCATTTTCCTCCTGTTTACCCAACATAATTCCAAACCTCTAGATAGCATTAATGCAATATTCTGTTTGTGCTAATTCAGTTCTCTCACTTTGTACTTTTTCTAATAATGATAAAAAAAACCCCAAACAGTGCTATTGCAGTCTGAGTAGTGTTTTCCTACTTTGGTTAATGGAGATAAAATAGGAGATAAACAAGTAATAGTTATTGGCAGAGCTGTACATAATGCCTCCAAATGGACTCTTGTCTGCAAAGCACCTGTATGAAACATTCAGAAATGGATTACAAATCACCCGGTGATCTTCTAGTTTCATGTTTATAACATGTCTGGCTAGATTTCCTCAGCTCAGTGACTCTGAAAACAGCAGTTCAAAACTTAGTTGATTTTTTTCCTGAACTCAACAAGCTGTACTTTTATTGTTTCCATCTGCCCTGTCATGCTTCCTAGCCCCAATAACATCATGCGAAGTACCCCTAAAATGAACAGTTAGCTAGAAGTACCATTTCTCCTTGACACATAAGCACTTTCACAGCTACTATAATTATTATTAGTTTCATTATTTAATTTAAATAATAATAATTCATTTAAAATTTAAATAAGCATTATTGATACAGAATTGTTACCCTAGCCCATAATTTACCCCTGAAAAAATACTTTTATCAGAAATGCTATGAACTTTAGTGCTGATAAAATTAAATACATGCAGTTTAGATGCTGGCGGACCACAATGAACCCTTCTGCTCCCAATTTTTCATCCTATATAAACAAATACAGATGTTCCCCTACGGCTGTCCAGGCTCGTTCTTTGCCACTCAGAGATTGTCTCCTGAACAAGTGATTTTTTTCAGCTCACTTTGGGATCTTAATTGAGCAGGCAAATACGGTGGAGGCCTCTTTCCTTTATGCTAAAATATACCTCATGTTTTCCCTACTGCTGTCTAGAATTTGTCGAGGGGGTTTGTTTCTTTGTAACCTCAGTAGGTTCTCCATGAAGTATTTCCTTTTTATTATTCTCTTCAGGGATTTTTTGTCCCCTGGCCCTCTTCCTGGGGACAATTCAACCTTCAAACTATTCTTTCAACTACAGTTAACATTATAAGATATGAGTTACCTTGTCAAACACTCAGTGATTAAGATTAAATGCTCTCTGATGTTTATATATGGGAGGTCTTGTCAGGAAAGGTAGACAAACTGAGACATTTTCTGACCACAGCTTTCCCTGTAATGGTGTCCCTGCTTGATTATTGAATGATTTGCTTTTTGTTGCTTCATTTTGTTGATATTTTTGTTATTCTTGTCTGCAAAGAGCTAGCATTAATGTAGTCTGAAATTAAACAACAGAATGATTTTCTATCTGGAAAGCTGACTTATTTGAATCATGTTTTTACTGACCACAATTTTATAGGTGATTTATTCATAAGGAGGAAAAATATTTTGAAAACCACTTTAACAAGAAGTGAACAACCTTTTCAGAATGCAAAATAAGTCTAAAGTCACCTAATGTCCTACAGCTGGACCTAGGCTTGCAGAGTACCACATTCCCAAAGGTGTCTAAAATGCATCCAAAGGTCCCCAAAAGTGGCTTTTAAGCATCATATGATGCCTAAAATCTCGCTGTTTTGCTTGTTGTATATACAGGCAATGAATTTAGCCTTCAGAGGAGTTTTGAGATCTTTCTAAGACAAATTAGACACTGATAAACCTTAAATGGACTTTTCTATGAAGGATATTTTTACAAAAGTCTCAGTGAGGAGGAAATCTTCCTCCTTTTGAGATTCCTAGGAAGTGGTTACCTATACTTATTTTGCCTTAGAGATTTTGAGAGGTACAGGGGGAAAAAAGAATCGTTTGTTGCTGAAAAGTTAAAATGTGGAAATTTCAAGGAGCAAGCTGCCTCATCTTATTTAATACAAATTGTATAGAGGAAAGCTAACAAGGGGGAAATTAAATTGCTTTTCTATACTGTAGAAACTCAGCAAGGGAGTCTAATTATTTTCATTATTTTAATTTTACAGTTTTATGTTGGTGTAGGTCAAGAAAGTCTTGAGCAAGAAAAATGCCCTCACAAGGAAGAAAACTATAAAGAAATAAAGCAAAACTTTTGAAACAGTTACTCCCCGAAAATAATCCAGTGTGAAAACAAATCTACAATATTGTGTTGGAAAAACAGAGGTCGGTTAGTCTGGTATGATAACCAGTTTATTCAAGGTCATGGAAAGGTTCAGATCTCCTTGCAGCTGAGAGCTGTAAGCATTAGACTGGAGAGTCATGATTGCTTTAGCCTGATCTCTTTCTGTCTCCAGAATCCTGAATTCTGCATCATCAGGGGACATAGGTCATAACTTGTATGCATAAGAGTTTGTAATCTGGGCTGGGGAGATCCCACCTCCTGACCATGTCTATTAACCATGATGTGACTGAACACTGTGAACCACCTTCTCAGAGGTAAGAGTAAACTTGTCCTCTCTACCCACAGTGAGGTTGCAGGTGCCCAGCTGCAGAAGAAGAATCAGGCTGTAGATCTCTGTTCCCCAGAATGTGTAAGTTCAGCTCCCAGTAACACTGTTAAGGAAACCATAGAACTGTAGATGCAACTTGTCCTTCCATCTTCCTTACAAACCGGCTTGGATGTCCTTCAGTAAGTAACAGAGTTGCTGTGAATCTCACCCTTACTAAAAACCTGTCCTCAGTGTGGCTGAAACACTGGCTTCAAAATTCCGACATTGACTTCTGGGTTGGGTATCCAGGCCCTATCTGTGTGCTGCCAAGTATCATGGTGTCTAAATGTCATCCTAGATCAGGACAGATCTGTTTATTATTTTAACACTTTTCAGGAATTTATTGGTATGCTGTATTCTACAAGTTCTTTACTCTAAATATAGGTCCAAATTTCCATGAAATATTTTCTGTTCTTACTTTTTTTTTTCTGTAAAATAAATCATATTTAATTAACTGATTTTTATAGAAGTCCTTTGAAGGACTCAGATTAATATGCTACTTTACAAATATTTAGTCCACAATGTGCAGGAGACCAATATTTTAGTGCCTAAAAAGTCCACAAACTGTTTCACAAGTCTCTTTTGCAAATTGCACTGGTACAAAGTGTTTAAAAGAAATCAAATAATAGTTTTTAAAGGATCTTTTACGCAGAATATGGATCCAGGCAGGAAATAGTTCACTGAGAATAAATTTATGATAGGGTGTCTTTCTCAAATTTATTTCAAGGACCCTGAAGAAGAAGTGTCTCCCAGAATTCATGCAGAACTGCACAATTGTCTGTGTAAGCACTGCTGTGCTGTATCTCACTTGGGAGTCTCCCCTGCCTTCTCTCTCTACCATCAAAACCCAGACAAATCACACAGCATACATACTGAAATATATAAATTCTACTTCTGCGACCGAATATCAGCTCCCTAACCCAACCCAACTCTGACCAGCCCAGCCCAGCCCAGCCCAGCCTAACCTAACCTAACCTTCTGGTTCTTCTGCATCCTGAGGCTTTGAGCTTAAATAAAGAGCTTGTTGAAGGGATTCAGTGATGCTTAAACTCTAATGAAGACAGGTTTCTGTTAAAGTCAAAGACTTTGCATCAAAAAAGCCAGGGCTGGAGTACAAGTAAAATTCCACTTTCAGTGCTGTGGCTGATGAACAAAACTACTCTAAGATAAAATTTCTTAAATGGCTGCCACTGGTGTCACTTGAACTATTTTGTCACCATTCTAAGAAAAATATTTAAACCAGCTTTATTGACAATTACTCTTAAGAGTTTCCTAGGGGGCCAAAACTGTTGCTAAGGAAGACAGGATTGAATTCAAGACTGTAGACAGATGTGCTCTTCTGTAGGGTAGTTCTTCAAGTATTATTCCCTTCCATGCATGACAGTAAAAAGATAAACCCCAGAGCATGTAACAGTCTATAAACAATTACTAGAGTCCAAACCACATACAATCTCCAGAACATAAAATAAGGGGATATACATAATTAAGAAAGTTGTTAAAGTGTTTAGAGAGAAAGAACAAATGCAATTGCTGGTTAGATTTTGAATTAACTCTGTGATGAATGCAAAAATAAGTTTAAGTAATATCTTTAATATTATTTAAACCTATAAATACTAGGACATTTTAGTTGGCTTCATAATGAAAAGGCTAACAGACCTTTAACTACAGTCAGAACTTGCCAGGATATATTATTTTAGTGTAAACATAAGATTCCTTGTTATGCTTAGGGAATAAATGGCTTTACCAGTCCCATTCAGGAACCATTAACTGTAACACCACAACTAACTAATAAGAGGAAAAAAGCATTTCAGTGACTTCCTGTCAGCCTAGAAATTCTTTTCCTAAATTTCTGTCAATTAAGCTGGCAAAAATTGTTGTAAAGCTATCAGAGAAGTTACTTTATTTCTGAAGCATAATAAGAATCTTTTCAGAGAGTTTTGTAATGATTAAAGAGCTCTATCTGCAATATAACCATCCAGAATACAACCATTAGTCTGAAATGCTAGGGCTTACAACCCCAAGCCCTTAGCATGTAGGTGATTGCCACAATCCTTCACAAAGGGGTGATGAGTTTGCCTTTAAGCTTCCCTCCAGGGTGGGAGAGCCATTAGGTAAATGAGCCCCAGGTGTCCCACTTGGGGATAAAAGCTGGGACCCCTTGCAGGAAGGGGCAGTGTCTGTCTGTGAGGTGGATGCACTTTGCAGAGTTCCCTGTTGGGGAAGGACCTCCTGCCTCCCTGGGACTGGGCTCCAGTCAGGTCTGGCTTTTGTAAACGTGGGATGTGTGGAGATTCAGTATGTAGCTTCCTTAGTCTTATGTGTTTGGTTTGTTGAATTGGTTGTCTCCCATCCTTTCTCTGGGAGACTGCATTTCACCATTTATTCCCCCCATTGTTGGTTGTGTGGTGGTGTTGTTGGGGTCAGTGGGGTTGATGTTGGTTATGTATAATCTGATGTTTGTACCCCCAGTGCTCACCCATGTACTGACCCTTTTGTATCAAATACAATTTGGTTATTGGTTCATCTTTATGCTGGTTGTGTCCTTTATGCTAGGTCTAATAATTAGCAAAACAGGCATCAACCTGGGAAAAGTCATATGATAATCACTTAATAGATTGGTCTAAAAGAGCTTGAACAGGCTACATATAAGCAGGGAGGGGTGTATAAGCATATGGGTGCAAAGGGTCTCTTTGTGGAATACTACCATACTATATCTGCAGAAAGACGGTGAAGTTTTAAAAGGTAGTGAAAAGAGAATTTATATTCTTTTAAAACAGCTTTTTGAAAAAAATCATGCAATTTCATGAAAAGGTCATGCTCTCCTTAGTTATATGTTCTGATATTTCTCAGATGAGAGGCCTTTAGTATATCTAAATACTGTTGTAAAATAAATCTACATTTAGATGAGGACAGACAAAACAGATTTGTTCTGTTTGCCAGAACAAATAAGGAGTTGATGTTTCTGGTTGTAGGCTCATATTTTCAGTAACAGATAATACCAAGACTCTTTTTGCACTGTTGGAAATATTACTGTTTCTAGCTTGCTTTACTAACACCCCTTTGAATGAATTTAGTTGTTTAACTACCATTTTATGCAATGCATTAACTACTACTTTCTGCCATCAGCTGTACCATTTCACTAACCTTCCTTTATTCCTTATGTCTTTTCCATTTTGTTCTCACTTCCATATGGCTTTACTCTATTTTGTTCTTCTTTCCTCCTCTAAGTGGCAATTTTTAGATGACAGCTGTAGGAGTTTTGCAGATTGGAAACTGGTTGCCCAGAAAAGTTGTGGAAACCTCTTTTTGAAATTATTCAGCCTGTCACCAGATATGGCCCTGAGCAACCTGCTCTGACTGTGAAGTTGGATCTTGTTTTGTAACTGCCTTATGCTGAGCAGGGGGTTGGACTGGGTGGCCTCCAGACTTTCCCTCTAGTGAAAAAGGCTTCCTTAGGTTTGTGGTGGATTCTGGTCAAGACTAAAGAGGTAAAAGGAGTGACAGCGCCTCTTGAGAGGGTCTGTTGGTGTAGTCCCTTCACTGAAATAGAAGACACTAATCATCATTCAAAACTGTGACACAGTAATCACTTTTGGCCTGCTAGTTTATCCTGAAAATTAATCCACAGTTACTAGTATATTTTCATTCCTGTAATATCGCTAGCTGTTTTGGAAGTATGTAGGCTTCAATATGTTTAAAAGCTACACTTTTTAATGAAAACTAAGAAAAAGATTTTTTTTTGTTTATATCAATATAGTTTGCTTTGGTGATCTGTAAGACATTTGCTCTTTTGTTCTGTTTAGGAAAGTTGTCTCTGTAATATTGTTTACAGGATGTATTCAAAACTACACAAACTGAGTTTCATTTTATGATGCAGCATAAATATGAATTATGCAACTGGTGCCTCTCCTTAAAATTTCTAATTTAGCATTAAGAAGTTAGCTGTAAATTGTAATTTACCATCTGCTCACCATATACCTACCACTTCTGGAAAAGATAAAATGAATTATTTGCCTTACCTAATGCAGAAATAAACTCTCCTTCAAAGCCCCAGTTACACTTATTAAGAAAGATTTGCTAACTCTTTAGAAAAGGCTCATGAGTAACTTTTAAGTGTCAGTACAATATATACAGAAACACATTAAAATCTATTCTGACTTTTATTTATGATATGAAATTGAATATCTTGTTTGCATAGCAAAAAAGCTTACAAATCTTATACTAATTAGTGAAGAAATGAAATAAGAAAGAAAATTACTGAAAAAAGCTAACAAATAAGTAGCAAGTGAGCAGATAAAATCAAGATTAATTAATGAAAACTATTTTTTGAAAATTTTCTCAGCAGAGGATGTAGCAAAGGACTAATAAGGATTTAACTCGATATCTTTATAGTATAACAGAGCTACAGATGGATTCTCATGCAAATTCAAGTACATCAGTAGAAACTTCAGCAAAAGTCTTAATGCTCTGTCTAGCAAATCTCAGGGGCCTCCACTCCTGTAAACATTACTCACAGGTGACTAGGTGCAAACAGAACTGAAATCGAGGAGCAGGAAGGAGACAAAACCAAGTCCAATATGAATGAAATTAGAAATACACAACCTTCACTGAGCTGCTAAAACCTCCTGGAGCATTTTCCCACTCAAATTTGATGTTCCACAGACCTCCATGAGGTCTTTAAAGCTTGATTTGAGTCCCTTATCAGCTCCCCATGTTGTTTACCCTCAGAAATACCCACATAACTGGATTTAATGTTTATCTGGGGAAAACTTCAAATATACACTGGAGTGCCCATGAGCACACAACTATATGCAACAGGATTCCACTCTGGCCAACACAATCTACCTCGTCTGCCCTTAAAAAAAAATTACATGACCAGTGTTAAACACAATAAACAGTTGTGTGTTTTTCTACAGAGGCCCTGATTTTGCTACAATGAGATATGTCATGAAGCTGTCTGCATGACCATTGGAAAAAAAGACCTAGGTCTGAGAAGTCAGGGCAATTCCCAGCCTCAGTCAGCTGATGTACAACATGGACTTGGAGTTTTGTGCCTAGGCTTACTGCAAAGAGTGAGCACCTGAGCACCCATATACTATTGAAGCCTGGTGGGAGTCAGGAAAAGGGATTTGTCTACTTAACTCTCCTGATGGGTCACACCTCCAGGGCTGGATGTTGCTGGCAGTGTCAATGTTTTAAATCCTAGCTTTTTGTTTTGTGTGCTCATTCAACATGTAGAAGAGCTGAATGAAACCTTCCTGATGGGAGTATTCAACATGACATTTATTACCTCCTGGGAAAATGCTTTAATTGTGGCTTCTTGGTTAATGTCAGGAGAAGGGACACCACTCTGTGTGACTGAAGACAATATGCTGCAGTTAGTTTCATGATTTAGTCTGCTTTTGCTACTCTTTGGACACATTCCTGGCTTGTTACCCTGCCAATTACTTCCTCATCTTGTCCCATTCCATAATGATGCTTGAGAAGCCCGAAGAGGCTGCTTTGGGCTTTATAACTTTTCCTGTCTTGTGTTCAACACAAAGTAAGACACAGCTGTAGCTTCAAGTATATTGCAATAGAAATAAGGTAGCTAGAAGAGAGCTAGCAGTAAAAGGAGTAGAAAGAAGTAGTGCAGTGTGCACTGTGAAATTTGGAAATATTGCCAGTCTCATGACTTTTTAGTTTCCCATTCCTTTATTTTCTTCCAATAGAACTTATTTTGAGAGAGTATTATTTGGAATGACAGACTCTGTGTGTGTGGGGGGGG
>NW_020799092.1:48427292-48430423 GCF_003259725.1 Athene cunicularia | reverse complement strand
GGGGGGTGTTGCGTGCTGGTTTTATTTTTTTTCTTTCCCTTTGGGGTAGAAAAATATTTGTTTGAAGAGCTCAATAGTAAAGATCAACTAATAACACAGATGTGTATATACACTGTATATGAACTGTTTCTGTGACCTGCTCTGAGGAACTAATTTGTTCTTGAAGCTCCAGCATGCATAGAGTTATAGAAATACATAGTTTCTTGTAAGTGAGAGGCAGGAGAATTTGAAAAGAGTATGTAATGATTCTAAGAAAAAAATCTGAGAAACATAGTGGAATGTAGAATGATTTTGCTTTTAATACTATTAATTTTCCAAATATATGTAATTAAGGCAAGCAGCTTTACTCCAACAGGGAAAAATATTATGAAATCTCAACAAATAATTTAAATCTATGTATGAATTAAAAAGCAAATAAAAAACCCAATGGAAGTAAATCCATTGTATTAACCCTCTTTTTTCTTCTACTATCTTCAATTATTCTTTTACTACTATGTTTTTTCATAACACATCCACTGTTTTCAGCTAGCTCAACAGTGTTGAAAGATTGCATCTGTGTCACATAGTACCAATTTCTCTCATAGCAAATGTGTTATGGGTCATAATTACTCGTTGTTTCATTATTCCTTATGTCAATAATACAATTAGAGTATTTTTATTACTGTTGCCTTTAAAATTGTAATTGTCAAATATTCACCTATTTCCTTGATTACATTGCTGTGTACTAACATAATTTAGATCTGCAGAAAGTCATTAGGGGTACAGATTACTGTGGTTCTTATTTGAAATGTACCTCATCAGCAGAACTGTCCTCTGTTTTCTCTGTATTTTCCCTCAGGAATGCTGAGCCTTTGAGCAGTCTCCACTTAGCTGTATTGGAGGGGACCTGCACATGTCTCAGGGGATGCTCAGAATAGACAGATCTTGTGATGGAGGTACCCAGTCTCCTAAGCAGCCTGGATCTAAAAGCTATCAGAAACCAGTAGAGCTGGCCAAAGGTCTTTAGAGAAAATTATAATCTTCAGAAAATGTTAACTAAGTTTAAGTTTTCTGCTGGTTTGGATGGTAAGTTTTTCTTAAACCAGGGTAAGGTTTGGATCAAAATCGGGCAATGAAACCCAGGGTAATCCTCAAACCCAATTTTTAGGTTGGGACACTGGAGACAGAAGTACAAAGCCCTGAAATAAAACAGACACCACCATGATTAAAGCTATTACATTAAAGCTATGTTAAGGCTATTACATAATGTTTATTAGTATCTCATCTGTGTGCTTATTTCTTAAAGTCTTTGAGATCACTTGCTTTTAGTTGTGTTTAGTTATTTTAATGTATAGAGGAAAACACATTATCCTAGTTATAAATGGGGACAATAGAGTCAAGATGAAATAATTTCTGAATCACACTTAAGAATTGTGCAACAGAGGTTGAAAACAATGAGAAACATAAAAAAGCTTTAACCTGTTTTCATATCCACTAACCCAAAAGAAAGCAAAGCCCCATCTCTTTCAAATAGCAGCCTGGTGCTAATTAAGAGATTGGAACCCTACATTCAGGTGTAGAGCCCAGTCTTCTCCTTGTATGGATCTGGTTGATGCCATCACCAGTTGAATTCTGCTGCTTTACACCATCTTTCTACAACACTTTCTGAATCTGACTAGAAGACTATTAATTTAATAGAATAACAAAATAGTATGGTATATCTAGCCAGTAATTCAGAATCCCTTGTAATTGATGATACTAGTGACAATGTGATTGATGTGGCTCCTTCAAAAGTGTCAGAGCCTCCTGGTAACTCATTTTGCTTTCTACCCATAAAATGCTGTTTCCAAGGTCACCAACATATGAAGCAGGTATTTACTCATATTAATGACTACATACTCTAGTTACAGAAAATACTAATTTTAATTTTGAAGATCATCTAAAACATGAGATGTTTAACAAAAAAGCAAATCAGAGGAGCTTAGCTCCTATTACTCTAAGTGCATTTGGCAATGCTAATTCTAAGAGTGAATCACACTTTTTCATTCTCCCCTGTTGAAAATAAAATGATCTTGATGATAAAAAGATTATTTTGGAAGGAGGAACAGGTCCTCTGCATAAACACAAATGCCAGAAGTGCAATTGTAAACTTGAAGACAGGACATAGATCTAATAATCTGGGGAGGAATCATTTCAGCATCTGACCAATAAAAATCAGTGTCTTTTAAAGCAAGAAGACGACAGCAGTCTTGCTAGCAGTAGCCTATGGGGAAGCAACTGGTGATTTGAGGCTCAGTCATGGAAGATGTTTAACACTAATTTCAATCATACTATATGGAAAGCTGTCAGAGCATGGATATCAAATATGATCAGAAATTCTGGCAGGTGAAATTCAGAGTGCTACAAATTCAGTGAGAAAATAGGCAACCTTTTGTGTAGCTTTCAGAACAGAAATAAGATAATACATCCTGGCTAGTGATAAGGAGGAATGTCTGTATGTGGGGGCACAGTTGAGTCTTGTGTATTTGCAGAATCAGAGAATCATCAAGGTTGCAAGAGACCTTGAAGATCATCTTGTCCAACCATTAACAACACTGACAGTTCCCAACTACACCATATTCCTCAGTGCTATGTCAACCCGACTCTTAAACACCTCCAGGGATGGGGACTCCATCACTGCCCTGGGCAGCCCATTCCAATGCCCAACAACCCCTTCTGGAAAGAAATGCTTCCTAATATCTAGTTTAAACCTTCCCTGGCTTGAGGCCATTCCTTCTTGTCCTATCATTTGTTACTTGGTTAAAGAGACTCATCCCCAGCTCTCTGCACCCTCCTTTCAGGGAGCTGTAGAGGGCGATGAGGTCTCCCCTCAGCCTCCTCTTCTCCAGACTAAACACCCCCAGTTCCCTCAGCCGCTCCCCATACGACCTGTGCTCCAGACCCTGCACCAGCTCCGTTGCCCTTCTCTGGACACGCTCGAGTCATTCAATGTCCTTTTTGTAGTGAGGGGCCCAAAACTGAACACAGGAATCGAGGGGCGGCCTCACCAGTGCCGAGGACAGGGGTCAGATCCCTTCCCTGTCCCTGCTGGCCACGCTATTGCTGACACAAGCCAGGATGCCATTGGCCTTCTTGGCCATGCATTCACACTG
>NW_020799092.1:48381100-48427242 GCF_003259725.1 Athene cunicularia | reverse complement strand
AACAACATCCACAGCCTTTCCCTCATCCAATAAGGGGGTCACCCTGTTGTAGAAGGAGATCAGGTTTGTCAAGCAGGACCTGCCTTTCATAAACTCATGCTGACTGGGCCTGACGAAGACATGAGGCTTCCTCCTATTTCAGCACACACCACAGACCCTGAGTAAGAGTGGAGTTGAGCCCATGCTCCCACCATGAACACCATACTACCTTGAAGCTGTGGAGGTCTGGCTTCTTTTTCCCTTCTCAAGAACTCAGTCGCCTTCACTTAGGACTAACAAAATCAGATACAGTCATTTGGTTACAATCAGATACATTAAGCCTCATGTTTTTTACCCTTTCTCCAGGCCCTGTCTCTTAAGACCTTCCTTTTCTTCTAGTTTAGACAGTCTGGTTATATATACACTGTCTAAATAAAAGTCTCACCCGCTCCCCTTCTAATGTCACCTGCAGCTTTTTTCTCTTTTGAACTGGGTCCAGCTTGTTTTTCCTACAAAAACCTAGTGTTTCCAGATGTCACAGAACTCTTCCAGGGGAAGGGTTTGCAGTTGTACTGATTCCAGAAAGTCTGATGTAAAAATAAAAAAAAAAAAAATAATCCAGTAACAGGGGCAATAGGAAAGTGAGTTACAGCTGGTCCTGACTGCCACAGCAGGGCATCACTTGGCAGCTTTTTACATAAAGGTGAAAATGAAACCAAGGATTTTTTGTTCCCCTGACCATTCCCTCATGTTACCATCTAAAATCCTCTTTTCTTCTGCCATAAGACATTAAGTAGTGCTAAAATATTAAAATAAATCAGCCATTTGGTTGAATAATTGTGAATATTGTAATCTTCAATTATTCAGGGTTATTCATTCAATTTAATAGTTAAATTAAAACCATTTGGATGAGGAGGATCGCATAGGCACAGTATTTTCCATTTTACTGTTTCTCTTGCACTTCCTAAAGCAATTGAACATACGCAAATCTTAGAATAACAATAAAAGTGATTACATGTTTAAAAATTTAAGGGTCTGTTTTATGCTAAGACTTTTGCTAGAAAAAAGTGGTTTTCATGAATATTAAAATATATACTAGTTAGAATAACAAAAATAACCACAAAACCAACACTAATAATGGCAATCAACATTTTTTTCCTGTGGTAAATGCTTTTTGAAGTTACTGAAATTTTCTTTAAATCCATCTGAAATTACTTTACATTAGAAAGTATTTAATTATGAAATTCTAGTGAAGAATCTTAGCTTGTGGGTGATGGTGCTTTTTATATGGGAAAAAAAGAACTAAAAATTATGTATTAATGGTATTTTGATCTTTTTCTAAATATGCAAAAAGTGGGGTTTTTTAAAACTTTTTGGGTTGTGAAGTGGAAGTTTGTAATTTCTTCCCACCCTTTTATCTTTATTTTCTTTCTTCTCTCTCTTTCCGTGTTTGTTCAGTATGTTATCTCTATTCTGTTTTCACTTTAAATAAAGGTGAATGTAAGACAGAAAAATCACAAACATTTATTTACTATAAAAAAAAAAAAGGATTGTTTTAGGGAAAAATTATTTTTTTCATTCCAAAATATTTAAGATAATACAACCATATATTTTTTGGTGAGCTCATGTCGTATCTCTCCTATCCTACAGTAACTCCTAATTCATTGACTATAGTTTTCCAGTGTTACCTCACAACTTGTATTTAAGTTTCAAACCCTGGGAAAATATGCATTATTTAAATGTATAATAATATATTTACTCTCTTCACTGCAGTGTAAAGTTCATATGATGTTGCTGTGTGTGTTCCTTTAAGGATATCTTTGGTACTGTTGCAGTAACCTCATTTCTTAGTGGATACCAGTGTGAATAACTATGTAAAACCTGCATGATTTGTTGGCATTAAAGCTAAGGCTACCTCCAGGCACTGTAAACTTATGCATCATCCTTTACTTAATTTCTCTATTTTGTTTTAATTTGTAAACTGTCTCTGAGCTGGAATGCACATTTTTCATGTAGGTTTGCTTCTCTGGTATCTAGAACCTATCTTACTCTCCTGAGTATATGACTTACTTTATAATAGGTGCAGAGGAACAAAGTTTATTATATTGCAGTAATACCCTTTGCATGTTTCATAAGCGTACTAGAATTCCATTTAAATGAGGTTTTTATTTCTGTGTATCTCATGACTCAAATGACATTTGTGTTGATTTACCAGATAGAAAATGATCAGTCTACTTGTCAACTTTTTTAATTGTGTCTTTTTACTTCCTTTCAAGACTTTACCATTTTAAGAACCTCATACAGAAACAGACCCTCATTTAAGTACATGAACTCTCCTTAAAACTAAACTACCTGATTTCACTGGCAGTATTTTAGTTCAACAAATCTATCATATGCCTTTTTCTTTTCAGCCAGATTATAGGTGTTCTCCAAGATTTTTATTTTGCCCTCCAGTTCTAATTTGCAAATGAGAACAAGCCAGAGGGTGACTCACAGCATGTGGATCCTGAAAGGTAGTCTGGATCCATCCCAGATGAAGATTTAGTCTGCACTAGGATATAGTTATATCCATCTTCTCTACAAGGACTTAAATTTTCTTGCTAAGGGACACAGTTTGAGTCAAGCCAGCCCACAAAAGCAATGTGGATCATTGAGAGGCTTGGACATCAGTGGAAATTTCACACTGAGCTCAAATGATTGTTATAACATCCTTAAATGAGCTCTAGGGTTGCTAGAAACTGCACCACTGGCACAATCTTAATACTACAAACACAGTCTTACCAAGCTGAATTACCTTTCCCTCTCTTTTATGTCCACTAAATCATGAGTGATGGCAACACAGTTGTTAATGTGTCTGTACTGGGTCTGGCTGAGCTGGAATTGGCTTTCCCCTATAGCAGCCCTCACGGTGCTGTGTTTTATGCTGGGAGCTGGCAGGGTGTTGGTAGCACCCTGGTGTTGTGGCTACTGCTGAGCAGTGCTTGCACAGCACCGAGGCTCTTTCTGACATTTCCCCCTGCAGTTGGACGGGGTGGGCAAGATCTTGGGAGGGGACACAGCCAGGACAGCTGACCCGAACTGACCAAAGGGATATTCCAGACCATGTGACGTCTGCTCAGGATAAAGCTGGGAGAAAGGAGGAAGGGGGTGGGGTCACCCTTGGTCCTCCGAGGCAACCACTACGCGTATGGGAGCCCTGATCCTGAGAAGGCCCCACAGTGCCTCTTCATGGGAAGGAGAGAATAAATCTGAGGTTTTTTGCTTCCACGCACAGACCTTTGCTTCGTTTTGCTTATATTAAAACTGCTTTTGTTTCACCCACAAGGGTTGGTCTGTCTTATTTTCTTTCCCCTCTTTGCCCTGTTGAGAAACCAAGGGGAAAGAGGGGGAAGTGGTAGAAGGACTTGGTGGGGTACCTGGTATTTAGCCAAGGTCAAACCACCACAGTGTCCTACCAGTTACTCACTAGGAGAATTAAATCCTTAAAAATGGTCTGCTCTCCACAAAAGGATGGGTTTCACTTGGAAAAATAAAACCAAAACAACAACCAAAAAATCAGCCTCTGAGTGTGTCATTAATGTGGGTTTGATTCTTGTTCAGTGAGAACAGTTACATGCAGTCATTTGCTACCTGATAAGACAGGTATCTTATCCGATTAGAAAGAAATAAGCACATTTCTGGTAGAAGTTAGCGAGGTTTTTTCTGATGCCTGGGTTACTGACTGAACATCTAGATGCCAGAGTTACAAAGTATCTTCTTCTGTCACAAATTTGCTGAGACACTTGACTCAAAATCAACACATTTGTTTATATCTAGAGACAGAAGGACAGTGAGGAGGGAGTGAAAGAACCAGGTTTTCATTATTAGAAGTCTAATAACAACTTATTAGACATAAAAAAAACTACATTGAAGTCTCTTCCTAGAAGTTTCTTCTCATTTGGAGATATAAAGTGATCAGTTTGATTAGTGATTAGATGATAAGTGATTGGATGCCTTGCACCCAGGAGCCTTAGAAGAGCTAGCTGAGATCTCTTGTTTCATAATATTCCTGTTTTCAAGGTAAAATTTCGTGTATCAGAAAAATCCAGAATTTTTTTTGCTAATATTCAGGAGGTAAATGTAATGATTCATGTAACTGTAGAGTACTTAATGACATAAATCTAAGATATTATAATATATCTCATATGAATATAAGTTAATAAGAATTGCTAACAGCCGTGTAGTAGTTTTCTAAAGAAAATATATCTTAGCAAGTATTTCATTTTCTGGTAAGGATGCGAGTTGACTTGCTAAAAGTAACTCCATAATGACAATAGATTTTGTATGTATTGCCTAACATTCTGATTAATTACTACTATATAGCATCAGTAAAGCATGTGTTAACATTGATTTAAACATCGAGGACTGACATATCTCAGGAAATTGTTATTAATGAGGAATTGTTATTGGAAGTAATATTTCCAGTGAGATAGCACAGTGATTGGCAATGCGTCTGGCTTTTCATAATTTTTTCTTGATATGAGAGTAAATATATAAATCACTGCTGAGGGAAGCAAGGGATCCTTGCATGGATCTCCTGAGCTTTAAATCAGGCCCTGTACTCACAGCTCTAAACAGTCACATTCTCTATTTCTACCCATGTGGTATTTCTCATCTGCTATTCTGTCTGGATTTTTCATCACCATGAAAGGGGTATTTTTCTGTGAACCATCTCGACTGTTTGAAAGCCTAAATGTTATTTGTTCCATATGCTAACTGAATCCCAGGCTTTAAATGTTCTTAAATTTTATTAGGTCTTCACAGACTTCTACACCAATATTACACTATATGCTCCATAAACATATATAAAAATTTCTTGTCTTTAAGTATCTCTATCAGAGCCCAAGGGATTTTATCTATACAACCTTGTATTTCATTACAAATCTGTACTTAAATGTACTGATTTGGGATCTTAATAACTTGTAAATAACATGCTTTTAGCTTTTGACACTATACTATTAAGATTGAAATTTAATATCCACTTATTTAACATCACTTGGTTTTTAACTCCAGTTCAGTCTCTCTCTCTATATATATATATATTATCATGCCTGTTCCATCTAAACATTTAAGCCTATATTTTTCATAATAGTTTTAAACAAAAAATAATTAGTGGCTTACTTCTTGTGGTATTTCTTCCTTCTAATCTACATTCCACTTCTTGAACTGCAGGTAAAGATTGCAGAGTAACATTGCAGCATTATAATCTTTAAATAAGAATCATTTTATCACTTTTATTGGTGAATAAGGATCTTTAAATAAGGATCATTTTTACTAAAAAATATTAGTTTCAAGGTATGTTTTTTTGTTGAAGTATCACACATGTAATTTCCATTAAGAGGGGTAAAGCAAGCACAGCCACAGGAGAATTAATCTGGCTTTGTTATCCAAGTTCATCTTCAGCCATTTTTCTGTGTTTATGCCTCCAGTGTTTCCCATTTTGCCTTGATCTACAGATTAACTCTTTCCAGGTGTAACCCATATAGATAATTTCTGCTGCAGCAGGCATACATAACAGTTAATTAACTGTTACTTTCTTTGGGATCTCAGGAGTGAATTAATTCAGCACTCACTAAAGCTTCAAGGAACGGTTGGTATATTTCCATCACCTGGACAATTAATGTAATTCCACCATGGTCTGCAGTAACAGTTCAACATTTGGTTTACCTGCCATTTGGAAAGTTCTCCTTTTCCCTTAGATGCTACTCATTTTCATGTTGTTGAGCCAAGGAAGATTTGCTAGAAACCTAGTCTAAGCAAGACCCTAATCTCTTTGCAACTTGCAAGGTTCTGCTTCCTGTGGGACTTTTGCAACTTTCAGTAGAATAAGGACATTATTTTCCTTTCCAGAGCAGAGATAAGAACCTGAATTCCTCATCATTTGTCTGGACTGTATCAATTAAAATTCCAAATGGAAACTGTTTTATAATACATCCATACATTGTAAAATAAAATAACATTCAATCAGGAATGGACTTATGGGGGGAGGAAGTAGAGGAACCTTCTTTTCATCACTTTGACTGTTTAGTGTGAAATGTGTTCCAGCTCATATGAGGGAGAAACACCACACAACCATCTCCACCTCTGCCTCACTCAGTGACTCCAATTAGCAAATGGATGCAGAAGTAATCTTTATTTAAGATGCAGTAATAATTCTGAGACATTTGCTTAAAATCTGAAAGCACTTAATCAGTTCTGACTCTCTGATTCATTAAAATATTAAACCTCATGAAAGAGTAACACATACCATATTACCATTATATTTGCAGTAATTTTGCTAACAAGCATCAGGCAAGATGTGTATTCCTCACATTGCTCTTGTTTTCCTCTATGTTTTCTTATTTGAGCAATCTAAATCTTGTAGGTATAATCTTTAGGGAAATTTGTGGCAACATAATCAATATTATAATTAATACAAGACTGTCCAAACAAGTAAGAAATTCTAACGGGTGATAAGAACTTTAAAACCAAAGTAAGTTGCTGATTTTGTTATAATTTTGGAGTGACAAATGACTTGACAGTAAGTCTATGCAGTTAACCATTACTCTAATTAAAGTTTCCAAAAGGGGGGACATTCTGTCCGCTGGACAGTCTCAGGAAACAAGGAGTGCATTGCTTGGCCTGTAAGGGCAAGCCGATTTCCATACCTCTGTAAAAAAGCTCTGTTAAACTAATTTCAAGGCAAGACTGTAAACCCAAAGCATCAGGCAGAAAGAATGCTTTGTAAAGAGCTGCTGTAAAAGCATGAAACTTTATTTAATCAATCAGAAAAGCCATATAAAAACCTAACAAGACTGATACTCAGTTTCTCCAGTCAAACACGTTGCTTTCCATTACTGATTCTGTTGGTAATTAGTCCAGCCTCATCCCTTTTCTGTGAAGGCAGTAACTATATTTCTGTCGAGAGCAGTAATTGCAGCTTGTGCCCTCAGTACTTTTTTGTGATAGAGGAAATACGACCTTTGGTGTACCTAGAGCAGAAGGCAGCTAGTCCAATGGCTAGCTAGCCATCTTACTTGCAGGCCAAATTTTAAACGTCTTCGAAAGCTACAAAAAATATTGAAAAGGACTGTGTTACATGTCACCTTCCAGTAGATGATATATGCCTTTTTGGTGGTTTAGATGACTCAAATCAACTCCCAACCAAAGAAATTGTGTGCGTGTACACAAATACAGATTTAAACCTGGATCTTCAATGTGGATGGGAAATTAATAAAGTGTTCTTCTGAGTTGAGTTTTTCTGTTTCTTTTATTAGAAAGAAACTCAATAATACTTTATTTTCATCTGGGTATGGAACAGGAAACACTGAAACCAGAAAAGCTTTGTGATAGAGGCAAACATTTCTCGATGAGTTCTCCATATGCCACTTTGATCTTTCCAGATGCCTTTGTTTATACTGTGCTCTATACAGGGATACCTAGCTGAATCTTAATAGCCCCTGAATCAGCACTGTCTTGGAAGGCAAACTAGATGTGCTAATAGTCTTTTTTGCTCATAAATGGCAGCAAAATATTCTAAACTTCCTTTTCTTCTGCTGTTTTAAACTGTTTCATGTCTTAGAAGAACACAACACAGTGTGAAGGATTATACTTTGACTGGATATCATTCAGCCTGTTTCAACCTGCTATACTATCTCCCTCCCTTTCAGCTCCTGTCTCCCTGGCCACATACACATGACATTTTGTCTGTCCTCTGCCAAAGCCTGGGAAAGCATGGGAATCTTTTCCATCTCTGTTACCTTTTTGTTTCTCCCACTCACTTCCACCCTTCTGGTTTATCTTAAGTTATAGTCACAGTTTTAATTCAAGCAAGCCTTATGTTCTTTTCTTTTTGTCTTTTAATATGTCATTGTGTGGTTCAGTTTCTGTTGTGACACTCCTCGTCTTTTGGCGGCTGCTGCTTCCTCCTGGCTGTTGCAGCCCCTTTGCATGTCACCTGCCTCAGCTGCTCTGTCTTCCACTGCATTACACCTCCCCTCAGATCCCCCAAGCTGTTCTCTGCCATTTCCACTCCCCTGAAACAGCCCTTGCCAAGGTCATCTGTGACCTCTTCTCTCTCTAGACCTCCTTTCTACTCTCATCCATCTCAGTCTATTGGCTACATTCAGCAAAACCTATCATTTTCCCTGCCTTAATCCTGCATGGCACTTTGGTTTGCTAGCTCCTCTGTAAACACCATTCAACAGTATTTTACAATTGCCTTCTCCTCCCCTCTCTTGCACTTAACACTGAAGCCCCATGGGACTCCATTTACATTCATTTCATTTCTCTTTGCCTTCTCTGTACTATTCCTGATCATGGATGATGTCATTAAAAAAAAATCAGTCTCTCTCTATCCTCATCTTTCTTGAGTTCACATCAACATATGCATGCATATACATGTTTATGTAACAGCTATAACAGCATTGTTCCACTGACATTGACAAATCCCTCTCTTTCCTGGCATTCACTCTTTACTCTCCTTTACACTCCCACTTTACACTTGTGGCTTAAAAAAATCAGAATTTATTTCTAGCCCTCATTTCCCACCCCTAGTTTTCCAGCAAGACTCCTGGGTGAGATCTCTCTCTCTCTCTTTTCTTCTGATGTTCTCTATCAAAAACATCCTAGTGTAGTAACCTCTAACTTAAATTGCCACTGTTCTTTTACCTTGCACTTTCATCTAGGATGCTGCTGTCAAATTTCTGTGATTGCACATTTCTATTTTGTCCACTCCCGCTGCTTTCTCCTAATTTTAATTTCATATTCTCTTTAGGCTTTTTGAGTACCATGCCACTGCTCTTGTTGATTCCAGCCGACCATCTTTTAAGCTATATATTAAGTAACAAAACTGATTGTATTTTGTCCTTGTTTTGTGAATCTTGACCTCTCTGAAATAGTTAGTATGCCTGCACATCCCTATCCTTCTAATGCACTTCTGGTATATATCAATGCTCTCAGGAAAGACTCTGCAAGATATCAGGACTGATGTAAGCCTTTACAACTTATTTCTCTTTGCCAGAAGTGAGCTCTACAATAGTGGCCAAACTAATACATGACTAGTATTTACACACATTTGATTTCCTTAGGATAGCACATTCTTTTCCTCTGCCTTGTAAGAAACCAAGCATATTGCCAGACCTTGACCAATAAAAATAAGACAATAAAATGCAAAATGGAATACAATCACAATCCTTAATTCTTCTCAAAGTATTCAGTAACAAAGAAATGGTTTGTGTTGGATGTATTTCACTTTGTGCTGGGTAAAAAAGCAGCAGTCAGGGGCACTACTTCTCAGGGGGAGCACGTTGCAGTGAACAGTGAGGTAGTACTTCAGTTGTACTGAGGAGAACAACATCAAAGGAAAGAAAACTCTGCAACACCAGTTGACAGTGAATAAAGCTGAGTATGCAAATCAGTATAATTCCCTTTCCTAGTCATATGAAGAGGTATGTGCTTCCTTCCTATTATTTTTTCCAGATACCTCAGGTTTGTTATCAATCACAGCACGGGAGTAGCCATGGGAACACTGTTAAAGTTGTATCTAGTTTTCCAGGCAAAGATAGGACTTTGCAGTCCCACAGGATGCTGTTCAAAGCATTTTGTAGATTTTTTGTCTACATTTCAGTGTTGCCAACATATGTACTGTAGCATAATTGACAGGGGTTATTTTGCAATACCTTAAAGTTTTTCACTAAACTTTTTGCATAATCATGTTAATAATAAGAAAAGCTAGAGTATAACCAGAATACAACATACTTTATCAGTTTTATTCCCCTGACACTTTGTTCCATTTCATTTTTTTTATTTACATTTCTTTTCCTCAATCATCTCTTACAAATGTAAAATACCTTACACCTGCAAAATGAGTATAAGGCTGATGGTAAGACTGAGATAACATGATTTTTGTTTTCACAGCTGAAATCTGCAGTCCAGAAACGCCCCCCCCCAAAAAAAAAAAAAAAAACAAAAAAAAAAACCAACCATGATTTACTGTTCCCTCCAAGATTAGTGTATGTCATTGCATGAACTGACAAACTCAGCTTGCTCAGGTAATCCCTGCACATTTAGATTACTTCATGCCAAGGATGCTGAGAAGGGAAAAGGTGTGTGTGAGAAAGCTGGGAGAGGAGGAAATACATGCAAATCAACTAGGTCCCACCCTCGCTCAATCCCGGCTCAGAGCAGTTGTGCAGCAGTTGTTATCCAAAATGCCAACACTGTGGAATGTGAGAAGCCAGGATCTTCTCTCATTCACTGCATCCTTGGTGCATATATATTGCCTGGAGATAGTATTCCCTCCCTAGTGTTGGCCCCGCTGTAAGGATGTAATAACTTTCAGGGCAATTAGATTTTGGGTCTTTCACAGGTGTGTTTATACCATGCATTCAAAGAGGACAAAAATTTTTGCTGGAAAACATGAACAGGTCCATCCTCATTCTTGCCACCAACTATTGAAGTAGGAACACAAACAAAGTGGTCCATATCTCATTTTGCAGGTATATTATTGGCTAAAAAACATCAGCTCTCTGTACTTGGTTTTATTTCTGATTTCCTGACTCATGCAAACCATGATTTTCATTTTAGCCTGTGGTAAATTAGGCCACTATTTCTAAAATACATAGTAGCAACTAGAAATTGCTTTGTATTTTGTAAGATTATTATACCAGATGTTGTTGCCTGACAATGTTACAAAAATCAGAGGTTTAACTGTCAGCATTGCTGCAACCTTGGAAGTGTTCTTTGATGCTTTTTCTAGCTTTGAGAGACAAAACCATAAAAAAAAACCTGTGAAAAAAAATGCCTGTGTGTCAGTACATAGCAGTACTAACAAGAAGTGGTAATACTGAATTTGTGAAAAATTATGTGACCTCTTTTTGTCTTCAAGAAAGAGACTTTTCCCTTAAAGTAGCAGAAAACTTCCTGTAAATCATTCCAACTCCCATCTGTTTTCCTATGACAGTCCCAGCTCTTAGAAAACACACAGATACTGTTTTATAGCTCAGGAAGGCATGTGTCAGCCCATTTCATTACTTGATCTTACAATGCTCCAGTAAAGCATACCATCCAGAGCTGCCAAGAATGGCTCTGGGCTTCGGTGTTTTCTAACACTGGAGGGCACAGAAAGAATGAGAAACCAAAGTGTCCCTTCTGATGTCAGCAGGATGTAAGGGTATAAAAGAAAAAAGTTAAAGTGTTGTGGAGGAAATAATTATTAATGAAAATAATTAGAATGAAAGTTATACCTGTGGCAAGCAGAGGGAAATGCTGGAACACAAGTGGTTATAGGCTGAGTAACATTCACAGCAGAGTACTTGAGCAGAAAAGGTTGGGAACATCAATTTGCTGCTGAAAGGCACGTACATATAGGTGTAACTCTGGATGCTCTGTAGTAAAAGGAGGGATGGCTACAAAAAAATCAATACTCCTATAAACAAAAATAATGGTAGCCTATCAAGGAAGCTCAGTTATTATGATCTAAGTGACTATGGAAGGAACCTGGCCAGGTGTGAAGAATCACAGAACTGGAGGGGTGGGAAGTCTAACCCCACTGCTCAAAGCCAGGGCAACTAGGACCAAGTTGCTCAGGACTGTGTCCATCCGGTGTTTGAATATCTCCAAGAATGGAGTCTCCACAACTTCTCTGGGCAATCTGATTCCATGTAATGACTACCCTCCTAATTAAAAAAAAAATAAAAAAATCCATATGTTTAAATGAATTTCCTGTATTTCAGGTTGTGCCCATATAGTGCTAGGGCCTGAATAATAGGCCCCAAAACAAAGTTGACCTCTAGATGAACCTCACAACCAGACATTATCCATCATTATTATCTGCTAATTAGTAACATCTGTATTACCATTAGCATTAATTATTAGTATGTGATCATTAACAAAATATGTGTGCTCACCAGTGAAAGATGTAGCTTAGAATATAATCAGTAGTGAGGATGAAATGGTGTGAGAATGTATCCCACTTCCCTTGTTTAGCCTTGTTCAAGACTGAGAACCCAAGTGTTTGGTCTTGTTAGAAACTCCCTTGGTTCTCCATTGCAAACTCTGGCCAGGCTTTGGGTGGAATAAAACAGGAGGATGAAAGCAGATGTCTCCACTCAAAACAAAGGTGCCAGCTATTCTGGCTTGCTGATTTTTGGTATATAAGGCTGAACCCACTTGCTGTAACTTTGGCAGCCTCACCTATGGGTGGACGCACCGCGTAGGATTTCCCCCTTGCCGGAACAGGCTCCCCAAACCCTCGCTGTAACCGGGGCTGCCCAGCCACTGCGGGGCTGGGTGATGGGAACACATGCAAGTGGTGATGTGTCTTAATTGCTGTTCTCCTCATCGTGTAGTAATGATTAGGTGCATTGCCTTGCTTAACTGCATGTAGTAATAATTAACTGTACTATTCTGTAATTTTCTTACTGCTTTTTTTTTTTTTTCTGCAGTACTTAGTTATATTCTTTAATTATTAATAGTAAAATAAGCCTACTCTTTTCACTCTGGTGTCTGAGTTTAATTGGCATCCTTGATCAACAGAACAACCTGTCTTTTTTTGTCCTTTCCCTGGACACCAACAGAGAAAAGTCTGGGGGTGTTCTTTACTTCCCACATTAGATATTTATATACATTGGTAAGATCCCCCTGGAGCCTTCTCTTCTCCAAACTGAATGGTCCCTGCTCTCTCAGCCTCTCCTTGTATGACAGATGCTCCAGTCATCTTCATGCCCCTTTGCTGGACTCTCTCCAGTATGTCCATGTACTGGGGAGCCCAGCACTGGACCCAGCACTCTAGATGACTCTTAACCAACGTTGAGCAGAGGAGCAGCATCACGTCCCTCAACATGCAGTCAGTGTCATACTATAGTTAATACCATAGTTACATTACTATAGTTCTGTTTTAGTTAGATGATAATTTAAACGCTTCTTTCTCCTCTTTACAATGACACTGACAACTTCAGAGCACTCAGTAAAAGGTTTTTCTGAAATTTTTAATGGATATTCTTTTGACATTGCAGACCATTTTTTCTACAGAGGTTGTAATCACTTAGAACTATTAAACTTGTACTGTCTGATTAATAAGAATAAATGCAGGCAAGGGTTATTGACACCAATAATTAAGCACCGCTTATAATGAGATGAACATTTTGAATTTATTGGCCAATGCCTTGTTATAGCTACAGTATTGATCAAACATTCATTTTCTGAGCATCTGATAAGAAAGAGAACTTCCCACGATCAAGATAACTAAAAATGCGCCTGTGATCCTCATCTTAAGGAGGGTTAAGGGTTAGCTGCCCTATAAAGGACAGAGACCCAAGAGTTGTGGCAACAGTAAAGTAAGTAGGGCAATGCCCTCCCCAGCATGGAGTCCAGTCCCACCTTTCCTAAAGATGAATAGTAGAGTGAGCTGGCATAGCCCAGGGGTAACCAAACACACTGGCAGTGACACAGTAGGTCTGAGATTTAGCCAACTAGGAAGGAGAGGCCAGGCACAAGGCTGGGCACAACATGCCTGCAAAGAGCTCAGGCAAGGACTATGGGTGGTGTAAATGCAGCTCCTGACTTGTGGGCAGAGGGTGCACAGGTGGAGGGTGAGAGTGATGCTTCTCCCTAATCCTTCTCACAACAGAGCTGCTTTCATGGCAGTTATGTCTAAAGTGGCACATCTGCACTGGATCAGAGCAGATCCTGAGCACAGGTAGCCCAAGCCCTGGGATGAGGAGGGAGCAGAAGTTGCAGAAGAGGAGTATGCAGAAAGATATTACAGGACATTTACAACCTGCTGACATACTCAGGGCCTTGATGGTTTATCCATATTATTTAGTATACCAACAAATATTTAGTTGATATTGAATTTAAAGTAATGAATTAATTTGTAAGAGATTAATCCCCTTGCGTTCTAGCCGGTCCTCAGAGATTAGAGGGACTAGGGGCAACTGGACTCATCTCTTAATAGGTATGGCAATTAGGGCCGTAACTATAGGCCTGACCCGGAATCATGAACAGCCCATATGCTGTAGGTCTGGTTGCATTCAAGAGAAGCAGTCAGGTTCATAAATAGTACCATTTATTTTAATGCAACATCTACAGATTCTCTGAGATTGCCTATAATAAATGCACAAACTGCAGGTTGTCTATAGAGCACTACACACAAAAAACTGATTGCAATCACACATACTTAATTTCCAGGTAATTACTTGGCATAGTGAAGGGCCCAAATCCTACCAAAAGGTGTCACTTGTGAGGGAGGGTGTGAAGAGCACAAACCTGTCGATCTGTCCCTCCGATATGGTATTGGATTATTGTCCCTCTGAGTTAGATACAAACTCAGGGCAATATTTATCTAAGTATGTATGTGTGAGTGGGCGGGACTGTGGTCAAACCATTGTTTCTTAATGACAGACCACATTCCATCGTGCAAGGTGTGCGCTGTTCTTGTGGGAAAAGAGGAAGAACAAGAAATAAGGTCCACAGAGTACTGCAAAACAGTCCTTGAGAAAAAGGGAAGAGCAGGAGATAAATCTGCATAGTTATGTCAAATGTTCCTTGAGAAAAGTGGCAGAACCAGACTGTGCAGCTTCCACCTGTCTTCATATTCCTCCTTGGTGCAATGGCAACACAAATCAGTGGATCTCCATCACGTTCTGTGTTTGGGCACCATGTGTTAAGGAAATGTGTGTTTTGCAGTTTTTTCCCTGTTTTGCTTTTCCCATGCTGACATCGTGGTCTATTCTCAAATAAGAATTTTGGATTAAAGTTCACTCCTGTGTCTGTAGTTCATGATGGAAGAAAAGCAGTGGTATGAATTTCCTATTTAAATGAACTCAGTGGAGTTACCTTCTGTGGGCTGATCCTTACTCACACAAAGTTTTTGTTAACACAAGTAGAAATATTCTTTGGGAGCCTGCAGCAGCAGTAGGTGCTACATGCTGAAGTGTTTCATTTATGTTAGTGAATCCTTCTATTTAGTAAAACAGTTACATCCCCTGTATTGATTCAAGTTATCCATCTACCTGCTGCATTACTTTGTCTCTAATGGGAGTCTGATTTAAAGTAGATTTCTTCTTTGTAACAAATGTGTACAGTCTATTACAGATTTAACTATGATATTTATCCCTCACAGCAGGTCTGGCTTTTGATTCTCATGCAACTAGATCCTTCTGTTCTGCAACAGAAGACACTGAAGTTCAATAGAGTTTCTAAGTTCGCTTTTCCACAATTTTCAGACTGTCAAGCATGAGTCTTATTCATTCTTTGTGACTCAGAAAGATTATTAATCCTTTTAATTACAACATTATATTTTTGATACATGGAAATACAAAAAAATGAAGGTTTGTCCATTATTTTAAGTTTGCCATATATTGGAAATATGTTTTTCTCTTTTAATTTATTCTTAAAGCAGGATAATCGTCTGGAGTATATTTGGGATTCTTTTGTACAAACCTGTGTTTTGAAGACTTGGTGGATGCTTTAGAAAAGATAGGTTTTGCTTAGTGGTGAGCATTTAGCTTGCATATAGATTTTGTATTTGAATTAAGAATACTCTTTTTCTGTTGATCCTGGTAGATAGTATGGGAACCACGAGATACTATTCCTCATGATGAAGTGGTCATTTGCCTTTATATGTTCTGTATCTCAGTAAAAATCATTAAATATCACTAGAGTTAACATATTTACATAATCAAAAAGGAAGACAATATTTTGAGAAGATATTTGACAAACTCCAGCAGTTTCAATACTTAAAAGCAGTGACAACTTATTTAAAATGTTATTTTGAAGAAGCTCCTCCACTGATAAGCAAAGACTTAACACTGCAGCAGAAAGACAGTAAACTAAAGTGATAATAAGAAAAACTCTTTCTAATGTACCTCTACTTATCTTTTCTGACTATTGTCCTTTCAGATTAATAGTAAATTTTACTGAATATTCATTTACAAAATATTGTTTTAAAATTCACACAAAACTGTCATTCTGGCAAGAACTGTATTGGCTGACAATAAGATGTACACTACCTACAAAAAAATGTCTGTTTCTTCCCTCATGGGAATCCATTTTAAAGTAAAATTCTAAACGTACTAAAAATAATGACAGAAAATAAGATAAAACATAATTCTTTCTGGTTTTATCTCTTTTACTACCATTTTAGATTAAATTTGATCTTATTAAATGCATGTGGTGCATAAATTAATGAAGTTCAGTAGGAAACAAATCTTTTTAAAGCGATAGGGAGACATTTTTGCTCTAAATACTAGTGAATGTAAGAAAACATGCTATATTCACTTGAAAATTTGATATAAAATACAACAGGACCGAACCTGAATATATGCTTTTTTATCTGTTTCATTTATACTGTCTCAGAAGACCAAAATACTGAAGGTACAGTTCATTTCAAGATCAAGATATGTGAACAAGGGTATCCGAATACATGTTTACTTATGGAAGATGGTTCCCTAAACCTGCCCTGCAGTTAAGGGAGATCTAGGACTCCGAACACAGCTGCCACCTAAAGGTGGTTTTGTGCTGAGTCTGAGACACTCGCACGTGTCCCTGACACCACTCAGGGGTGGGAGGTCTGTGCTTTTGTTGGAAGCCAGATGGGCCTATCCTAGCCCCACGTGGATGACACCACAGGCAGCTGAGTGTGGGTGACTGAACTGAGCTCCCTGTCACCACAGACTGTAGTGGGAGTATAGACACCTAACTCACATATGGGCACCTCCATCTAGATATTTTAATCTGGATCCAAATCCCATCCTAAAAGCCAGAGAAAAGCTGCATGCATAAATTTCCACAAAAGAAGCATGTGTGTATTTTCTGCCTGTTAAATGCTGTGTGTCATGACACACAGATGTCACTTTTGTGCATGCCCCAGAAGTTAAACAATGCAATGTCAGATGAAACTAACTCCGTACTATATGATAGAAGATTATTTTCTGTGTGGTATAACTGTATTTCCACAGTGTCAGATAAAATTGAAAATCTGTGACTACTGTGAAGCAGCCTAATTTATGCCTGATGTGTTCCATGATGCATGCTTGTGCAAATTCCAACATAATCATGCAAAGTAATTTTTCAAATTTTTTTGAATGTGTAAAATAGTTCTCATCTGCCTATGATCACATGTTCCAGCATTAGTGGTCTCAGCAATTCCATGCATGTCAACCTGCTGAGCAGCTCTCCCAAAAAGACCATGTTTTCTACCTCCATCGAACATATGCAAGTCACTGTCTTAAACTGTGAGAGTGCTTATATAAGAAATTATTGAAAATATTTATGGGAAAGAAAATGTGTGTGGTATAAATGCATAATCCATCTTTATATCAAGGGTAGATGTGTGCAAATCATACTCAAAAAATGTCACAGACACAACAAACGGCATATTTTGCAAAAGATGTACTGCATTCTGTGAAATCGTCAGCATGTTTAAGAATTCAGCAGTGTAGGAATCCATATACTGACTTGTCAATATACT
Organism: Athene cunicularia; assembly: GCF_003259725.1. Classification (NCBI taxonomy): domain Eukaryota; kingdom Metazoa; phylum Chordata; class Aves; order Strigiformes; family Strigidae; genus Athene; species Athene cunicularia. The sequence continues at coordinate 48,409,772 of NW_020799092.1, read as the reverse complement.
TTAAGGTTTGCAAAATCTGGGAATGTTTAACCACACACATCCACCTCTAGAATCTAAACAGATGGCACACAGCTAAAACCTACACAGTCAGAGGAATCTTCACTTACAGCCCAAATTTTAGGAGGGGTTGATGATACGTTCAGAAATACCTCACTCATCAGTATTACTTGTTGCTTTTTGGGTCTGCTAACATATAAGACATTTAGATTGGTTGGTGTAGTCACTAAAGTGATCACCTGCTTTGCAACTTATTTACTTATAGCAATTTATAATGATTTCTGAATATTGCTTAATAATTCTGCCTGCCCTGACTGTTCTGTGGAAGTAACCAAAGGCTACTGCTACTGTGTTCATCAAAACAAACCAGTTTTCTGTGGAAACTTACCAAGAATTACTATGTTTGGCACAAATGTTTCTTGTCCTTGGAAAGCAGATGTGTTCTAGCAAGTTTACGGATAAATAGCCATGTATGGGCAGCAGAAATTAATAGACTGGTGCTTTTAGATAAGATAGAGGTGGTAAACCAGTGGGAACTACTCTTGTTATTCAAGAAATTGGCTAAGGGAATCTGCACATGCTCTGAGGAAAAGTACAAGGTGAGGAAGACCGTGAGCCTTCCTCCAAAAGGCCCCCGAAGACGACCACCAGGAGGCGATGCGCAGGCGCAAAGAGAACATGAACTGCTGACACCAGCCTCTAGAACTAACTCAGCCTTACTCATGCATATGGATATTTGTATTATGTATTCCAATGGATATGTATATCCACACTCTATAAGATTTTGGTAAAATGTGCGGTGGGTGTGCAAGCTTTGTGGAGAAATCCCCGTGCACCCTGGCGCCGGAGTAAGCATACCTGCTTTAGAACTATTCGAGTTGTAGAGCCTGTTTTCTGCAAGTCAATTTTGTGTTTCAGTATGCTCATATAACAGGATAAATGCATGAAATGTATCTATTATGTATAGTCCAAAGGTACATATGTACTTCTGTAATTAATAGAGCAATCTAGTAACAGCACAGATTGCCCTAGTAGTTTGTGAGGGAGATCCATCTGAGATCTTTATGACTGGCTACAAATTCTGGCACCAAACTGCTACAAATGCTATACATTCGGACCTCTCTGCATGATAAAGGCTGTACAGTTGCTACTTTTTTCTCAGTCCTGTATAATGAATGTCCTGGCATGGTGGCAAATTTGTCTGTATTTTTCAGCTGCACTAGCAAATTGCATTAAAAGTTTTACTCTTCTCTGAGAATCTCAGCTGACTGAAAAATCACAGAAACAAATACATCATCCTATCCAAAATAGAATGAAAATGACCTTGATTTTAAATTGTCTACATTTATATTTATTTAATTAAATAAATAATTTTCTGATGGTTTACTGCCACACACTCTTCCAGAATATTGAGTTCTCTTGGGACATGCAATAATGCAATAGTATCAACTCTGACAGTCAAACTGACATCCAGTTTTTGCCCTCTTGCACCTGCTTTGTGATTTGATTTAATTTATTTCAGTTGACCTCTCCCTCTTTGATTTACCATAAAATTTGGATAATGAGGAAAAAGGAAAAGCAGAGCTAGAGGTATTAAGTATAAGAGCAGCAAATTGTGTTTTACAGTTTTTGATATGTTCTAGGTCATCTCCTTTCTAATTGCCTTGGAAAAAAAGTAAGACTGACTTGTATTCTGTAGTTGTCTAGATAACATCTGACAGGAAACATTTTTGCCATTAATTAGCAGTTCAGATGGCCTACCAGATGATAAAGTGCTTTTTTTTATATATACCTTGAATGGGAAGATAGCGACTTTCTGGAGTTCAGTGTCAATAGCTTGCTGTCACTGATTTCTGCGATATGCAGTAGTGATGGTAAATCTGCCAAGGTGAGATTTATAAAACCACACTTAGTGCTGTCCCAGGGGTGATGGTCAAACTCATCACCATGGAGACTGACATGAAAAGAATCCTTCTGTTTGACACAAAAGAATAAATCTGTGACTAAACTTAGGGTGCCTCGACTTGAGTCATGATCTCCTGAAGCATTATCACCAGGTTGCTGAGCTACTGTGCTGGCTCAGTGAGTCTGCTTTCCTCTGCTGAAAACACGTCTTGGCATCCAAGCAAGCATGATTCAGTGGCGCTAGCAGTCAAAAGTATTCGCTAAGTGGCCTTTGTACATCGACTTGAGGATTTCTACCCTTACTAAGCAGAGCACATATTGCTTTGTTTTCTTTACAGGAATCCTACAGTGATTCATTCCTAATAAACTAAGGATTTACTGGCCCCATTTTTGAGACTAAAGATCATCTCTTCTCAATGTGGTTCCTATAGTTTCTTCAAAAATGCAAGACACATTTCAAAACATGTTTTTCTTCCCTGCTTTGACTTCCTTCTTTCTATGGTAGGGAATTAAAGTCTAGTTTCACTCAGATCCAACTGAGCTGGCATTCAAAGGCCATTCATGTCCTATGAAGGATGTCATTTTTAAAGAAAAAGTAATTCAAAACTTGAAGAATGAGAGTAGAGATGCTGCTGACAAGTAAAAGTTGCTCTCTGAGGGTAAACTGTCTTTACAACTGCAGTGTGAAACACCTGACACTGATATGTGTTATATTCACCTGAGAACAAATACACACATAAATAAGTAAATAAATAGTCTGCCTTCTTGCGGTGAAATTTAAGGAACCCTACAGATAAGTAAAAAGAGTCCTAGTTGCCAGCTTTCCATTTGTTTACTTGACCTGAATTTTAAGGCTGGTTTGGGGGAAAAGAGGGAGTTTGCATTTTTCCTGGCATGCCTGAGGCGACTGTGGGCTGAGGGCATGTGGTGTGTATTATGTTCTTTGCTTTTCAAGACAAGATTCCATCTTCATGGTTACATTCAACATGTATCTGAATCATATCAATTCAAATACAAAGTCACCTTAAAAGCATTAGTACTTCACTGACCACCTCCGTGAATCTGAAATATTCCAGACTTCCCACAAAAGTCCTAATTTCATTACTGAATACCTGTATGTGTCTGTAGCAATGCACTTTCTGCACCCAACTTTTATCATTTGCACAGTTCCTGAAAACCGTTATATTCTCAGAGTATTAATCCAGTTAACTAGACAAGGTAAGCGTTTTTTAAATTAGTGGGATTTGCTGAGACAGTTGATATTCCCTTATCCAATTATTTATTCTTAATAGCTCACAGGGATCCATTCTAATATGGACCTTCTGATTTTCAAAAGTATTTTAAAAGTTGAGGAAGTAAACTAATGTAGCAGAAGATTTTAGTTCAGGTCTTGGTAAAGAACTTCCAGATAGTTAATAAAAAAAAAAAAAAAAAAAAAAAAAAAAAACCATATTATTTTATTTTACGTGTCCTGGCATAAATAAATGCACTAACTGATGTGGACGTTTTCCTGCTCCATTGCATCATACATCAAATCTTCTTGTTTTTATTAACCAGATATAGTAACAGTGAAAGTAAAATTTTTATTCAAGGAACAAGTAGGGTTTTTTAACAGAATAATAAACTTACACCCCAAAGATACATTTCTGATTGGATCAAAATTATTTATAAACTCATGTTATTCACATCAAACAGCTATACCAGGGAACAAACAGACAAACAAAAACCAAAACAAAAAACCCCAAGGAAATTAGTCAGAAACTAATATAACTTTTTAAAATGTTAAATAGTTCCAGTGTTGAAATTAAGCTCTTCCATTATTTTAATTCAGTATATAGATACGAAGGCTTTTTTTCATTCATAAAAAAGCAAAAATTTTTTACTTTGCTCCATTCTGAAACAAAATTCCTCTCTCTACAGCAATTCTATGCTATTAAGAATGGAATTAGCCTGTTGTTTTGTTTTGATGAATATAAGAGAACCTGATTCATATTGACTATGTGAAATAAAAACATATGCTCCAGAAAATAAATATTAATTTCCTTTTTGGAATAAGGAATGCAGGGCTGGAATAATTTAAATTCTTGCAAAAATCAGAAACCAAAGGAAAAATAACTGAATCTCATTCTCCTTGTTATCTTACTTACTGGACCCTCAGTCTTTCTATACCCATCTTGCATTACTTTTACTGCATAAAAAACTCCTGCTTGGATAAAGAATCTATCGCTTATATTTTTATAATTTTTTAACTTTCCTGAATTTCAGTTTATGTAAACGTTCTGCAAAACAACACTTTTACTGTGAGGTTGTTCGAACACTGGAGCAGGCTGCCCAGAGAGGTCTTGGAGTGTCCAGCTGTGGAGATGTTTGAAATTCAAACTGTCCTGGGCAGCCAGCTCCAGCTCCCTGGCTCTAAGCAGAGAAGTTGGACTAGACCATCTTCAGATGGTCTGCCAGCCTCAGCTATTCTTTGATTCTAAGATACTCAAAGTTCCTCTTACAGCAGGCAAATGTCCAATGAATGAATGTCTGAACGTTTGGTAGAAATAGCATTTGTGTGGCAGCGTACAAACCTCTCCACCTGACAAGCAATTCTAAGCCAAAAAGATGGGATGGTCTCATAATAGCTCAAAGCATAAGTAGCACAGCTCAAAGAGTAAGTAATACAACTCAAGGCTGTCTGACATAGTGTAAGATATCTCAACTGCTATATTACTTCTAGAATATAAGCTTGGAAAGCTGAAAACAACAATGTCTTATTTATAGTCTCTGTACTTCTGGATGGTATTCTTAGCTAAGAAACTCAATTTCTTTGTGGTTCTAACTTCAAATGTTTATTTAACACTCTCTGAATGATAGTAACTATGACAAGCTAATTATTGTGTTTAGAGATCTGACTGTTGTCCCCAACTCCTGAGTCTGTATCTATACCAAGAATTAAAATTGGCCCATTCCATGAACCTGAGGGAAAGTGCCATGGCATGGTTTGTCCGTATGTTCATCCTTCCCATGACACCATAGCCTGGGAAAACTCCAGCTCACCTCTCCCTTTTCTCCACCGTGTATAGTCTGTCAACAGCAGATGCAAGGAGGTACTGTCTTTCCCTCTGTGGCCTGAGATGAAGTGTTTGGTGTAGCAGAACACAGAGCACTCCACAGCACTCACATGGTGCCTGAAGGCAGCGGATGCTTTCTGTAGGCAGCCAGGGCTGCCTTTCTCACGGCTCTCCTATCCTGAGGGGCACGGGGAATCAGGAGGCCATGACAAGGCTGTAAGGGGACTCTGCACAATTCACAGTTCTGTCTGTTTAGCAGATTTCTTTAATTAAAAGCTGTTGATTCATTAGAATGTCTTCTGTCATTCCTGAGAAGAATAGTTCCCTGCACTGCTCCAGCATGACTCTTCTCTCAAGGCTGAGTTGTTCAGGCCTCATACTGGAGTTACTAGGGAGTAAAAGAGACATAGCTTAAAAAAACCCAGAGGAAATGCTGCTCAGGCAAAATATAAATTGTGATCAATGTAGGTTATTAGGAAGTAAAAATAGCTGTCATCTTTTTGCTTTTCTTTTTCATGCATATTTGAAGAACAATACCATTTAGCTAAGTGTGACACCATGATTCAGAAAAAAGGAAATAAAATTAAAATGTCCCCAAACATGAGCATGCTACAGTATAGCTACTGTATACGGCTATATAGACAATTATTTACTGTTGGTTTCTGAGATATTCTAGCTGTAAAAGAACCTGTTTCAACCTGAATAACATTAGAAGGTAATGTTAGCACAATGGATTTCTGTAAACTATATAATTCATCATCCTTTCAAACAAACTATCTAGCATTCATCCTAGAAAAGGACAATTTTCCTTAAAAAAAAATAAACTGTTATCTCACGATCTATGTTTACTTAGAGAAATAGCTGCCTTGGGAGATGCAGACCACCATTGGTTATTAGCGGAATGGCCTGATTTTTTTCTGTTACCATCTCTGGCTGAATCTGTATGATGAAACAGGGTCGAGGATGGGGCTGTGACTGTCCACAACCATTTGTGTAGTCTTTGGCAAGGCTTTGGTCTGGAACAGTAAATGCTGCCAGGACAATGCCTGAGCACACCACAAGAGACAGATACGACTAGGGGTTGTTCCCAAGAAGCAGTGTGGAGGAGGCTTATTTTTGAGTAGGAGGCAGGTTTAATCAAGTGAACATGATCTGAGCTGTGCCACATGCCATCACTTCCAGAGAATGGTCCCCTTGCCACTTTTGGGTAGTAGTAACCTGTGTATAATGCATGTTGCTTTCCCTACAGCACAAAATAAGTGGGCTTTCATAATTTTCTCTAAGATCCACATTTCTATTCATAAAATAATAATAAAAGATCATTCTTCATCCTATTCTCAAGTGCTTGATGGAAACCTCAAGTTCACTGATGTATTCAATATCTTGTCAAGTACTAGGAGGAATATAGCAGCAGTATATGTCTTAGTTTAAAAAGGGTTTTTTTCATGTGATCTGCTCTAGCACATCTTGTTAATGTACAGAATGAAGCATTTCATTCAACAGGAGGAAGAAAAATATACCTCAAAGAGACTTTTTTGAAGTGACTGTCAAACAGTGAAGCTGCATGTTCACACAAAAAGCTGCTGTTAACCTGGAAAAGAAAGTCCCACTGGGGTTACTTAATTGTGTAAGGAAGTCAGAAGGATTTTACTATAGTACCTCAAAGTGCAACTGAGTATAAAGGAATGCGATTCACCCACACATCTCTTATAAAAAGCATCGCAATAAAAATATGCAGTAAGAAATACCAAGTCGGCTGGTTTTTTTAAGACATCACTCCATGAGAATCTGACCTGCTGACTATGCCTAAAAAAGTAACATTATTTCATCCTAATTTCTGAACAAAGAGAGAAAGGAAATCAAATTATATATCCGTAGTCAAAACATCTCATAAATTGAAATAATTGAATTTTGGTTATCCCTGGATCCAGACAGCATTAAAAAGCAGTTTCTTTAAGATGTTTCTATATTTCTGAATATGGATTAATGTTGGTATGTACAGTGTGAGATCTTCATGTGACAGCGATTGGTGGCTCCAATGTACAAATTCATCCACAGAACAATAGGGCTTTTATACTAGGATTCCATTACAGTCGTTGTCCATCGTAGGCATCAACACTGTGTATCACAGATTAAATGCTGCATTTATAAATGTACTGTCAAAGTTTTATTTTGGTTTTACATTACAAGAAAATTACAGGAAAGAATCATTTTTGCCTCACAACAAAATGTTGCTTTTTCAGAGGAAATGAGCATCTTTTCCAGTGACTGATTTGAAAGTCCACTAAAGTCAGTCGAGAGACTCTCTTGGACTTCAGTGAACTTTAGATCAAACCTTAGATGAATCACAGTAGGACAGAATTTAAATTCATTTTGTAGATATTTACTAAGCAATGACCTTCGGCTGATTTTTTTCCCCAAGCACATTATTCTGTGCTCAGACCTGCTATTTGCATCAGCGGGAGTTCTGTACATAAATCTGGCAGGAAGGGAGCTCTCCCCCTACTTTTGCTGTTGCTGTTCATTAGACAGGGTTTCAACTCCTTTCTCTTTCTCAAATCACGTCCCATCCTATAACTCAGTTCAGCACCTATCTAGCTTTATACTCTGAACTAATCCATGCCTTCATCTCCCATCTTTATGTCTAGACACCAGTCACTCTCATGACAAGACTGTACCTTTGCTGGCCCAAGTGCATCAAAGACTAGCACAGCATGATCTAAAGAGATTGTAAATCTCATCAGTCTGTCCTGTCATCACTTTCCTTTTGGTGATCTCACGCCCAGGTAAACTTAGTCTGTCCCAAACTCTTGTATGATTAGCATCTGTTTGCAGGTTAGATATCCTGTTTAAGACAAGATTGTCATATAAAGTGGCCACTTAATTGTTTCTGCTTTGTGATGCTACTAACCACATTTTGTTTACACCATTTATTCATGAAGAGCACTTCCTAGAATCCCTGGCTAAGACTGCAACCCCATCACACTAGATGTAAAATATACTTTAAAAAAATGTATTCTTGTCCTACCAGCTGAAAAGGGGTGATATAAAGGAGGAGCCACTGTCTCAATTCTGCGGAAGAAGGAATTAAAGTATAAAGTCATGGAGAGAGGATATAAAGTGGTCTCTCCAGTGTTGGAAATCAGGTATAAGATCTGAAAACCCATTTGAAGGACCAAGCAGATGTAGGAAGAGATAGTGTCTCTAAATATGTGACACATACAAAGCTACTCTAATAACAAATTGCCCTCTTCTTTGATACCACAAAAATAAAGACCCCTAGACATGCTGAAATTCCAGTGTGCATTTGGTCCACATGCAACTCCTCATCCACTCATGCCTAGAGGTATTCAAGATCTCAGTGGCAGCCATGTCTGAATCCAGATCTCCTATGAACTAGGTCTGCAGGTTCTGTGAGATGGCATTCCTGCTTCTGCAGATTGCCTGGGCAGAAGTGCATGTAGCTCTGGATGTGCACAGAGCAGTATGTCTGGGACACTGGGGTGAGGGGGACCATTTCAGGAGGATGCATATTTCAGTGTGAGCTGTTAAAGCAGAGAGGGGCTCTATCACAGAAGAACTGGCTATGAGGAGAGAATTTGTAAGCTAGTGACGGTATATACTTAAGGCAGCAAATCAGTCAGCAGATCCCAGAGTAAATAAGATTCACATTTTACATTTGTACTAACACTCTTCTGCAGTTTCTTCCTTATCTTCCCTTTCAGACCTACTGTCTCACTTCCATTCCAAGATGACTATATCTTCATCAGTTTTACTGATTTGCATTCTCCAAAAGAAACAAGCTTGTTTTCATAGCACTGAAAGCAGCACAGATTATCATTTAAGAGTTTGGGGCTACTGAATAATTGAAAGCATCGACTTCCAATTAGGTGAGCCTGAAAGTGAATTGAATGTTATCTTCCAGTCGTTCTGTATTTGGATTAAAAACTACAGATTCACAGAAAATAAATGTATTTTTTCTGACTTAAAATAATAGCTTTATTTCTGTTTCTCAGAAGATGGAGATCTTGATCAACATCTGCATAAATTACAAGCTGCTATATGACCAACATTTTAGGAGATTTATATTTTGCCTTCTTCAAAACAAAAGTCCACACTAGAATGTCAGAAAAATGCAAAGTAAACTTAAGAGTCCATGGCAGGTCTTAACACAATGGTGATAAATTTTCCATGATTTTTTCTATTGCTTCCAAATGTCTTTTTTTCAATAGAATTTTCTAACCATATAACGATTTTATTACCCTCTTCTTCTGTTTCTGTCTTCCTTTAGCTTTTTAAATTTAATCTTAGGAGATCAAGAAGGTAAAAAAATAAGACCACACATATGCATATATGTATACATACATTTATACAGATGTATATAAAAATATTTTCTGTATTTCTGAAACACATCAGAAAAGACAAAGCTTCCTCTTCTGAAACCATTCTGCATGAGATATTCAAGTTTGGAGTTTTTTCATAAAAACTGAAAAAATCAAGAATCTGATCATATATTATTGGATGTAAATATAAACTCACATTTAATATCACTGGATGTTTATACTTTACACATATATTAAATATCCCCAGTTTAACTTAAGGCCCCAAAAATAGAGAATAAACTCAAGCAGTATGTATGAGGGCAGAGGTATCACAGCATGTCAAAAACCTTTGAGGTTCTTGTTCAAAAAAGCATAGCACAAAATCCTTGAGTAAGGTTCCGGTTAAATGTTTGACCTTACCAGGAGGTGACAGCTAGTGAACAGGAGGGAAGAAAATTCAGGTCAGTGTATAAAAAGTATGGAACCATCATTAGTAACTTACAGGTTACATAGGTTTAGTGGACTGTATTGAATCGTACCAGCTGGCTATCTAGATTGAAATGACCAGAACAATATATGGACTGGAAAAAATTGTGATGCTCTTTCTAGTTCCTTGGTGGCCAGACCCATGAGAATAAAAACGTTCTGCTGGGACACTGGTCCCTAAACTGTTTCTTTGGGAAACAGCACATTTTACCTGCCATGGGCTGCAAGACCTATTGCAGTCCTGTGTATCCTTCAAAAGCTGATCCCAGGGGCACCAGTAAGGCAGACAGAGCTTTCTGTGCACTGAAAACACTTTATTTGTTTCCTTGCATACTATACCATATTGCCAGGATTTCTGCAGACATCCCAGGCAAAGGGTGAGAATCCATCCCTCAGCCTTGGTATGAGGATCTTCATTCAGCTGCTCTGTGTCAATTGATTCTGCACACAAAAGCCCTACAATCAAGAGAGTACTATACAGCATTTTGCTGTTCCAAGCACAGACTGTTTGTGGTTTGACCAGATCCCAGAATCAAAAACAGTTTTGGTCATGCCACCTCATCTAAAAAAGTTGTCACAGTAAATCTGAAAGTCAAGTAGTTGAACAAGTCTGACAAGGTTCCTGACAACAAATTGATTTCATGAACCTTGGGGAGAAACAGATTGAGACGTCAGCAGGATACAAGGGACCTCACGGGAAAAGCCATTGGAGTCTGTAGGAGGTGTCTGCCACTCTGACTTATCTCAGAGCTCATCACTGTGTGTGACTGTCATAGGTAATAATAATGAAAGTGAACTCATTTATGGAATGGTTATCTTGATCACAGCTTCAACAGAATGTAAAACTTCATGTGAGTGACAACATTGTGAAATATGAGAAAAAGTCACTTACATTTATTTCAGTGAAGGTTTGGAATATCCCACCTGGCAAACCAGAGAAAAAGGAGGAAAAAAAAAGGCTGATAAATGTGACTTAACCTTTAACTCTGATTTTGCTTGAGGAAAAGAAAACAACTTTTTAATCTGATGTATAATTAAAAGTACACTGCTTTCTAACCACAATTAAATTGCATTCCAAACTCCAGCAGAAAAAACACCTTGAAGTTACCTGGGACAAAGCAGGTAGCTCACTGGGAGACACTGAGGAAGTAAAATATCCTTGTCTTGCCCATGATGTTTTTTCCAAGCCGTATTTCAAAACAGGATCACCACTATTGTTTGATGGCATCCTCACAGCTTCATCATGGGCCTAACCCTGAGATGCTCTGCTCTCAGCAAGCCTGATAACACTTTTTGTCTGCCTTATCAGGCACAGAATGCCATGTTTATGTCCCTCACAAGACAAATAATTTTTTTCCTCCTCTTTTTTCAAGCGTAATGAAAATATTTAAGTTCATTTACAACTTCTTTGTCACCCACTGCTTGTGCCTCCACTCTTCCCACAGTGTAACACATTGCTCAGATATAATTGCAGCCATGGGCTCTATGAGTAAAACAATGAAGGTAAGCCCAGGGGATTCACAAGGCCATTCCCCAAATGTGCTGCAAACCTAAAGCACATCACCTCAACTTTCTCTCTATATTAGTTAATCTCTTCTGCCTCCTTAGTTTGGAGCAGAAGTTTCAACTAGATCCTCAGAGGTTTTTCTCAGCTCTGTCATGAATGTTTTTTCTTCCGAATAAATCACATTTTATTTTCTCCCAGTAGTTAACATAAAAATAAAGCACTAGAAAACAAACTTTGGTTCCAAGAGAATATTATATTGGAGGCAAAGATATTGGGCCAATTGTATCAGCACAGGACAGCAGCTAGGATTTTCAGATCTGCCTAAGGGTTAAATCCTATAAGCAGTAAAGGAGTTTAAAGTTGGACTTAGGTGGAGCTACAATTTGTGGATCAAAACTGACATCCAAAATATCCCCAGCACAGCCCGACCTCAAATGAAGGCTCCCTGTCCAGTATGACCTTTTCTCTTGGCACCTGCAATTCTGTTTCTGAGCAAAATTCCCTCAGCCTGAGGTGGGCAGCTCCTCCTTGAGCCCCATTAGGAGTCCAAAACTGCTGAAGGTGGGTCTGATCTGAAGGGGTCTTGCAGGGCAAGCTTGACACAAACGAATAGGATGGGTTCCCCACAAAATATACCTGCAGTGGTTTTCCTTTTAAAATAACTGCTGGGGCAGTAATTAAGCAGTAACAGCACTGCTGTCAATAAGGATGGTTAGAACTGTATTCAGAAAGCAGGAGACTTTGGTTCACTGATCTCCATGTTCTGCAGCACTCCAGATCATATTTATGATGCTGTAGCAGGCTCACCTGGGGAGAACATGTTCCCCACTGCCCACAAGAGCTGTGCCTCCTCACAGACAGGGAAAATAAAAATTCTGGATAGAGGGAGTGTGTAAATAGAAGCAGAGGTGGCAGGCAATCCCCTAACTTCTGCAGCTGAGCCCAGAGTTGGAATTCATGGAGCTCACCCCTGGTCCATCCTCCCCTCGGGACTGCTTCTGTGTATTTAATGAAATTATTTTTCTCTCATGTGCTTATTATTGTAATCCAAATAAGTCTGTATCATCCAATGTCTTTTTTTTAAATTTATGTTTCCCAAAGGCCATTAAACTAAATTTCTTTTACTCCATCAGCATTAGATAGCTAGCAGGGTATTTCCAGCGCAGAGAAAAGAAGCACGAACCCTGTGGTGGATGGAACCACACTTTGCAAACTTGTGACTGCTTTCTACAAACTGCTTATCAAGGATGACAGTTTCCCAGATAAAATTAGAATGTTTCTGTAGTAAAGTCAGGTTTCCTTTTAGGAGTAAATTCTTGACTTGCTAGGTTTAGTAGTATATTTCAGTTAACATCTAGCAGAAAATAATAATAATAACAACCACAATAATAATGAAAAAAAAAGCAGATTAATATGGGAAAAGGAACATTAAAGTAATTCAGAAAAAACTCTATGCCTAGGAAAAATTTCTTAAAACCAGCTTTCAGTAACACCCTTAGAAAAAGTCATGTAGATTATTATATCAGTAGAAGGTCTGACAGCATCACCAAATGATATAAGCAGTCGCCATTCAGGTATGAATGAAGAGCTTTCAGAGAAACTCATTCTGGCATATGAGCATTCAGGCCACATACTTCTACCCACACGCACTTCCATATTTCAGTTAATAATGTTCAGATTGAAAGAAAAGGAATGAGTCAAAGAAATCGTGTATATTTTATTTTTCCCCTCAGAATGGAAAGTATAACTTAAAGAAGAAAGAAGTATAGCTTCAGATAAGAGCATGGAAACGTGGGAGCTGTGCTCTGTAATTGGGTTGTGTGGGAATAAATTACCTTGAGTAAAACAGGATCCGGACCTCTGCATCTGAAAAGTTTGAAATCTGGCTTGGGAATGACACAGAGGTGTCAGACTGCTCAACACCATTAGTGAAAACAGGTGTCTTTAAACATGGAAGATCAACAGATACTGTGCTATATTTCAACCTGTTGAGAAAGAGAACTGTGAGTGTTCCAGGGAATAAGGACTTCTTGATTCTTTATCGGTGCTACTCTTTTTTGGAATATAAGATCATCCTATTAGTTTGTACTGGGTGCCCATGTCCAAGTGTTGGCAGCGGAGGGACTGCAGGGGTGGCCTCTGTGAGAAGAGACCAGGGGCTGGCCCATGCCAGACAGAGCCAGTTCCACCAGACCCCCTTCTGCTGCCCAAAGCTGAGCTCATCAGCAACGCTGATGGTGTCTTTAAGATGGCATATTTATGAAAGGGTAAAAACACTGCATGACAGCTGTGAGAGTGTTCTGCCCCTGCAGCCCATGGAGGACTCCATGTTGGAGATGATTCTCCCGTCATGATTCTTGCCTCTCTCCCATTCATTGCTCCTGGTCAGGCAGGAGAGTGCCTGTCAGGTTCTGCTCATGAAGATTTTCATATATGTGTTTGCTTCTCTGCCTTGGTGGTGGGGCAGCAGCACTCACAGCCCTGCTCTCAAGCCTGGCAGCAAGGAGGACTTTCAGAAGGGGTCTCACCAGGCCACTCAGTGACTGAAAATGGCATGTGCTTCATCAGAAGAGTGGCTCTGGAGAATCTGTACCTAGAAAAACTAAAACAACTAAACCAAAATTTGCCTTAATGAAGTGTTATGACATATAAGAAATCTCTTTGTAAAAACCTGTGTTTGGTGGCTTTTTTATACCTTTGATTTTATTTTCACCATTGTTTCCTTTCACAGTAAGATATTTTTTAGTGTTTCCATGAGAATTAAAAAAAAAAACAACCAAAAAAACAACCAACCAAACCAAAAAACCCAACAAACAACTATTTTAACTTTCCTCTGCAGTGTGTTTTTGTTCTTCCTGTTCTGAATCTTTCATGTTAAATGCATGATCTACTTATATTTTGACTACACAATGAACTGCAGGCTGATAATTTGATTCTTAATTTAAATAGGCATCTGTAGAAGTATCTTTTCTCTGAACTGTAAAAGATAATTCACCATAATCTTTCTTAATAATATTTTACATCAATAAATAGAAGTATGCCATTATTATCTCTTTCTAGATCAGTTCCATTTTACTAGATGTAATTGTTCCTGTGTAGCTCTCCAGACTGCTTTATTTTATCTCATCCTATAACTAGGAAGATGTTATTTGCATGCCATTACTAACTTTTCCACACTGAGGTGTTCCTTTAAAATTTCATATTAATTTATGTTTAAAGTTGACCATTGTGAAAAAAGGATTCTTTTCTTACATGTGATAAACCTGAAAGAGGACTGGATGGTTGTTTCAGAATAAAAAGTTACTAACACAGTGTGAGAGTTAGGACATAAAGCTAATCCCAAGATACCTAACTCTGCATGTTTTATATCTTGAACAGGATCTGTGCAATGAGAGCAGAAGTATGTAGCTTCTATATGGGGTTTTTATTTCCTATATGGTGTAAGCAAAAATCTTTAATTCAGTGCTCAAACCATGTAGTTGGAAAATATCACTAACCTTAATGGAAACATGAATGACAGCAAATCATACTTGTCATAAAAAAAAGTAGATAGGATTTTTATTTTTTTTTTTCAGTGATCACCGTCCTGTAAAACTAGATTTTTGGGGAAGATTTCTCAGCTAACAGGGGGGGGAAATTGGTTTTCATGTAAGGATGGGTGCAGTCTACACTAAATGAATAGAGGGAATTGTAAAGCCACATGTGCTCTGTAGCACAGGTCCTGCTGACTGATTCCAGTGTGAGGTTGTCTCAGCAAATGTGAAATATCCTGTGCGTCACAAAAGAACAGTAAGGACTTCTCATTTTGTTTTCACATTCTAAATAAGGCTGACACAAAATCTTTGAATTTTTTTTAGATACTCTGAGATATTTATTTTTAAGGCACTTACCCATGATTCAGAAAAAAATAACTCTGGTAACTATCTGATTCAAGGTCAGTGTCCACAAATGTCTCAGGAGAATAATTCAGCCCCTAGAATATCATGTCAGCTTCACTGCAGTTTAGTAAGTATGTATTTACAGAAAATGTAATTGTTTCAATAAAAGATACCAAAAAAACCCCACCATCTTCAATATCTTGGGACGTGGAAAGCTACACTTCAAACCTCTGCAGTGAGCTAGGCACAGTGGGGCTCTTGAATTATAGCTGCTTATATCCCTAGCATATGTCAAAACCACTTGGCTGTTGAATAGCTGCATGGATGGTTTCATAATCTTGGCTTTCCATCTCGGTCTTGATATAGGACCACCCTGCCTGAATGTTCAAATAGCTGTAGCAATCTCCTACCTGCAGTCATAAATGTCATTAAACCATATCCAGCCCATGAGGCACAGCTGAATGACTTCTTGTTCTTTCATGTCTGGATAGCTAAGAAGCTGAGACATGTAGATGCCACATTTTAAGTAAACATACTTTATACATAAATTTAAAAAAACTCAGTCACACTTCTCAAGACCTCCTAATAGTAATGGTATAAAAAGTTTACCACTTGTCTCTTAAACATCACCAAAGTCAGCAGAAAAGGATCTGAAAAAAATCAGTGAACAGCTGGTGAGGGAAAGCCCACCAAAAATTCCTGAGAGCACTATCAGGAAAGAACACATGTAAAAACACAGAATAAGCTAGCGATGCAAGCGTATCTTTAGAAAGCCAGGCCATAGAAAACAATTACCATGAAAACACCTGTAGAACAGGAAGAGGTGAAGCATAGTTTATTATTACTAAGGGTAAAATATGTGCCACACAGTCAGCTAAAAAAGGTAAAATAAAACCTCTCCTAAAGTCAAGTCTAAGTAACATACCATACAGGATCATTTCTTAATACAGCCTGTTAAATATGGAAAAGAACCAGAATGTGGGAACTGAAAACCTTTTCTAGAAGTACACCTAAAAGACAGGCAGATTATCAGTAAGACCTCAGCCACCTGTTACTAATTATTTTAGTTTCATGTTCTTAAGTAAACACAGATGCATCAAAACTAATCACTCAGAGAGAGAAATGCTCAAGCAGAATGTAGAAAAAAATCCTTATCCATTACACTTCCCTTATAGCACCCATTCTGAAAGATAATTTTTGAATGGAACAATTAATGAGGTCTTTTCACACTAAGGGAAATTATTAATTATATATTAATATATATTAATAATATATTAATAATAATATAAAAATAATAATATATTAATCATAACAATGTTTAATGTGTTAGAAATGAGGTGGGATTTATTAAAAAATAAATAAATGCCTTATCCAAAGTGAAAGGCAGTAAACCGGATTAGGGATGCTGTGTTTTGAAGGGTATTCTCACCATAAATTTTTAGGACACAGGCAAAGAAAATGGAATAGCTATGTGGGGAAAAGTGCACAGCAAATGAAAGCTGACAAAAAAACCCCAAACCATAGGCTTTAAATGTTAAGCTAATAACTTAAAAAATCCTAATATATTTTAAAACTCTATGTTACATACCATTCTATGGGGGAAAAGGAGAGCTTTGCCCCTGTGCATCACTCACTGGGGCTGTGCCACATTTCAGGAACATTTTCACTCTCTGACTAAAATTTTAAGAAAGACAAATGTGGGCACTTTGCCATAACTTCTCATCATGGAAGCCAGGAATATTAACAAAGTGTAGAATGGTAATCATGTGCCATCTCCTTTTCCTGTGCAACTTGAAGTAACACCTCACAAGAAATACCACCTCATTCCAACACAGAGAGGGAGGTTTTGCTAGATCTTCTATTGCTGCTCCAGAGCAATCCCCAGCAGTTTATTTGCACTACATAATCTCAATATGTCTTTGCTGATGGGTAAAGAAAAGTCATCATCAAAGAAAAAAAATATTAAGATGATCAATGAAAATGCAAGGTTAAACGAGAGCAAACCAAACCCATACAAATAGTATTTCAGTACAAATCAGAATAGTAGAATCTCATAATAATGCACTCAGGGAAATAAAAGAAGATACAGAGACAGTCAATGAAATAGAGTTGAAATGCTAAAGGTCTGAACACACTGTAGATGAAATCCACTTTTCTGCAGAGCAGCAGTGAAAAGCCAGTGCACCAGCAATCAGAGCACAAGTAAGGTTTAGCTGGTGCTGCAAAGGGGTGAATTTCATTCAGAATGGTTTGGACTTTGGGAACAAAGCCAAGACCACCAGTGCATATCTTTATAGAGTAGTTATGTTACTTCACTACTAGTGTTCAACCTCAGCTACCTAGGACATGAAGAATATACAGTCTATTCATTATGACTTCAGGTATTTTAACATCTTGAAAAAGTCCCACAGTAGTTCCATCATAAGCAGATCAAAAAGCAGTCATGGACAGTGAACATCAAAGTTTCCTTGCTATTGATACATACATAAAAATCAAGGAACGCTTATTTTACTTAAAAGAATAGCTTCACTAATTAGCATTAAATAATATTTAAATCTAAATAAAGGTAATTGTTTGTACTCATATGAATCTTAACCACCCTCACAAATCAGTTGGGAAATGTAAAAAAACTTTAGGTAGAAAGAAGACTTCCCAACACTGTCATTCCAATAGGTTTGAGCAAGGGCCGGGTGGGAGGAAGAGAAGTGAAATCAGCTGAATAGAAATCACAGGGGAAATTATCATTCATTAAACAATAGCCAAAATCCGTAATTAGAATGTATCCACAGACACTAGAGCTCATACTTACACTTCATTAAAGAGGAACCTGGGATATTCAGTAAGCAAAAGTCTTTAGTTTCTTAGCTGTGTGTTTTGTATGGATAGAAGAATCTGCAAAGAGGAATTTATAGGTAGGTAAATTGTGGAGGATGTACACAAGCCTTTAACTATTTCTTGGGAGTTTTGTGGTAAAAACAGATGAAAAATGGGTACAACCTTAAAGTGTAATTAACTAGTGTGGCATCCCAGATTTTATGCCATGCATAGTTAACCTTTTGTCAACTCACAAAGGGTTTAAGCACTTTTTATTATAAGAGGAAACTGAAGGCAAGTTCAAAAGTCTTGGGGTACTTAAAAACCTAAGTAGAAACCTGAAAAATATTTCTGTCAGAACTGTCTTATTTTGTCAGAACTTCATAGTAAAAGAAAAGCTCATCCACATTCTGCTTAGACAGATTTTTATTATGAAGTCTATCATGTCTTGCTCTTGGAACATTCAACCACTGACACAAAGGAAGAAGAAAGTCTGCTGGTAGGAACCCTCCCCCCCACTAAAGACTGAAAAATTACCAGACAAAAACATTAGACAGTATACTAAACCAAAGAATGGCGTAACATTTTTATCAGCTTCATTTCAGCTCACATTGAGATGCAAAAACTTCCACAGGTCAAATAAATATTTTTATATTATGTGACAGGAGCAGAAAGGAATTATAATTTCTCTCTGCAGATTGATAGACTTTCTACTGAACTTTCCACTCAACTCAGATGAAGTTCATCTTATATATGGATAAAACAGAAAATATTTTAACTTTTTGAAACATGAAACAACAAAGTTAACAATGTACATCCAGGTAGCAAATGTTCTCAAAGTGAAAAATGTGTATAGTAGCATTACATGCTTAAGTTGTTACAACTGGCTTTTTTTTTTTTTTTTTTTTCTGCTGATTTTCCAAACCTGACTTTCTTCTAAATATCAGATGTTTACTTGGTTAATGACCACAGAGAATTATGGTCTTTGTAGAAATCCAGAGTAACTAAGCAAACAGGTTCAATGTCAACCAAGAGCAGGTATTAGTCAGGTTATGTTTTGATTGTGTTGATCCCTGAATTATAATTAACTTTTACATTACAATTGAATTTAGAGGTCTTTTCTGGTAGAAGTAATACTATATAAAATATTGTTGAATAAATAATCTTGAAACCTGAAAAGACTGGGAAATAGGAAATTAGAAGTTGTATAGGTTCATTTAAAAACAAGGGACTAAAATTAAGTGGCTTTACACAAAACCCCTTGTGTCAGAACTCAGTTCTGGATTCACATCTTCCAAGGTATTTTTATCCCAGATGACAACCCTTCATCATTAATGTTATACAACTTATTACAGGATTAATGTTTTAATGCAGTTTACAAGTAAAAACTCAGGCCTTGCAGATTGTTTGCTATGACAGGCTGTATTTTCACCTCAGTGCACGAAAAAAAAACCAAGACGCAAATACTGCATGCTTATTCTAATGAAGAGACATGGAATGGAAAGATAAGTGGGTTTGTCCCCTTTATTTAGCTTTTGTTTTTCCCTGGGATGCAGATATAATTATTTGCTGGGATACAGTTATAGAAGCAATTTAAATGCCTTTAAATGGGGCAAAAATATTTAGGTTTTAGAGGAGCACAGTATAAGAGCTAAATATCAGCAACATCAAACAAAGAGAAATCAAGCAACTGCCACAGGTACAGATCTAAGGTCAAGAAGTACATCAGGCTGCAGAACCCAAGATCAGATACTTCCTATTTTCCTTTTACCCTTTGGGATCATTTCTCTGATAAATAATTCACAGCGTAAAGTAGTTTGCATAGTGACAAGATTAAAAAGAATGCTTTGTCTGGGTTAAATTTACAATCTGAAATGTTTCTTTAAAATGTCAAGCAGGTAATTAATTTAAGATGGTTTGCCAAGCAGAATCTCTGCCCCTGTCAGAATAATTTCATTTCTTGAGGGTGAAAGGGATATTGCATTTATCTTTGTGGAGTCTCTGGTTTGTTTTCATCTGCCCTTCTCCTCTCTTCTTGCTATTTATTGCCTGTTTCATAACATCACACTGAAGCAAAGATTAGTGCCACAATCTTCCCGTCATTAATTTGTGACGATAAGGCAAATACTGGCTGCAAATTGCCAATAAATAGGGAATAAAGTACAAGTCAGACCTTTTGACTTGAACAGAAGATGAGCATTTTCCACAGAGAGAGCTTTCCCCTGCCTGAGCATGCAGACAAGCATTTTGAGTAGCAGTAGGAAATGCATAAATTCAACAGCATGAAGGTTCACTTTTGGCATAGCAAAACATCCCGTCCCATGTATGAACAGAGTGTGTTTTCTTATGAATGAATGCCTAAATGCATGACAGCAGGATTTTTACATCTGCTCTTCAAGCCAGGTTTACTAGTGTAAAATTTTATTAGTAATTGTGTCACCTCAGCTAATCCCTGCAGACACTGTGAAAGAGATTAAACAATGCAGTAACACTATTTTGAGTCTTAATTTTAAATTTGAATCGTTAGGTGGGAGAAAGGGAGATTGGAAAACAGAAAGATGCCAAAACCAAAAAATATAGTTAACTTTCCTGGATCCATACTGAATTTTCTCTTAGAAGCAGATCGTGACATTGTATAGTAATTGGTTAAAACAAATGGCATTCCAACTAATCAAGACATAGTAAGGTGATCTTGATTTTCTTCAAGAGCAGGACGTGACACCAATCTTGGCTTTATCTAAAATCCAAGGAAAATGTAAATTAAACATTTATAAATTGCAATTCTACATCTCAAGATATATGACTACATTTTTATGCAAATTCAAATTAGAGATATGCTGAAGCACTTGAAATTGTTTGGACTGCTTAACTGTGCTCCATCCTGACTGAAGTTTTGAACTTTACTATTATTTATCTTTCATGTGGCTACCTGATATAAACTTACTTATTTTCTTCTAGATATTTTGTGCATCCAGCCAAGTGATGAATCAACCTATTTATAAATGCCTTTCCTTCAGGAATCAGTACAGAAAAGTGAAAATAAAACAGAAATCTTCTGCATTCTGTACAGAAACCTTGAACTGCCCATATTAGAAGGTGACAAGTTTCAGCATCATCTGAGAAGGGACATTGTGACCCCTCAAAGGCTGTTGTTCTCTCAGCATTTCAACTGATGTCCCATATACCCCCTAACAAGCTTATATTGGCTCAGTGGGGCTACTCAGAATCTTCATCAACAGAGACCACATCAGGTGAATGATGGTAAAACCTGTATGATGTTTCAAACATCGCTAATCCTCAGTCCCCAAATTCCACAGCAGCAGAAGAAAGCTTTCTGAAAATCTGTGTTGTGGATATTTTAGGATGTTATGTCTTTCACTGGCCAACACTTCTGCTGATCTTAGCCTGCTCCTGGAAAGCTCTCTTTAGTCATTAGCTTTCAGAAAGTAACTCAACCAAGTTTCCATTAGGCCAGATTTCATTCCTGTAGTTCAAAATGCAGTCATTTCCTTCCTGGCCAGACATTATCCATATGGGGAAAGAAAGGACGGAGCTGGATGCAAGGCCAGAACATGATATGCTGATGAGAGTTTTTATTTGATCCCAGATGAGTGAAGACAAAAGTCTGTGGAGCACCTTTTTCAGCCTGATTCATCTGCGTCTCCCTCATAACTATAAACTGTAAAGGTAAAATGTGGTCTAAAGATGGGAAAGGGATAAATGTTACAGTGCTAACTCTGTAGCAGGGAGAACACTGTTCCATTGGAATGAACGGAACTCTGCCCAGCATTTCAAACTTTCTGGTTCCCCATTCAGTACAAAGTGATTTCTTCCTGTCCAGTGCTGTTATGCATAGAGTCAGGTTGGCATAAAATAGCTCTCTGAGTCTTCTTTTCTTCAACTTACAAGATTTTTGAGTGAAACAAATTTTTTATGACACTTTCAAAGTAAATATATGTCTCACCATAGAAAAAGATGTGATTCTCTTGATAATCTTTGCTAAGGAAAGTGCTTGGGTACTTCCAAATCAGACACATGTCTGAATTACCTGTGACTATTTCATGTCAAATATGCTATACTCAGGCCTTGATTCAGTGAGATAAAAAGGAAACAATTTAGTTTCGATCCATGAACTATAGTTCCAGCATCAGCAGAAACCCTGTTGTATTCAAAAACACTCACTTCAAGACATTCATTTAAATAACCTGCTTATTGGAAGTGTCTCTCCCCAGAGATCTTCAGAGTGAATCCCAAGTCCACGTATAAAAAGTGATCATTTTCCTTCCTATTAATGAGAATTCCAAAAATGGATGAAAAGAAATTCACCTTATTCAGTGGCAGTCATAAAAGTTCTCACCTATTTTTAAGACTGTAAGATTATGTCCCTATTCCACAAATAACTACATTACAGCTATACATGCACTACTTTGAAGATAACCAAAACAGATTAAATCTTTATTCCAATGACAAAAACATCTTCCCTTAAGAAGTTACACTTGGAAATTACAGTTTCTAAACTTAGATCTACAATAGGAACAGCTTGAACAAGTTATAGCAGGCGTTTCCAGAAATCATAAACAAGTGATAGATGAAGAAAAAAATCTTTTTTGTGGTGTGAATGGCCATATTGACAGTTTAAACTCATTCACGAGCAACTGACAATGAGCAGTCCAGAAGATAAATGTAGTTAATCAGAAACCAAACTGCGTTTATTGGTCTATTATTGTTTTGTGAATAGCACAAAAATACATATCCCACCCTGTAATTACTATTTACAGAACATTTAACATTCTTATGTAAAAGCAGCTGAATTATTTGTTATGTCAAAACATCTAGGATAAAATAAAACAGTTTTTCCATGACTGAAAAGGTAGATACCTTATGAATTTTAATATGTTTTCAAATATTCTGACCACAAATTATGACTTCTATGATGTTAATGAAAGAACAGCTCCTGAGGGGCACAAAATTGATAAATTATATTCAAGGTATGAAAGACAGTAAATTTATTAATATTATGACAAATATATTCTCAAATTATTTCAGTTCTTTACTTTAGTACTTTTCTAGTTTTCAGCCTTTTAGACCCTCTAAAAGTAGTCTTGGAAATGCTTGGAAACTACTTTGCAGTAACTTTGTTGTGATCCTTAATTTTCTTATCATACAATTTCAATGAGGATATGCAGTAACATCTCTTTTCTGTAACAAGAATGACATATCTCTACAAGTCCACAAGAGTGCCTTCACTACAAATTTGTTAGCAACATAAGAGCAAGTTGAACACATTTCTTTTCATACAGAGTTTGGGACTCTTTGGACAGAGTGGACTAGATGATCTTTAAGGTCTTTTCCAACCTTGATGTGCTCTAAGTAAACACTATGCTTAAAAACTATGTTGTCTTGGGGAAAGTTAACTGCATCAGAAAGATGTTCCATTCTTCTTTCATTCTTGTAGTGCATTCAGAGTTGATGGCAAAGCAGGGGAAAGAAGGAGGGAAGCATGTTTTGGCTTTCAGACTAGCACCACAGACCTCCTTTTCCTCTTATATATCTGAAAGCTGATGCAGAAGCTCTGTAATCATCTGTTGAAGGTTTAGCACTTCAAACTAAATACTGAATTTACCAAATATTTTGATGGTATTTCAGGTGAGGAGGAGTCTTGCAGGACAAGTAACAGCACAACTATAGACTGGACAAATCACAGGGTAATGCTCTGTAGGAGACACTATGCACTGATATTTAAAGGGCATGCTGGATAGGTAAATACATCCTTTTCATCCTTGTCTTCTCTGGACCTTATAGAAATCCATGCTATGTTTATAGGTTTCATGTCAGTAAAACTATGAACATGTTTTATTTCCCATATGGAGTTCATAAAATCTGGAAAAAGATATCTAAATTCTACATAGTCTATGTATTTCCTCAGAGTTTAGATCCAATATATTATCACAAAATTATCAGTTTTACCCTCTGTATGCAAAGAATTACTCTCACTATGTTTAGTTTGGTCCACAGTACAAGTATAAAGAGATGTTTAGAGAACATCACAGAAGCTTTAGCAAAGATCTTAAATAAGAATATAATTAGAGAATTAAGGAGAGTCACTCTATTTTAACATGTTCAATGTTATTCAGGAATCCTAAATTATTTTTTCTGGGAAAAGAAAAGGAAAAAGTTATTAATAAATGCAAAATTGGACAATTTAGGCAAGCCATTTTTGAGATTTGATTTTCAAAATTTATTGGCATTTTAATGATGAGACAAGATCATTCATTCATATGTCCAAAAATGACTCAAATATCTCCTCGGTCCAACTACCATGCCAAATATATCTATAAAGAGTTGTTTTGTTACAACTGTTGTTCTTTATGTTAAAGAGCAGGTTGTATCATGATTGATGTATTTATATATTTTTGTCCTTATATTCCTCTTTACTATTTGTCTCACACTTTCTACAGATTTTCACTTATAATTTATCACTTCTGTAATACTTGATATGTCCAAATAATATGTAATATCCGACTTCCTCAATAAACTAGAGCTTACTGAATAAAATATTTTAATTAGATTTGGACCATGTCTCACAGCTGGAGACATACTTTGGCCAAAGAGTGCAAAGAAGAAAAAAATGTTTCAGAAGATTAATCCAGAGGTTTTCAAAAGTAGAAGTTAAAAATAAAGCTCTTCTACCAACTTCCTTAAACTCTCCCAGATAATTTTCATTTACCAAAAAGTGAGCAAAAGGAAAACCAAAAAGGTAGACAGATGGACAGAATATCAAATTTAAATTTATTAAAAGAATTGTGAGACTTCAACTTTATGATGATCATCCTACTGTCTCAAGCCAGGCAAATGTAAAGTGGAGGAGTAAAATCATAGAGACTGTTCTAGACTTTGCATGGGGAGTCTGTGTTTGGACAAGAGAGAATTCCTGCAGGAGTGTTCCAATACACAGCTTTTATCATTCCTTTTTCTGCCCAAACCCACAGAAACCCATTAAAAACAAAAACAAAAACAAAAACAAAAACACCAAAAACCAACAACACAAACCCCAAAAACCAAAAAACACCACAGATTATTAAGGCAGACACCTATACAAGGGAACATGTTATTTTATTTGGACCTGGGGTGATTCTGGTAAGTCTGGCCAGGCTGACAAGCTAGTCCCTCTAGCCAGGAATGCCTTGTGCCTGCCCTGTTTTCTTGAGGTGGCTTTTTTTATTTATCCAGTACAGCTGGGCCATATAGCATGCTATTCCCGTGCTTACATGGAAGAAGAGTTAGCAGCTTTTTTGGATTTCCTGTCACTTTATTATCTACCCTAGAGTAATGAATAGGCCACATCCTTTGGTAGTGTCTTATCCAGCTAAACCCACATGGTTCTCACTGGCTTCAGTGTGCTGTCCCTTCTGCACTGAGGGAAAGCATGTTTGTTTGCCTCTAAAAAGCATTGCAAACCTTATCACAAAGACTGTGGATCCTGTTTCAAGGAATTCCTTCTTTATACTTACAGTGCTGAATGTAACAACTTTCTCAATTTTTAGGAAGGCTCCAATTGATGCTAGTAAGAGCTCAAACCTAAAGAACAATTGAGCAGCTGTTAGTCAGCTGAAATTTCCCATTTATTAAGGTAATATACTTTTTTTTTTGAGTTGAAATTACAGACCATAAATTTAACTGTTCTATTCTTCATCTTTTTGCTGAGACAAGGTGAGGGTTTACTGGTTTTCATTACGGTGTTTTAAGTAGTGCAGCTGCTCTCCCACTATGAAGTGGGCTGAAATAATTAAATTCTGTCACTGAGACCAATGAATGAGAGTAAATTAGCAATAGTGACCTTCTACTGCAGCTAAAATGGGTCACTGGATTTGAAGCAAAAATCTGATGTGAAAATACAAGTCACAAGCTTGTATTTAGCCTTCTTAGCCCCCAACCACATGGTAAATAAAAAATTCAATTGTCTTTCTTAGTCACTGAAATTTGGAGGAAATCTACAATCCTTGAAAAGCCTATTCTGCATCCTAATAGTAATAATGTCAGATTAAATATGAAAGGGATAGAGACCACTAACTGCAAACCAGCTTTTGGATCTTTGAAGAACACCCCTATTTCATTTGCTGCATTGCTGTGTTAAGCACTCGTAATTCTCAGAACAGACCTTCAGAAGGCATTTCTCTGGATTGTCACTAAATTCTGTCAGCCCCTGCAACAACAGAAGCCTCTGATGTTGTGAGTATGATTAGGTGAAGGGGAATCTAAGAAAACCATCAGCAGCCTCTCAGCTTTCTTCATGCCCTTGCAATGTGGCAGCAAGAGAAAAGTTAAATTCTGATAGCTGATTTCACAGAGTTTTACCCAAAACAGGATATATCTCCCCTACTGGGGATATCAAATCCTTGACCTTCACTTCTTTAACTTCCTTTACTTTTGATTTAAAAGATTAGAGACACTATAAAAACCACAATCTTCTCAAATGCCTTGACGAATATATTGGAAAAATCATATAGAGGGAATAAAAGCATTCTTCTGAACACATAAATAGACGGTCCATTATAAGGCAGATTATTGTGAAATCTCCAGTCTCTCACAGTTTGATTTCTTTATGAGGAGAGAGGTTCTAATACATGGCAAAGTTTCAGCTTCCACAGGAATACACTTTCTCCTGTCATTTATTATTATTGTATTATTATCATTGCTGTTATTTTCCTTTTTATGCCATATATACTCTTCAAATATTCCATCCATAAGAACTTTATTATTTAGACAGCAGATGGTGATAACTGACTGTACCCAAGACTGCAGGTTAAAGATAACAGCCTTTTAGTTATGTCAGTAGTATTTACACTTGTCTTCAAAATCACAGAAAAACGTCTTATCTGTGAATCTCCTGAATTTGTTTTGGCAAGGGAACTAGGATGTACTCTTGACACAAGACTTAAACTGCACCCTATTCAGGGTGTGCTGTGAGATGATTTCTAATACAGAGCTGCATGTCTTGCATATTTCCATTAACTTATTTCACAACTACATATCTGCTGTTTAAAAAGCTTTAAGTTTTGATTTAGGGTAGCATAGCTTAAACTTCAGTGATCTAGAACACTGCTCTTGCTTGATACAGCCAGTATTTTCCACCATATTTTCTATTGTTAGTCAAGGACATTATATAGATGGAGGCATATCACAACCAGCAATAGTTTATAGGACTCAGAAAATGAGGGCTGCAGAACTTCCCCCAGTATTCCCCATGTTACAACTTACACTACTTAGTCATAAGAGAAATAAAGCACTTCATGTATGTGTATGTACCAATATAGCTTTTTTGCCCCCAAAGTCCTGAAATGATAGAGCACAACTCTGGGAAAGGACCCTGGCAGATTGGGACCCCTTGTGATGTTTAACAGAATATTTTGGGAGGGGAATACAGAAGCAAGGCTGTGGCTGAAGCCTTAAACATTTTATTAAGTCACCCTGTACCCTCTGTCATCACCTATCCTGCTGAGTCTGGTCTATACGTTGGTCTGAAACACCTCAAGAATCATGTAGCAAAACTGCTATGAAGAAAGACTTTATTTGCTAGTGTGATGGTTTGAACTTGGCCAGTGGCCAATCACCATGCAGGCAGCCACTCACTCCCCTCACCCACCCCACCCCTCACCCCACGTAGGTTGAATAAAAATAAACTAGTTTAGTAACAAAACAGTAGTAACAATAGGAAGTCTGAATGGTTATTACACAATGTGGTTGCTCATCACCCGACGACCGGTACACAGTCTGCCCCCAGCAGCCATCCCGACCACACCAAAGATGAAGTGGTACAGACAGGAAAATGGGAATGAAAAAGCTCATGCTTCCTTTATATAATGAGCATGATGTCACATGATATGGACTACTGCAATGACCAATCCGGCCCAACCCTCTAGCTGTGCTCCCTCCCAGTCCAATGAAAGTTAACTCTATCCTGGCTGAAAGCAGGAAAGAAGAAAAAAAAAAAGACAGAAAAAAAGGAAATGAAAGAGAGAAAGAGAGAAAGAAAGAGAGAGAGAAAGAAAGAGAGAGAGAAAGAGAGAGAGAAAGAGAAAGAGAGAGAGAAAGAGAGAGAGAAAGAGAGAAAGAGAGAAAGAGAGAAAGAGAGAAAGAGAGAAAGAGAGAAAGAGAGAAAGAGAGAAAGAAAGAAAGAAAGAAAGAAAGAAAGAGAGAAAGAGAGAAAGAGAGAAAGAGAGAAAGAGAGAAAGAGAGAAAGAGAGAAAGAGAGAAAGAGAGAAAGAGAGAAAGAGAGAAAGAGAGAAAGAGAGAAAGAGAGAAAGAGAGAAAGAGAGAAAGAGAGAAAGAGAGAAAGAGAGAAAGAGAGAAAGAGAGAAAGAGAGAAAGAGAGAAAGAGAGAAAGAGAGAAAGAGAGAAAGAGAGAAAGAGAGAAAGAGAGAAAGAGAGAAAGAGAGAAAGAGAGAAAGAGAGAAAGAGAGAAAGAGAGAAAGAGAGAAAGAGAGAAAGAGAGAAAGAGAGAAAGAGAGAAAGAGAGAAAGAGAGAAAGAGAGAAAGAGAGAAAGAGAGAAAGAGAGAAAGAGAGAAAGAGAGAAAGAGAGAAAGAGAGAAAGAGAGAAAGAGAGAAAGAGAGAAAGAGAGAAAGAGAGAAAGAGAGAAAGAGAGAAAGAGAGAAAGAGAGAAAGAGAGAAAGAGAGAAAGAGAGAAAGAGAGAAAGAGAGAAAGAGA
>NW_020799092.1:48375191-48381050 GCF_003259725.1 Athene cunicularia | reverse complement strand
AGGAAGGAAGGAAGGAAGGAAGGAAGGAAGGAAGGAAGGAAGGAAGGAAGGAAGGAAGGAACATGCTGACACTGGTACCTTGGATTTAGTTTTTCAGGAAGAAACTCATAAAATAGAATTTAGGGATATCATTAACAGAATTGTGTGCTTTTTATTTTAGTCTCAGAAGGTATTGCTGACTAAAGCTAGAACTGAAAAATAAATCATGATATAAAAAAGTTTTGGATTAAAAGTTTCACATCAAAACCTCATGCTTATACCCTTAAAAAAACATGTGGAAAGTGTCTTCCTTCACACGATCAAATTATTAGTATCGTCCTTTCTTGTCACCTGCAAGGAGAAACCTAAGAAATGATTTAGATTTTTAAATGATTACAACTCATTTTTGGTCGTTTTCTAATGAGCACATCATCCTCCTCTGTCACAGAAAAAAAACGTTTATCTGAACCAAGTCTGAAAATTGAAAATTAATTAAAAACCACTGGCAGTTACTGGCCTTGGCTTAATCCTACAATTTTGTCAGTTTCTGAGGTAGGTTTCCGGATAAATAAGCAAATTTTCTGGAGAAATCTGGACTTAAGAATGGAGATCTAAAAGAAAAAAATATATTAAACTGGTAACTTGGCTGATTGATTTGATCTTCAGCGTCCCCAAGTGCTGAGAGAACTGGCTGACGTAATTATGAGGCCACTCTTGGTTATCCAAGGGGAGGATGCCAAGGACTGGATGAAAGCAAATATTAATCCTACCTTCAAAATGGACAGGGAGGACGATTCAGGGAACTACAGGCTGGTCAGCCTTTTTTCATGTCCTAGGGAGGTGATTGAGCAAATAATCCTGGAACCTATTTCCAAAACCATGAAGGACAAGAAGGTACTTGCAAGTAGTCAGTATGAATTTATGAAGCGGAAATCATGTCTGGCCAACCTGGCAACATCCTACAATGACTCGCTTGGTTGATGAGACAAGAGAAGTGGGTGTTGTTTCTCTCAATTTCAGCAAAATTTTAAACAATGTCTTGGGACATCCTCACATATGAAGTGGTGAAGCACAGATTCAACAAACAGGCAGTGAGGTGGATTTAAAACTGGCTGAACTGCCAGGCTCAGATGGTTGTGATCTGCAGTACAGTATCTGTTTGGAGGCTAGTGTACTCATTTCTTCCGGGACAGAGCACTCCCTAATGTTGATACTAAGGGCTAGTATTACTTAACATCTACATTAATGACTTGGATGATGGAAGAGCATGCTCAACAAATTTTCAGATGACATAAAGATGGAAGGAGTGACTAATACACAGGATGATTATACTGCCATTCAGAGGGACCTAGACAGGGTGGAGAAATGGACCAACAAGAATCTCATAAAGTTCAGCAAAGGGAAATGCTGACTCTTGCACCTGAGGAGGAATAACCCCAGGCACCAGTACAGCCTGGGGGCAGACTGACTGCAAAGCAGCTCAGCAGAAAGGTTCCTGCAGGGTGTAGTGGACAAAAATTGACTGTGAGTCAGCAGCACATCCTCATGGCAAACAAGACCAACAGCCTCCTCAACTATGTTAGGAAGAATGTTGAGGGAACAGGTTGAAGGAGGTGATCTCACTCCTCTACTCAGCACTAGTAAAACACATTGGGAGTGCTGTGTCCAGTGCTGGGCTCCTCCGTATAAGAGAGACCTGGACATACAGGAGTGAGTACAGTGAAGGGTCATGAAGATAATGGGATTGGAGCATCTCTTACACAAGGAGAGGCTGAGACAGCTGGTATTGTTGAACCTGGAGAAGAGAAGGCTCCAGGAGGATCTTATCAATGTATCTAGATACCTGAAGGGGAAAGGGAGTAAAGAAGATGGAACTGTAAAGGCGCCCATAAGAGTCAGTGGGCATTAACTAAAATACTGCAAAGTCTTTTTTTTTTTTTTTTTTTTTTTTTTTTTTTTTTTTTTTATGAGGGTGGTCATTATACTGGAACAAGTTGCCCAGAGAGGCTGGGACTCCCTGTCTTTGGAGATATTGTACGTGTCCCTGAGCAACCTACTTTAGCTTTGACCAGGGGTTGGACTATGTGATCGCCAGAGGTCCCTTCCAGCTTCAGCTATTCTGTTGTTCTTTGGGAGAAAAAAGAATAGATGATGTGCAGGAGAAATCTTAGAAAATCTCCTTCATATTTTATTCACAAGTAGCATTCATTCCTCATCAAGCCTAGGGACGTTGAAGCACACTCAGGAAATTCAGCAGAGTCCAGGCTCACTGGGGAGTAATGCCAACATGGAAAGAGAGTTAGCTGCTCTCAGCACCTCTGACACTGAGCTCTCAGCACCTTGCTGACTCTGTGCCTCACTGTAAGCATTTCAGATCAAGGGTGTCCTCATTATTCATGCTGGGCTTGAATTTGCTGCTTTAGCACAAACAATATATAATAAACTTCAGTCCTCAGGGACATACAGAAGTCAGTCTGTCAGGTATTTTTACCATTCTTTAGAGCCATCCTGGGGAGATGTATGGCTCCTGAAGACATACTTTGGTCAGAGTAGTGATTTTAGTTTTTATTCACATACCCGAGCTGGTTTCCAGCATAGTCACTTAGATACTGATAACAGTGTACCTGTGAAATTATGGGAATCAGAAGTCATAAGTACATTTGGGATCCTCAACACATACTTAAACTATTGTCTTGTGCTCAACTCCCATGGCAGGTGTTGGCACTGTAGCCTTGGCAGCACCACCAGAAGCAGCTTCTAGAGGGACAGGTAGACTGTCTCACAGGCAGAAGGAATGTGTGAAGAATGAAGCCCCAGTGCAAACAGGTAATGCTGCTTCTCCCCAGCAGAACCAGGATTTACATCTGTCTCAAGACAGACTTCTTAGAGTGTGGGTTGCACTGTTCTCCAGACACCTGATGAGTGCCCAAAGCTCTCACTCTTTCACACTAGGTACACTGCAGAATTCTAGTCAGTCCATTTGTCCCCACTTTGACCACTTAGCCGCATGGTACCAACACTAGCAAAGTATTGTGCTTGCTATCAATGCCGGTTTTGAAGTGAATGCACAAAGGATAAAACAGCTTCAAATAATTACA
The DNA here is from genome assembly GCF_003259725.1 of Athene cunicularia. NCBI lineage: Eukaryota > Metazoa > Chordata > Aves > Strigiformes > Strigidae > Athene > Athene cunicularia. The sequence goes on along the minus strand of NW_020799092.1, from coordinate 48,377,973 downwards.
GAAAATTAAAATATCCATTAATATTCAGACAAAATTTCAGTGAACATGAATTTCATATACTCATCTTTATAGGAAAAGGTGTCCTATTAAGCCTCTGAGAACTTTTGTGTAACCTCCAGATGTTACCATGGCTGATACCTGAAGTTTCTCAGAGATCTCCTACCTTCATAATTCAAAAGCACTCCCTTCAGCAGTTCAGGGTACACAGGCTTTAATGAGATAGCATGCCAGTGGTTAGAGAGAGACCTATTACTAGAGAAAGGGATATAAAACTAACATACTGTTTGTGGTTTGTAAACCCACAAAGGGAGCTGCTGCTGTAGGGGTAGAAACAACGACATGAAAACCAGCATGTAAGTTATAGTTTCATTTGTTACCCAGCCTTTTCTTTTGCTTTTATAGGTCATCATCACATTGGCTTCATTTTAAATATTACTGCTTTTCATTTTTGAGCAGTAACATAACATTAAATAAATACTGGCAAGATCTGCATGGCACAGCTATTTCCCAGCATGATTTTGTGAAGCTCAGCAAGTAATTTCACCTGCTGAGGGAACTCAGGAAAGCAACCAGGCAATCTCATAAAGCTACTAAATCAGTGTAAACAAAGTTGTATTTAGTCTGGACCAGAGAATGGTCTCAGGTTCATAAGCACAGGAATTTGCAGCTTATACTTTTTAATAGCAAATTTAATGCTAGCTGAGTTTGGCACAAATCACAAAATACTTGTCAAGCCATTCTGGCTTTTTGTTTGTCTGGTGGTTTTAGATGAGATACGAAGAGATTGCAGGAATATTAATTTCCTGGGGAATGCTGTATAGAGAATGTAAGACAAAATGCATTTTGTAGGAAAAATTTATGATCGTTGATTGTTTCTTGGTGGTGTTATCTTGCTTTTTAAACATGTGCCATGGAAATGGATAAAAACTCTTTAAATTTCAAAGGATAATAAAGAAAGAATACAATAAATAAAATGACATAAAATAATAAAATAAAATCAAAACAAAATAAAATTATTAAAAAAATTAAAAAAAACTACAGCAAACCACAAAACCGCCAGGCTCACAAACTCTTCAGGTTTTGCCAGCATGACCCTGATGTGTCTGATCTGCCTGTTCCATTTGGCTCCCTCTCTCCAGCGGGTCCTGGCGCCCACCCAGGCACTGCTGGAGGCTGGCCTGTGCTGCAGCGGCTGGTGCGGAGCGGGGCGGGGGACACCGCTGCCCCCCGTAGCTGCCCCTCACAACCCCACCATGCCGGAGCACAGCACGGAGGAGTAGCAGAGCAGCAGACACCATGGAGGCTGCCCTCTGGCCACTGTTGAGTATGTTGGTGGCTCGCTATTTTATTTCATTGTTGTGCACTGAAATGGGTCTTTCTTGGACCCAGGAAAAACACAAACTGTTCCCATAAATAGGGATTTTACTCAAGGTGTGTGATTTTTCTGCATAGGTATGTTTTCAACTTTGCGTAATCTGCACCAGTGGGCTCTGAAGGACCAATCCATGTATTACAATAAAATCTCAACAGGCTCCAGGAATCATGTTTTGACAAAATTAAAATACAATTCCAGGTAAAAGCTTTTACTGAACATGCATTTTGAATATTTTCCTGACTGCAGGTGGGCAAAGTGTTTAGTACATTTCAAGAACATGGTAAACAATTCAACAAATAACTCTGCATTTTTTTAATAGTGACTTTCTGGAATTTGTTTGTTTGAAGTGGATCAGAGATTTGGAAAACTAAGTTCAGAGTGAGTAAAAAGGAGAAAGAAAATGGCCAAAGATACATTAAATGAAACAGTTGATCACTAATTTACCACATAAAAATATTTGTCCTGTTCACATGTTGGTTGTGTATTTGTCAGTTTCTAATTTTCTTTTGTAAATGTGGAATGATCAGTGTCTTTATACTGATACGGTCTTGTCCCGATTTTCCACTGTGTCTGAGCTTTATTTTGGTTTTGTGATGAAGACTGGTGGCAAAGAGCCATTTGCAATTCCCTGATCTGTGACCCATGACTGATCAGGCTCAGTACATGGTAAAAGAGGGATGGTTCTGCTCTAATTTATACCACTATGCTAAGGCCTTGTCACGTCCCGCTCCAGCGAGGGGGACAAGTGACTCAGATTCGCAAATCCCCAATTGGAGTGGACAACAAGTCTCCAAGTTCAAGCATTTATTAACTACCTACCATGTACTAATTGAACACATGATAATTGCCTAAGTACAGAGCAAGTTGTGGCAAGCAATATAATATGCTTTGCATTTCTTAATAGAAAAAGGAAAAGAGGGAGATAGAGAGAATGGGGGAATACAGATCACAGGTCTGGATTCCTGCGCTGATCCTGCCGGCGAGGATTCCAGGAGGCAGCTATCTTCTTCTCTGGCATCCGTCTTCTTTGCTTCACTGCTCTCTCCAGACGGCGGGGGGGGGGCTTTCTTATCCCCTTTGATTTATACCCACTTTCCCACTTTCCTTGGGTCCGTCCCCTAGGTCAACCCACAGACATACGGGGATACGTAGGGGAGGGGTAAGGTGTTTCATGGGATGATGTCACTAGCATGATCATGACAGCCCTCGTTAGCATATTGAGGGGTGTCAACTTTAATATGCATTTCGTGGATAATGAAGCAAAGTTCATTCACCGGACACATGGCCCTTGAAATCTGCCCAGGTGCCCCAGGGCAGAGCCGTCCCATCTCCACAGGGCTCTCTCCCCCAGATACATCGGGCAGCCTTATCAGCTTCGGCCTCCACAGAAAGCACCCTGTGACTCAT
>NW_020799092.1:48361210-48375141 GCF_003259725.1 Athene cunicularia | reverse complement strand
GAGAGAGAGAGAGAGAGCCCTTTCTTCTCCCCTTTGATTTATACCCACTTCCCTTGGGTCCGTCCCCTAGGTCAACCCACAGACCTACGTATCCCATGTACAGGGAGGGGTAAGGTGTTTCATGGGATGATGTCACTGGCATGATCATGACAGCCCTCGTTAGCATATTGAGGGGTGTCAACTTTAATATGCATTTCATGGACAATGAAGCAAAGTTCATTCACCGGACACATGGCCCTTGAAATCTGCCCAGGTGCCCCAGGGCAGAGCTGTCCTGTCTCCACAGGGCTCTCTCCCCCAGATACATCAGACAGCCTTATCAGCTTTGGCCTCCACAGAAAGCACCCTGTGACTCATGGTTTTGTCTTGGGAGTGTTTGAGGCATTTCTTTAATCAGCCTCAACTTTTGCTTTCCCAGGCTGTTTGTCTTAATTTTTCACAGGCCTGATTTCTCGGCTCTCACAGGCCTCTATCACACTCCTGTCACTCCACTCTGACCCATCACCACATGCTCCTTCTCTTTCTTTGTGCTGGCGGTAAGAAGATGACGTTGAAAAAATTAGTTTTGGCACACCCACCAGATTCACTCTAAAGCTTCTATGCAAGGAAATATTCAACAAGGATCTTCAGACAATGTAATGTCACTTTACACAGTGTTAAGTGGGATTAGCAGAACAGAACATGTGTGTACACTTATTTTTTGCATAATTATGTACATACAGATACACACAAAGACAGAAATGCTCTTTCAGCATTAAGGTCTACTTGTCTAGAACTGAGTCTGAAACATTTATTTTTATGTTCAGCACAAACAAAATTACATCAAATAGAAAAAAAAAATATGTTCCTCACCATTGTCCTTTGGCTGGTGCTATATTTTTATGTGTTTAAATCATCGGGCCAGCACAGCCTAAAGTTGATGATATAGTGCTGAAGAAAACCCAGCTGTGTCAGTATGAATTTACCCCAGCAAAGCAATATTTCTCAGATCTTGTAATGTAGGACTGTGAGTCAAAGTGACAATTGACAAACGTTCAGTAAGAGGTCAAAAAACAACCATGTAGACAGATTTGTTGAGGTCTTATGTTACCTATTTTTGATAAGTGAAACAATTGGCCTAAGTCATGTCACCTGAGGCTTTTCACAAATGAGTGAAGAGCAGTCATAGAGTTGAAAAAAATGATTTTTTTGCCCCTCCATGTCCTTCAAGGAGAACTTGCTTCATAGTTTCAAAGGCAAATACAAAAGACAGACTGAAATAAAAGTAAAATTTCTGTTTGGTTTACTTAGGTTTAAATAAATTAATCCAAGTGTTAATAAGACTGTGTAGCATATGCAGTTAGGTCACACAATTAATTAGTGTATTCTATCAAGGGGAAGAGGACACAGCTTCTTAAACACAGGCTAAAGTGACAGTGTAAAACAAAGCGAAACACAAAGCTGTTCACTACTTATATCATGTGACTGGCAGGTGGATATAGACAAAATGCTGTTAAGAATGTCTCTTCTCTCTAAAGAATCTTTAAGACATGGATGACTGTGGAGAATTTCTGTAATTTTCAGCCCATTTACATATTAGGAATGGAACATTGTTCTTAATTTCATGTTTGCTTTGTCCATGTTGGTAAGTATCAGTTCTTCTTCCCTCTTCTCCAAGAAGATATGCTTTTCCTCTATCCTAGAAAAGTGTCTTCCTTGTTGTGCTGCATGCAGCCAAGGTCCTTGGAAACACTTGACTGCTGTGGGAGTTAGGCAGCTGAACATTCCTCTAGTCTTGGACCAGGGTATGCTGTTCACAGAGAAGAGGAGTTTTTGGCAGTGCTAGCTTATGTGGGTCCGTGATGCTGAAGTGTGGGACTGCTCTAGAAGTTCTGTCTGCTGCACTGGGAAGGAGGGAGGGAATGAAACACTGGCTGAACCTCCTGGAAACCTGTCCTCATCCATGTTCCCCCAGACGCCAGTTAGGGATGGAAATATAAATTCCAGTTCCTACAACAAGTACAGAACAGAGAACCTTAACTGTGAGTATTGCCTAACCCTCCTAAATTCATGCTGACAGTGGCTACCCCTGCTTTTGCCCTCCATACTGAATGAACTCATTAGCCAAAGCAGGGACATGGAGCATCTCCTTGTCTTTCACTGGCATCAAATGACAAGGAGCAAGAGGCTTTTGAGCTAAAGGTTCTTTGCCTCATCTCTGCCTCTTAGCTAAACTTCTTTTTCTCAGCTACCTTAGAAAAAAAGGCAAAATGATGGATTTTTCTGTGTCTCACAACAACAGAGTAGATGTGTAAATGGAGATGACCCCCACCCCTAAAGTTTTAATGTGAACCTGATGCTGACAGTTAAAACAATGCTAAAGATAGTGGAGGAAATGTTAGTTGGCAGTGACCTATGTAAGCATAAACCAGCATTAATTATTCTCATTAAAATGTAGAAGAGTATACTCTGTATATTCACTATATATATGGGGCATGACAAGTCACTCCTTGCCTTTAATTTCCTAGTTTTACGTCCTCACTCTGAGAATCATTATTTTCAAAAGTACTTATTGTACTGTTGTATTTTCACCTCAATGTCCTCATTGTTCTAGAATATTCTAGAATATTTCTAGAAATTTGTTCTAGAATAATTTGAACTCAAAATCAATTCAAGCATTGTTTTTTTTAGACTAAATAAATGCAGTATTTATTATGTTAAAAAGATGCTGTAAATGCAATGGTAAGATTACAGGCATGATGGATTTAAGGGGAAAGAAGTATTCTTAAAGTATTTTTCCATCTTTACCTCAGAGAGTAATAATACAGCTTAACTCTAGGGTCTTCAGACTGGGTAGGGAATGCAAAGTAGAGTAATGGAAGGACTGCAGCTACGCAAACTGAGCAGGATCTAATCGAATTCCTAACAGATGGTAAATAATGAAATCATTTATTATCACTTCACAATTAGTTAACTCATAGGTATACCTCAGACAATAAAAAGGTTTTATCCAACCTTCTGCTAGGTGTTTAAAGTTTTTATCATCTCATTTTCTCTGGATCTGTTACTTCATGGCTCAGTTTAATCAACAGCAAGCCTGTCAACATGAAATTATCTCTCTGATTATTTAAAAAACAAAATACAAGTACAAACAAACTGCTTCAGTGTCATACTACATACAGACAGTACCTGTTTTGAGGATATTATTCATCCATACATAGGCTTCTGGTTTCACTTAACATTAAAAAATGTCTAGGTGATATGATTTAAATGTTTGGGAATATTACAGAAACTATTTTAACGCAAAAGAATTTGATTTTCAGATGAGAAAATGGTCTGCCTTTGGAATAGTAGCAGTCCATTTCATACAACTGCATTTGTCATGTTTTTTTTTTACATTACCTAAAGGCTCAATTCATGGAAGAATTTGGGCACTGGACTGCTAAGCCTGACAGCCTGTCTCCGTTAGGCAACTAAATGTCTGGTGGACATGTGTCCAGGTCAGGCATTCAGGCTCTGCACAAGACTGAGGATGAGCTTGGTACATCATAGTGGGATGCAAAAGACAGGACAATATTCCTTCAGAGTCATGGAAATGCCAAGGAAAGATATGTAGTTGAAGTGTGGCGTGTTTTAAAGACACAAGCCTAGCTCCCTGATCCAGGGAGTCACCCAGTGCTGGGTAGCATTCATAGGTGGCAATCTACCCATGAGGAAATGCTTGCAACAGACTCATGCCAGCTACATAGCACCCAGCGTCACCTTACTCCTATGCCAGAAGGGATATAAACTTTCAGTGCAAATACTGAAACTGTGAAGTTGAAGTTTTCCAGATCTAGGCACTCTCAGAGGCATCTTTTGTTATAATTTGTTCTAATATATATACTGTTGTGCTATGGAAATTGGACTGTAGTCAGCCTGGGAAATAAGACATGCAGACAAGAGAATTAAAACTAGCCTCCTAATTATTGATGTACATCTTCTACCCCTTAGACAAGGGGGAGCTAGCCAACTGTCTGCTCAGAACTCAAGCAGTTGTGGATAAACTTGGTAGGAGTCATTTAGGCATTTGAAAGATTAATTGGTGGTTACAGAATCACACAATTGCTGAGGCTGGAAGGTACATCTGGAGGGTGTCTAGTCCAAGCCCCCAATTCAAACAGGTTCAGCTAGAGCAAGCTGCACAGGATCATTTCCAGTTGAGTTATGAGTATCTCCAAGGATGGAGACACCACAATCTCTCTTAGCAACCTATGCCAGCACTTAGTCACCCTCACTGTGAAAAAGTGTTTTCTTACATTCAAACAGAATGTCTCGTGTTTCAGCTTGTGCCTGTTGCCTCTTGCCCTGGACTCATTTATTGAATTCAGGTGACTCCAGGGGTAGCTGGTAGCTAAGTGGGGATTGAGTGGACATGTATTCCAGTCTTAGAATCTTCCTGTAAACTCTTCTTTTAAAAAAAGGATTACTTGTAGCTCTCTGCACTCTCCAACAGAAAAGCAGCTTCCTTAAACAGCTGCAGATCACGAATGTCTCCAAGTCCTATCCTACATTTAAGAAATCCCCAGAACATTTTATAGGCTCCAGTCTCTTCAGATTATAAAAGTCCCTGGGTTAAGATTTTGTCTCTCATTTATATAAGACAGATTTTCAACCGCCTCTGTTTATATATAGGCTATAAACAGTGATATGGATGGTTTCTTTAGAAGTAAGTGACTTCAGTAAATCATAGCAATTATACTAACTCTAGGTCTGACTGTATATACGCAAAAAAGGGTAATTTGAATTATGAAAAAAAGGGTAAATTGCTGAACATTTTGGAATGTGATATGTTCCTTACACCCTATTTCAGTCTCCTGCATGGACAAATAGGCCAAATGTCTAATAAACTTATTGTCATTACTTAATCTTATTAAGATCAGGGGTTTAACTGCTTCATTTAAATAGCTACAACTTGGAATTACAATTCCTTATGAAATCAGGAAGGTGAAACTTTTGAAGTCTGTTTTCACATACACAGGCTCATATTACCAAATAGATGCACAAAGCCTAGAAGAAAACTTTAGCTCTTTAAGGCTATATATTGATTAAAATTTTCTCCAAAGACATTACTGGTATTACTTAATTCCTGTTGTTTTGAGGTTATTGTTATGAATCTAATTTTCAACTAGGATAATTATGTTGGGGTCATATTCTGTTATGTAAGTACAGAACTGATTCAATTATGGACCAAGAATTGTGGCCTGGAGGAATGCAGAGCTGAAGCTATTGTTCTTGACATCTATTGTTAAGGTCTGTAGCTGTGAGAGAGACAAACGTTCAGGAAGAAATGAAAAAAACGACACTAGGACACAGTCTGACAAAACAGTGTGATGCAACTCTAAGAGTGAATACATGTAAAAGCTTTTGCATTAAGTAACAACTGAAAAGATTTTGAAACTGAACATTCCTGATCCAGTAGAACATGTCTGGATATAGTATATGAAAAAAGCACTCAACCACATTGCCAGTTTCTCCTGATGGAAATGAAATATAGTAACCCAAACTCTAAGTGATTATCACAGTGTAGTAGCATGCTGCACTGTAAAAAATGAAGCTTGTTTGTATCGTGGATTGTCCAACACAAGTCCAAGAAGCCAAACAGCTTTTATGTTAATTCACATTTTAGCTTGGGGTGGAGGTTTTGTTATGTTTTTTATTTTTTTCCAGTAATTGATTTAATGCATCATCTAGATATGCACCAACATATCTTAGAACAGCTGTCTCAGACCTGTGACATCAGATGTTTTGAAGCAATCACTTGAAAACATGGCTCTAAATGAATGTCAGCTACAATTCAGAATTCATTGACCTCATAGGAGTTTGCAGATCATGAATAATATAGAAATACAAACAGTACGTCCTGAAACCAGCTTTCTAATTCAGCTGTTTAAAAAAAGTGCAATTCAGGTTGTTCACATCTCTCTAACCTCCTGCACTGGAGAACGGAAATAGAACATTAAAGTGCCTGGAAACACACAGAGGCTCATCAGTCTTATTGTCTTGCCCAAGCGGTCTGTACCACATGCTTACCAAGACCTTAAAGATGAACCTGAGTCAATACATTTTCCACTGGTGAGAGCCAGAGGGAGGCAGCCCTACTTTGACCATTTTATTAGTAGGGGCTGAAGTGTAGCCATGTATCACAATCTATCATGCTCCTCATGGCAACAAAATCCAAGTCCAAATAGAGAGAGTAGAATGGATATAAAAAGTTAGATATTATTTGAAATATAACTGAAGTGTATCAGTAAATAAGAATAAGAGAATAAAACTGCAACCATATGAGAAAACATTTTGATGACCCCAAAAGGCTTATCTGTCTGTATAGACGCTGTAAAATATGTAAACAAGGTGCTTGTCATTTGGAATTGCTGTTTTCGTATTGGGTTTTCAGGACAAACATCAAGCCTGTTGGTAGGCTTCCACCACCTCCTTATGCAGCAAAATAGCATCTCAAAGTCTGTATCTTCACAAATAAGCAGATTCTACTAAACGCCCAGTCACAGGCTTCACCATGATCGTGCTTTTGTATCTTTTCCTAGTGTGAGGGAGGGACTCTCTAGGAACAGAATAATTCAGATGAGATGCTTTTTCTTTTTCAACTGCAGAGACTGCAAAATTAAACACATTTAGCACCTTTGGGAAAAACAGCTCAGGAAATATTTTAAAATCAGTTTCCTTGTTGAAGATCAATATTGATGTGTCTGTGTGTCTGTGTATTCATTTTTTTGCAGCTTTAAACAACACTACTTCATCTATCTAAGCACAAAATAATAAATTCATACATGTTTAATATTATTTTAATTAATAATTCCACTCTCTAAACAACAAAGCCTCTTTCATAAATGAATAAAAGATAAATCTCCATGAAAAGTTTTCACTTTTGTTTTTAGAAGAATTTTTACACTTTTTTTTTTTTTTTTTTTTTTTTTTTTTTGAGTGCTTTTAATAGTAATGCTCAAAAAAAATTTTTTGACCTGGATTTCAGACCTGGAGCTGTTATAAAGTCAGTTTCATCTGAATTTGAACTATCAAGACCCTTGTATTAAACTTCTCCAACTGATGAAGATGAGAGTGCTTGTAAAATTTCTTTGTATTGTGAACCATGTTCCTACACCATCAAGCCACTCATCAATCTAGATTTCATTATTTCTGAGCCTGATCAGTATTCAGATGATCGAACTCCAGGTAAGATTATATTCAGAATCTCAAACAAGGAAAATAAAGCAAAACCTACTCCCTTCTCTCCTCCACAACAATACTCCAATGAAAAAAAAACTACTAAGCTGTGAGGAGGCTTTCAATTCTCTTTCATGTTTTTAAATTTATCAGATCCTAGAATCCTATTTTTCTCTTATAAGCTGTCTGTTTCAGATCCTAGACAAAGTTAATTCCCTAAACAATCAAAATAATAAAAAAATCATCTGATGCTTTTTCAAATATGTTGTTAAACTCCCGATTCTATTTAAATACCTTGTCAGATAGTTGCAGTCCATAAATATCACATAGAAGATATAAATTTTCACCCCATATTCATCTAGTTCAGTGTCTGTGGGATTTTGGTTTAATTCCATTAATATATGGCCTTTTCTTTAGATGATTTAATCTTATTAATCTTATATTTTCTCAAATATTAAGACAAAAAGATATATCTTTTAGTCCAGTTGTACAGATCACAAAGCATCAAGTAATTTTTATACTTTAATTTTGATTTTCATTTTGCTTCTAATCTTATCATTTTGTGTGATCATAGTGTTGCCCGTATTGAGGATTGTAACAATGCACTGATGAGTATCTTTTGTTCTCTGTTCCCCCAATGTGTTCACATTAAATAACCACAGTCTGTCATCTTGCCAGTCCCACAGAGAGTTTGAAGTACCGCATCAACGCATTATCCTGTTCCGTGAAAAGGATGGGAGAGCAAAATTGCATAACTATGTTCATGTTGGAAGGCTTTCCTCAGGGATAAAATAGAAATCCTGCACATGGAAAATGTTCTGATCTTCGAAAAGAGCTATTTGCTAACAGAAAGTGGCAGTTCACACAGCTTGCCTGTCCCAATAGGATGGCCCTTTGTTTATTCAAGGCAGCCAAAGAAACTTGCCTATGAGGAGACGAAGGGAAGAACTTTAAGCTACATATACACACATGATGAAAAGTTAGAAAAGCAGGTGTTAGAGCAGATAAACATTAGCTTCATCATTGTGAAAATTTAGTATGTCTCCTAATTGCACAAAGGTTATATCCTGGGCTGCATCAAGAGAGTGTGACTAGCAGGTTAAGGGAGGTGATTCTCCCCCTCTAGTCCATTCTGGTGAGACCCCACCTGGAGTACTGTGTCCAGCTCTGGGGTCCCCAGAAGGACATGGACCTGTTGGAGCAAGTTCAGAGGAGGGCCATGAAGGTGATCAGAGGGTTGGAGCACTCTCCTATGAAGACAGGCTGAGAGACTTGGGGTTGTTCAGCCTGAAGAAGAGAAAGCTCCAGGGAGACATTATAGTGGCCTTCCAGTACCTGAAGGGGGCTACAGAAAAGATGGGGAGGGGCTTTTTACAAGGGCATGTAGTGACAGGACAGAGGGTAATGGCTTTAACCTGAAAGAGGGTAGATTTAGATCTGGTCTAGTGGCAGGTATCCCTGCCCATGGCAGGGGATTTGGAACTAGATGATCTTTAAGGTCCCTTCCAACTCAAACCATTCTATGATTCTATGATATATCACTTTCTGGGAGACTCAGGAATACTTTCAAAAGTTTAGGGGAGAAGAAGAGTGAAAAACAGATGCTCTAGTGATCTATTGGAGTGAAATGTTGACTAGAGAGAAATAATTCTATTATTATTGGGAGAATAATAATTTTGTTAGTAGGAATGATTTATTTTTTAGCCTACCTGAGATAGTTGGAAAAGAATAGCCATAATTTTCTTGTTTGGAGTCCCCGTATGAAGTCTGTGATTGGAAGTTTTTCTTTCTTATTTGGAGATATCAGCTAATTTAATACCATTTAACCTCTGCCTTCAAACAATGCTTCTGTATGTGAGGTCACCCTACATACAGAAGCAAAAGCTATGAATGATTAAGACTAATCATAACATAACAAAGTGTCAGGTTAACTATAGTGTTTAGGTGTCCCAAAGAGGGCTTGAATGGCTTAGACTAAGCCCACTATTAGTAGACATGCCTTTGGATCCAGATATCTCTGGCTCCAGATCTCTTACTTCCCAAAATAACAGCAAATCCAAAAAATGCCAAAAAGGAGACCAAGTTGTTGCCAAACTTATAATTTTGCCTGTCAGACATTTCAGCTATTAATATAGTGTTTAAAAGTGAAGCTGTAGCCCCATGCATTGTGATCTATTGGCTAAATAGGAGCTGTGACATTTTGCAAAAGCCAAAAGAGGTAATTATGATGCCAAGAGTTTTTAGATTGGAAAGTGGAAGGCAATACTAAAACTGAAGAGAGGAAGAATCATTACAGCCTCTATTGTCTACCATTCAGGGAAAGAACACCGATATTGCTTTTACTGGAAAAACTCTGGGTTTAGAACTTTCTTAAAAACAGGATCAAATCTCCATTAGATGTGATCCACAGAACTGTAGAGGAATTTCTTAGATTTATTTTTAATTATACACTTATAAACATAAGAAATCTATGGGGAAAATTCTGTTTTATTCCTCTTCTATGCCAGAACAAGCAGAATATAAAATTATCTGTAGAGACACACACCAATGCTATTTCTCTTACATTTTCACTTCACTCTAGCCCAAAAAAGGAGGAGTAAAACTTCCTTATTGTGTTTAAGAATATTTTTGGACAGTAGCATATTGTGCATGAAAAGTCTACATCATCCTATGATCATTCATCTTCCTAGGAGGCTACCATCATTAGTTTGAAGAAAAAATAAATAAATTAACTTCAGTTAATAAATAGCCATATTACTCTAGCTGGAAGGCAGAGCTTTCATTCTCTCAGTCAATATATCATGGTATCCCTGGGGTTTTGCTTTAATCAGAGAATTTTATTTATGCAAGCAAGATTAACACATCAGCCTTTTCAGGAGTGAGAAGAATTCTTGATTCATCTGTATTCCCTACTACAGGAATTCAACTCTAAATTATACAGTCCTGTATGTCATAATGATCTTGGAACACAGAACACTCTTGTTATCTATATGGTAGGTTTTTTTCTCACAAAGTAGAAGAAAGATGTCTAGAAATGACCAAGCTTTTTTTCTTTTTCTTTTTTTTTTTTTCTTTTTTTTTCCCCAGACAAGAATGCAGTTTTAATTTCTGTGTGTGTGTTATCAATTTATTGAACTGCTCTGGCAGATAAGTTTTAAGAAGAATTTCAAATTCTTTGTGTGAACATTTTATTCATTATTTCCCAACCAGTTCTACATTAAAGTTTGGTTGTGGTAAAAAATAAATAATTTTTTTAAAGACACTGCAATTTATCCTAAACTTATTGAAAGCCCAAACTTTTCCTACTGTGAGTTATAGCTGGATAATCATGTATTCACTACAACATAGGCACACTGAAATGTTCTCTGAACACATCCCTATTTCATCTCCCCTGTAGCTACAAAGAAGAGAACTGAAAAGTATGAGGTAAAGTGAAATCAGATCTTAAGCACCCTAGAGGAAATGTTCCCATGCTCGGCTTGGGTAAATTTTTTTTCTGAATCTCTCTTCTGTCTCTAACTCACTGAGCAAAGCACAGAAGCCTTCCATGAATTACAACAGTGTGAAAGCAGTTTCAGTAGTGGGAAATAAACCAGCACAAATTAATCTGAAACCATCACTAGAACTTCTTAAATTGAGACAGCTTGTGATGAACCGCCGCACTCCCAGCAGCAAAGAGCATACTTAGAGAGGAGTCAGCCACCTGTTAGCTAGCAGTTCTCTGTAAGGTTTATTCAGAAATTATAATTATTTTTATCTTTGCTCTGTCTCAACCTTCTCATGTACCATTTTGTATCACACATGCTTTCCAGTTCCTGTGACACAGACTGGTGCTGATGTTCCTCAATACCTATACATCACCAAAGCAAACATGTTCACTCCACTTACAGGTCACAAACTGTGAAACTATGAACTGTGTTTCCTTGAGGGAGACGAAACATATGAGGTTCCCCTCGTCTTCCCAGTAAATTTAGTAAGAATCAAAATCAATATAAAGCTTAATTTTATAAATAAATTTGTTATCTCTGGCTTATTGTGCCTTGTGCTGGCTGGAGGCCAGAAATGCAAACAACCTGTGTTGTACAGAAAGGATGAGTCCTTAATCAATACAACAAAATATTTCCATAGCCTTGGTATAATAAAAGTCAGGCAATCAATTATTTTGTCATAAACTTGGCCTCTTGTAAGCATGATTAAAATATTTCTGAAAAATTGCTGTATACTGATCAAGAATTTTAGAAGGTTTCTGCAAACTGAATAATGAAAATCACTGTTAAAATAATAAAACCTTGTCACATAGACCCACAAAGGCAGAACATATTGGAGCTAAGGAGAATATGTTAATCAAATAATAGCAAAATGAAAAGTGGTCTTACTCTGTCTTTAACAAGGCCTTCTGTATGTGTACTGAAGCATATATTGTTAGTTATAATCTTTCAGCTGGAAGGGGGATTGTTCTTGCAATTATGTTTCTAAATCAGAATAGAGATGGGATTGAAAATACACTCTTGGAAATGATAATGTTGTAAAATGCTATATACTGTGAAAATTGCTCCATTAACTCCTTTGTTAACAGGCTGCTTCTGGTACTTCATTCAAAATCAACAAAACTTATGGATGCAGTTAAACCTGCAGACAGTAAACTAGAGTTGCCATGCTATAGGATAAAATGTCAGGTTGCTTAAGGAATTCCTTAAAAAAAAAAAAAAAAAACAAACTTAAAAAAAAAAAAAACAAACTTGAAAAAAGGATAAGAAAGAAAAGATAGTTAATTTGAAGAGCTGGATTTGTTTCTCAGGAAGTTTGAATTCAGTTCCAGTTAATCCTTTGTATTATGTTGGTCATCAGAACCGTAATGTAATTTTAAAGAAATGGGGCTTAAGGCATTAGTATAAGAAACAGGAAAGCTGAGTTGTGAAAGGCCTGTGTATCATGGAAGAGAAAGATTAGGTGGAAAGAAAGATCAAGAATATGTCAAAAGTGTCTACAGTAAAATTCTACCTACATGTTTCATACCAGAGAGAAGGCACAAAAAACTCCGAAGAAGATATTAACTCACCCTAAGCATACAAAACACACTTTAAAGAGGGTTCTGTCACTAAGTCCTGTAGCCTAATGCATGCAGCTCTTGAAATGTAAAGACCTTGTGCTGCTATAGAAATAGATATAAAAAGAGGACTTGGAGAACTTTTTTAATGGGCAAGGGTTTCTTCCTGTTGTACAGGTCTGGTCTCACTCACCGGTGCTCAGGTCCCTTCGTATCAGGAGGAAACACCATGTGCACTCTCCCTCAGGAAAAACTGGTACTGGCCTTCCTGACTTTACTCCCTTCCCAATGAGGGCTTGACTGAACAATAGTGTTCCCCCTGCCAGAACATGACACCCACAGATGTTAATGGAGATCTAAAATTTTTAAATTATTATTAGTGTGATTTCTTTCCTGTTCCTACATAAAAATGGTTACATCAGAGAACCAGTTAATTTTCTCCGCCCTTATTCCCCTTTAGCACTGAAGGCGCTTCCAAAGGAAATAAGGTGGCTGAGCTCACTCACTCTCTTTCTAGCCTGTTTTTGTTTTTTTTTCCCCAGATATCTAATGAACTGTTCATTTTTACCTTGTGACACAAAGATGGTCCTGACAGCAGAGGAGAGATGAGGAGATCACAGTCTCGGGATGTTCTGCTTTGTATTAGCACACATTGTCAGACTTCTGCATAGTCTGAGGGCTGCAGAGCACTGACTGCAGGTTAAGTGACAGGTACTCTCTGAGATCTCAAAAGAAGAGTGTACTGGGTCTGGCTGAACTGGAATTGGTTTTCCCCTATTGCAGCCCTCACGGTGCTGTGTTTTATGCTGGGAGCCGGCAGGGTGTTGATAGTGTGAGAGCCGAGAAACCAGGCTGCATCCCCATCCACAATGCACCTCTGCCATCACCTCTACAGAGGAGACCCATGCCACAATGAAGAAGATTGCCAACAGGAACAGAGAACTTTTTCGACTGATGAACTGGTTTGAGGGATGGAACCCTGGGTCATGGGTAACATCACTGGGATCCTCAGGACTCACGGGGTGGGGAAGATGTCTTGCAAATATTAGTATTGTAATATTGTGCAAAGTTTTGCCTTTCATAGTATGACTTGCAGCAGTTAGATATATGCTTTCTTACTTTCTGTCTTCTTTTTTCCCTATACCCTTTGAGATCACTATGGTCAAAAACTTGGAGTGTTTGAGTCATGGGGTGGGATGTGAGAGCCGAGAAACCAGGCCTGTGAGAAACTAAGACAAACAGCCTGGGAAAGCAAAAGTTGAGGCTGATTAAAGAAATGCCTCAAACACTCCCAAGACAAAACCATGAGTCACAGGGTGCTTTCTGTGGAGGCCAAAGCTGATAAGGCTGTCCGATGTATCTGGGGGAGAGAGCCCTGTGGAGACAGGACGGCTCTGCCCTGGGGCACCTGGGCAGATTTCAAGGGCCATGTGTCCGGTGAATGAACTTTGCTTCATTATCCACGAAATGCATATTAAAATTGACACCCCTCAATATGCTAACGAGGGCTGTCATGATCATGCTAGTGACATCATCCCATGAAACACCTTACCCCTCCCTGTACATGGGATACGTAGGTCTGTGGGTTGACCTAGGGGACGGACCCAAGGGAAGTGGGTATAAATCAAAGGGGAGAAGAAAGGGCTCTCGCTCTCTGCCCCTCTCTCTGCCCCTCTCCCTGACC